>NC_083235.1:5004095-5368661 GCF_032191835.1 Heteronotia binoei
AAAAGTAGAGACATCACCCTGCCAACAAAAGTCTGTCTTGTCCAAGCGATGGTATTCCCAGTAGTAACGTATGGCTGTAAGAGCTGGACCATAAGGAAGGCCGAGCGCAGAAGGAGATGCTTTCAAGCTGTGGTGCTGGAGAAGACTCTTGAGAGTCCCTTGGACTGCAAGAAGATCATATCAGTCAGTCCTGAGGGAAATCAACCCAGACTGTTCCCTGGAAGGTCAGATGCTGAAGCTGAAGCTCAAATCCTTTGGCCACCCAATGAGAAGGGAGCACTCCCTGGAGAAGACCCTGATGCTGGGAAAGGCAGAAGGCAAAAGAAGGGGGCGGCAAAAGAGATGGCTGGACAGCATTACTGATTTAACAAGCACAAATTTGAGCAGACTTCGGAAGATGGTGGAAGACAGGAGGGCCTGGTGTGACTTGGTCCAGGGGGTCGCAAGAGTCAGACCCGACTGTACAACTGAACAAAACATTTTCTCAGCCCCGTTTCTCAAGAACGCTCTCTCCCATAATGCAGGAAGCCTCTGGAGCGTGATGCTGCAGCTAAGGGAAAGGGCGTGCCAAGCAGGTAAGGGCTGGGGGTCAGAATAAATTGCAGCTGAATTCCAGAGTCCCCCAACAGGTGTCCATGGCATGCATCGACCCCATTCCTGGTGCCCGCTAAGTGCATTCCAAAACCAGGTGGCGTTTAGGGGGCTTCTAATTAAACAGCATCCTGCTAAAGAGAGCTCCTACTTGAAACATTACACTTACCATTAAGAGTTACAAGACGAAATACTGGTTTGTTGTACCCAGGGACACAAAACCTGTCTACCCCCAGACCACACGGGCCAGGGTCTTCTCAGTGGCAGCACCAGAAATGTGGAATGCCTTCCCGGAGGCCATAAGGGCCCTGCGGGATCTCTCTCAATTCCGCAGGGCCTGCAAAACAGAATTATTTCGACAAGCCTTCAGTACCTAAACCAGGAGAGAACTGCCGCGAGGAATTACGATCATGATAGGATCACTGTCAGAGGAAAGAGAGATCCCGCCTATACTGAAGCGGAACAGCACCATAAAAGGTTTCTCAATTGTAATTTTAACGCTTTAAAATTGTAATTGCATATTTTTAATTAATTGTTAGTCGCCCTGAGTCTGCTTGTGAAGACAGCGGAAAAGAAAGAAGAAGAAAGAAAGAAAGAAAGAAAGAAAGAAAGAAAGAAAGAAAGAAAGAAAGAAAGAAAGAAAGAAAGAAAGAAAGAAGAAGAAGAAAGAAAGAAAGAAAAGAAAGAAAGAAAGAAAGAAGGAAAGGAAGGAAGGAAGGAAGGAAGGAAGGAAGGGAAGGAAGGAAGGAAGGAAGGAAGAAAGAAAGAAAGAAAGAAAGAAAGAAAGAAAGAAAGAAAGAAAGAAAGAAAGAAAGAAAGAAAGAAAGAAAGAAAGAAAGAAAGAAAGAAAGAAATTTCTTTATAGATTTTTTTAAAGTATACTGTTTTCCAATTTCAGTGATTACTGGATTCATATTTTGTATCTTTGGTTGTTTCTAATGGACCCACTTCTAGTTCTGGTCTTTTTAAATTGAAGTACTCTGTAGGCAACTGTTCTACAACTATAAGAGAAACGTAAGAGAAGCCGCGTTGAATCAGGCCAATGGCTCATCCAGTCCAACACTTTGTGTCGCACAGTGGCCAAAAACCCAGGTGCCATCAGGAGGTCTAGCAGTGGGGCCAGGACACTAGAAGCCCTCCCACTGTGCCCCCCCTCCCCAGTCACCAAGAATACAGAGCATCACTGCCCAAGACAGAAGAACATCAGAGAAACCATGTTGGATCAGGCCAGTGGCCCATCCAGTCCAACACTCTGTGTCACACAGTGGCCAAAACCCCCAAGTGCCATCAGTGCAGCCAAGACACTAGAAGCCCTCCCACTGTTACCCCCCTCCCCCGAAGCACCAAAAATAAAGAGCATCACTACTCCAGAGAGTTCCATCAATATGGACCTCTGCTCCAGATGTTGATCCAATTCCCTCTTGAAGCTATGTTTGCAGCCACCACCTCCTGCGGCAGTGAATTCCACGTGTTAATCTCCCCTTTTGGTGAAGAAGGACTTCCTTTTACCCTAACCCAACTGCTCAGCAATTTCATGGAGCACCCACGAGTTCACGTATTGTGAGAAAGGGAGAAAAGGACTTCTTTCTCTGCCTTCTCTATCCCATGCAGAATCCCGTAAACCTCTTATCCTGTTACTCCACAGTTAACGGTTCTCCAGGTTAAAGAGCCCCAAGTGCTTTAACCTTTAACTGTGTAATGGAAGGGACCTCCAGGGTCATCTAGTCCAACCCCCTGCACAATGCAGGAAACTCACAAACACCTCCCCCTAAATTCACAGGATCTTCATTGATGTCAGATGGCCATCTAGCCTCTGTTTGAAAACGCCCAAGGAAGGAGAACCCACCACCTCCCAAGGAAGCCTGTTCCACTGAGGAATCGCTCAAACGTCAGGAAGTTCTTCCTAATGTTGAGCCGGAAACTCTTTTGATTTAATTTCAAACCACTTGTTCCGATCCCATCTTCTGGGGCCACAGAAAACAACTCCACCCCATCCTCTAGACAGCCCTTCAAGGACTTGAAGATGGTGATCCTATCACCTCTCCAGGCTAAACATGCCCAGCTCCTTCAAACTTTCCTCATAGGACTTGGTCTCCAGACCCCTCACCATCTTCGTCGCCCTCCTCTGGACCCGTTCCAGCTTGTCTAGATCCCCAAACGGAACACAAGACTCCAGGTGAGGTCTTACCAGAAAATAGTAAAGCAATACCCTTATTGGGAGATAAATAAAATAATAAATACATCTGGAGACGGGAGGACAGCCTACAGATAGGTTGGGAGCAGTATTCCCTCTAAGCTGAGTTAGCGTGAGCGAGCTCACAATTTTTTAGCCTCTGGCTCACACATTTTTTATCTCAACGCAGAAAAAATGGCTCCAGAGCAAACTCATTGATGCAGTCGCTCACCACTTTAACACCTGTCACTCACAAAGTAGACTTTTTGCTCACGAGAGCTTAGAGCAGGGCTGGCCAAGGGTAGCTCTCCAGATGTTTTTTTTTGCCTACACCTCCCATCAGCTCCACATTGGCCATGCTGGCTGGGGCTGATGGGAGTTGTAGGCAAAAAACATCTGGAGAGCTACCCTTGGCCACCCGAGGGAACACTGGCTGGTAGGTGTGTGGGAAGGAGAGATGGAAGCTG
The DNA here is from genome assembly GCF_032191835.1 of Heteronotia binoei. Taxonomy (NCBI): domain Eukaryota; kingdom Metazoa; phylum Chordata; class Lepidosauria; order Squamata; family Gekkonidae; genus Heteronotia; species Heteronotia binoei. Next base: position 5,007,327 of record NC_083235.1, read on the forward strand.
GGAAACGTGGGGATACAGGAGCTGCCGGAGGGAGGGAAAGAAGAAACAGGTGAAAGAGGTGGTGGTGGCTACAAGCATAGCCAGCTTCAAGAGGGGGTTAGATAGGGGAGGGACGGTGGCTCAGTGGTAGAGCATCTGCTTGGTAAGAAGGTCCCAGGTTCAATCCCTGGCATCTCCAAAAAAGGGTGAAAAACCTCAGCTTGGGACCCTGGAGAGCCGCTGCCAGTCTGAGTAGACAATACTGACTTTGATGGACCAAGGGTCTGATTCAGTATAAGCAGCTTCATATGTTCATATGGAGCAGAGGTCCATCAGTGGCTATTAGCCACAGTGTGCATATATATATATAATTTTTTTGGCCACTGTGTGACAGAGTGTTGGACTGGATGGGCCATTGGCCTGATCCAACATGGCTTCTCTTATGTTCTTAAACAGCGTGGATGAAGGATACATGGGAAAGTTAGGTGGTCACAACACCTCAACATTCTGGTCACCACACCTCAAAAAAAATATTACAGCATTGGGAAAAGTGCAGAAAAGGGCAACTGGAATGATTCAAGGGTTGGAACACTTTCCATATGAAGGAAGGTAAAAATGCTTGGGGCTCTTTAGCTTGGAGAAATGTCGACTGCGGGGTGACATGATAGAAGTTTACAAGATAATGCATGGGATGGAGAAAGTAGTCCTTTTCTCCCTTTCTCACAATACGAGAACTCGTGGGCATTCCATGAAATTGCTGAGCAGACAGGTAAGAAGGAATAAAAGGAAGTCCTTCTTCACCCAAAGGGTGATTAACATGTGGAATTTACTGCCGCAGGAGGTGGTGGCGGCTACAAGCATACCTTCAAGAGAGGATTGGATAAATATCTGGAGCAAAGGTGCATCAGTGGCTATTAGCCACAGCGTATTTTTGGATTTCTGTCTAGGGCAGTGATGCTCTGTATTCTTGGTGCTTGGGGGAGGGGGGGGGACAGTGGGAGGGTTTCTAATGTCCTGGCCCTACTCATGGACCTCCTGATGGCACCTGAGTTTTTGGCCACTGTATGACGCAGAGTGTTGGATTTGATGGTTCATAGCTCTCACAGAGCCAGTTTGGTGTAGTGATTAAGTGCATGGACTCTTATCTGGGAGAACCAGGTTTGATTCCCCACTCCTCCACTTGCAGCTGCTGGAATGCCCTTGGGTCATCTGTAGTTCTTGCAGTTGTCCTTGAAAGGGCAGCTGCTGTGAGATCCCTCTCAGCCCCTCCCACCCCGCAGGGTATCTGTTGTGAGGGAAGAAGATAAAGGAGATTGTGAGCTGCTCTGAGGCTCTGATTCAGAGAGAAGGGCAGGGTATAAATCTGCAGTCTTCTTCTTGAAAGGGCAGCTTCTGGGAGAGCTCTCTCAGTCCCATCTGCCTCACAGGGTTTCTGTTGTGGGGGAAGAAGGGAAAGGAGATCGTGAGCCGCTTTGAGACTCTGAGATTCAGGGTAAAGTGTGGGATATAAATCCAATATAATCTTCTTCAAGTAGAGCAAGAAACCGATCTCCTTCATTCTGGGCTCATCCTGCGCAGAACCAGAAGACTAAGCTGTGCTGAAGCTCCAAAAACTAACAGGCACTCTAGACACAGGTGTTTGGAAGCCGCAAGAGCCCACCTTTCAAACTGGACCTCGAACATCAAAAAGGATTTTGCCACGGCAGACCACGGAGGGGCCTCGGGCACTTAAGCACGCAAGCGTCATCAAATCAACGTAGAGAATTCGGCTTTAATTTACACGTCTCAGACAGGGCGGAAGGCAACAGCCCTCCCCATTCCGGATAAGGCAACCGTGAACTATGATAAACTTCCAGAAAATAAAGCAAAAAAGGGAGAAGGAAGAATTTCTACACGGGTCTCGTAAAAACCGCCGCCCTCGTCTCCTCCCCAGCAGGGCTCTTCTTCTAGCAGGAGCTCCTCTGCATATTAGGCCACGCCCCCCCTGATGCAAGCCAATCCTCCTGGAGCTTCCAGCAAGCCCTGCAAGCTCTTGGGGGGTTGGCTACATCAGGGAGGGCGTGGCCTAATATGCAGAGGGGCTCCTGCTAGGAAAAGAGCCCCGCCCCCAGCCCCGCCCCTCTTTCTCCGCTCCGTCTTCACCACTTCTTCTTGTGCTCATCCATGGACACCCCCCAGGTCCCAGGGCCACCACCAGCAAGAGGCCCACCGATGACCGACATGGTCTGGAAAAAGTCATATTTGAGGAAGTCGTGGAGGGGCCGGTACGTGGGGATACTCCAGAAGGCATTCTGGATCATGTTGATGACCAGCAGCCAGCCCACCAGGGTCAGAGCCGCCAGCTTGGTCTTGAAGCCCACGGCAACCAGGATTATGAGGACCATGCCGAAGATGTCCTGGAAGATCTGGGGAGGGAAAGAACAGAAACGCCCAATGGTCAGCCTCACGTTTCTCCTCAGAGCTTCTGTGACTGGCTATCCTAGGGCTCCCCACTTCAAAAGGACTGTGGACGGAACGGAGTGGGTGTAGAGGCGGTGGCTCAGTGGCAGAGCATCTGCTTGGTAAGCAGAAGGTCCCAGGTTCAATCCCTGGCATCTCCCAACTAAAAAGGGTCCCGGGCAAATGAGCGTGATAAACCTCAGCTGGAGACCCTGGAGAGCCGCTGCCAGTCTGAGTACACAAGACTGACTTTGATGGGCCAAGGGTCTGATTCAGTAGAAGGCAGCTTCATATAGCCTGGTATTAGAGGAGGGACGGTGGCTCAGTGGTAGAGCCTCTGCTTAGTAAGCAGAAGGTCCCAGGTTCAATCCCCACCATCTCCAACTAAAAAGGGTCCAGGCAAAGAGGCGTGATAAACCTCAGCTGGAGACCCTGGAGAGCCACTGCCAGTCTGAATAGACAACACTGACTTTGATGGGCCCAGAGTCTGATTTAGTAGAAGGCAGCTTCATATGTTCATATGAAGAAGAAGACCGCAGATTCATACCCCACCCTTTTCTCTGAATCAGAGTCTCAGAGCGGCTTACAGCCTCCTATATCTTCTTCCCCCACAACAGACATCCTGTGAGGTGGCTGAGAGAGCTCTTACAGCAGCTACCCTTTCAAGGACCCAAGGCCATTCCAGCAGCTGCAAGTGGACGAGTGGGAAATCAAACCCGGTTTCTCCCAAATAAGAGTCCGTGCACTTAACCACTACACCAAACTTATCAGGGGCCTGGAGACTGAGAAACCCTGTGAGGAAAGACTGAGGGACTTGGGTACGTTCAGTTTGATTCCCCACTCCTCCACGTGCAGCTGCTGGAATGGCCCTGGGTCAACCATAGCTCTTGCAGAGCTGTCCTTGAAAGAGCAGCTTCTGTCAGAGCTCTCTCAGCTCCACCTGCCTCACAGGGTGCCTGTTGTGGGGGAGGAAGGAAAAGGAGATTGTGACCACTCTGAGACTCTGATTGAGAGAAGAGTGGGGTATAAATCTACGGCCTTCTTCTTTTGCCACCAGTGAGGCAAAGGGACATCCAGGAGTCTGTCCTCATGACCAAGAATCCCTCCTAGTTCATTAACCAAGGCCACTCTCCAATAGTCTGTTAAAACAGGCATGGAAAAGCATCCACACGCTGCACCTACTTTCCCCCAGGGGAGAAACCCCAACTGAAACTGATGTTCTCCCTCCAGAGAGAGGCAAAGGCCACACTCACAGTGAAGGCGCCCAGCTCAAAGTGCAGCAGCGTCATGAACATGAGGACGAGAAGCAGGCGCCCGCCCAGCTGCATGTACTGCCGCGGTGAGATGTCGTCAACGGTGGGGACTCCGGCAAACATGGACTTCCCTTCAGATCGAGACTCAGCCAGCAGCAGGAGCAGCCCACCACCCAGAGCCAAATTCCTGAGGAAGGAGAAACGGAAGGGAATGTAAGAACATCAGAAGAGCCCTGCTGGATCAGATAAGTGAGGGTCCATCTAGCCCAGCCTCCTGTCTCACACAGTGGCCAGCCAGTTCCTCTGGAGGGCCACCAACAGGGCAGAGAGGCCGAGGCCTTTCCCTGAGAAGAGCCCTGCTGGATCAGGCCATGGAGGGTCCATCTAGTCCAGCCTCCTGTCTCACACAGTGGCCAGCCAGTTCCTCTGGAGGGCCAACCACAGGGCAGAGAGGCCGAGGCCTTCCCCTGAGAAGAACCTCAGAAGAGCCCTGCTGGATCAGGCCATGGAGGGTCCATCTAGTCCAGCCTCCTGTCTCACACAGTGGCCAGCCAGTTCCTCTGGAGGGCCAACCACAGGGCAGAGAGGCCGAGGCCTTCCCCTGAGAAGAACCTCAGAAGAGCCCTGCTGGGTCAGGCCAGGGAGGGTCCATCTAGTCCAGCCTCCTGTCTCACAGTGGCCAGCCAGTTCCTCTGGAGGGCCAAGAACAGGGCAGAGAGGCTGAGGCCTTCCCCTGAGAAGAGCATCAGAAGAGCCCTGCTGGATCAGACCAGGGAGGGTCCATTCAGTCAAGCCTCCTGTCTCACACAGGGGCCAACCAGTTCCTCTGGAGGGCCAACAATAGGGCAGAGAGGCTGAGGCCTTCCCCTGAGAAGAGCATCAGAAGAGCCCTGCTGGATCAGACCAGGGAGGGTCCATTCAGTCAAGCCTCCTGTCTCACACAGGGGCCAACCAGTTCCTCTGAAGGGCCAACAACAGGGCAGAGAGGCCGAGGCCTTCCCCTGAGAAGAACCTCAGAAGAGCCCTGCTGGATCAGGCCAGGGAGGGTCCATCTAGCCCAGCCTCCAGTCTCACACATGGGCCAACCAGTTCCTCTGGAGGGCCAACAACAGGCACAAAGGCCGAGGCCTTCCCCTGAGTAGAGCCTCAGAAGAGCCCTGCTGGGTCAGACCAGGGAGGGTCCATCTAGTCCAGCCTCCTGTCTCACACAGGGGCCAGCCAGTTCCTCTGGAGGGCCAACAACAGGCACAAAGGCCGAGGCCTTCCCCTGAGTAGAGCCTCAGAAGAGCCCTGCTGGGTCAGACCAGGGAGGGTCCATCTAGTCCAGCCTCCTGTCTCAAGTGTGGACAGCCAGTTCCTTTGGAGGTCCAACGACAGGGCATAGAAGTCAAGGCCGTCCCCTGAAGTTGCCTCCTGGCTCTGGGATTCAGAGGTTTGGTGCTTCTGAATGTGGTGGTCCCGCTCAGCACCAGGGCTAGTAGCCACTGGTAGACATCTCCTCCATGAATCTATCTAATACCCTTTTAGAAGCAGTTTATTATTAGCCACCATTCTTCCTTGGGGAGCTCAAGTCGGCTTACAAAAATAAGTAAATGTACAGAAACTGCATGAAAAACACAGAACCAAAATCATAATGTAGGCTTGCTTTACTCAAATGGCAGTCCTAAATAAAACCATCTTCAACTGCTTCCTAAAGACGGTAGGTGCCGTGCCACACACATCTCCCTGGGAGGTTGCGCCATAATTCTGGGGCTGCCACCAAAAAGGCCCTGCCTCATGCACCTGCCAAACAAGTTCCTTTGAATGGAGGAAAAATCAAAAGGACTTTCCCCCATGCAATCTTAATTCCTGGGTAGGAACATATGGAGGCAATGGTCCTTTGGCTACCCCAGTCCCAAGCCACGTAGGGCTTTAAAGGACCAAGCCAACATCTTGAATTGGGCCATGTGACTTCAAAGGGACCGCTGTGACCCACTCACCTCATCAAGAACTTGAGGTCCCATAAAATACTGTAGGCAATTGTCTGAAAAACAAAAGACACCGGTGGGAAGTGACAAGGGGAAGAGGCTGACGCCAACATCACATAAGAAGAACATAAGAGCGTAAGAGAAGCCATGTTGGATCAGGCCAATGGCCCACCCAGTCCAACACTCTATAAGAACATAAGAGAAGCCATGTTGGATCAGGCCAGTGGCCCCTCCAGTCCAACACTCTGTGTCACACAGTGGCAAAAATTTTTATATATACACACACACTGTGGCTAATAGCCACTGATGGACCTCTGCTCCATATTTTTATCTAAACCCCTCTTGAAGGTGGCTATGCTTGTGGCCGCCACCACCTCCTGTGGCAGTGAATTCCACATGCCAATCACCCATTGGGTGAAGAAGTACTTCCTTTTATCCGTTTTAACCTGGCTGCTCAGCAATTTCATCGAATGCCCACGAGTTCTTGTATTGTGAGAAAGGGAGAAAAGGACGTCTTTCTCTACTTTCTCCATCCCATGCATTATCTTGTTAACCTCTATCATGTCACCCCGCAGTCGATGTTTCTCCAAGCTAAAGAGCCCCAAGCGTTTCAACCTTTCTTCATAGGGAAAGTGCTCCAGCCCTTTAATCATTCTAGTTGCCCTTTTCTGGACTTTCTCCAGTGCTTTTTGAGGATATTATAGCATTGGCGAAAGTCCAGAAAAGGGCAACTAGAATGATTAAAGGGCTGGAACACTTTCCCTATGAAGAAAGGTTGAAACGCTTGGGACTCTTTAGCTTGGAGAAACGTCGACTGTGGGGTGACATGATAGAGGTTTACAAGGGTTAGGGTCACACTTCTGGCATGCCCGCCTGCCTTTCTTGACAAAAGAGCGATTCAGATGGGCAGCCGTGTTGATCTGAACCAACAGAACATCTAGGGGCACCTTGAACACCAACAAAGCTTAATTCGGGGTATATCCAAATTAATTCGGGGTATATATACTGTCTTGTATTATAGCACCTTAACTGTTGTGGTTTTAATTAAATTATTTAAATGTATTTTATTGTATAATGTATTTACTGTAATCATGGCACTTTCCATGTCTTTAAGCCGCCCTGAGCCTGCCTCGGTGGGAGGGCGGGATATAAATAAAAATTATTATTATCCTCTTGTGTCTGGAGACACACACAGGAGAACTTAGAAGAAGGACATATTGGATTTAAATCCCGCCCTATACTCTGAATCTGAGAGCGGTCACAATCTTCTTTATCTTCCTCCCCCACCCCACAACAGAGAACATGAGAATAGCTCTGCTGGATCAGATCAGGGAGGGTCCATCTAGTCCAGCCTCCTGTCTCACACAGGGGCCAGCCAGTTCCTCTGGAGGGCCAGCAACAGGGCAGAGAGGCAGAGGCCTTCCCCTGAGAAGAACATCAGAAGAGCCCTGCTGGATCAGACCAGTGAGGGTCCATCTAGTCCAGCCTCCTGTCTCACACAGTGGCCAACCAGTTCCTCTGGAGGGCCAGCAACAGGGCAGAGAGGCTGAGGCCTTCCCCTGAGAAGAACATCAGAAGAGCCCTGCTGGATCAGACCAGGGAGGGTCCATCTAGTCCAGCCTCCTGTCTCACACAGTGGCCAGCCAGTTCCTCTGGAGGGCCAGCAACAGGGCAGAGAGGCCGAGGCCTTCCCCTGAGAAGAACATCAGAAGAGCCCTGCTGGATCAGACCAGTGAGGGTCCATCTAGTCCAGCCTCCTGTCTCACACAGTGGCCAACCAGTTCCTCTGGAGGGCCAGCAACAGGGCAGAGAGGCTGAGGCCTTCCCCTGAGAAGAACATCACAAGAGCCCTGCTGGATCAGACCAGGGAGGGTCCATCTAGTCCAGCCTCCTGTCTCACACAGTGGCCAGCCAGTTCCTCTGGAGGGCCAGCAACAGGGCAGAGAGGCCGAGGCCTTCCCCTGAGAAGAACATCAGAAGAGCCCTGCTGTGTCAGACCAGAGAGGGTCCATCTAGTCCAGCCTCCCGCCTCACACAGTGGCCAGCCAGTTCCTCTGGAGGGCCAACAACAGGGCAGAGAGGCTGAGGCCTTCCCCTGAGAAGAACATCAGAAGAGCCCTGCTGTGTCAGACCAGTGAGGGTCCATCTAGTCCAGTCTCCTGTCTCACACAGTGGCCAACCAGTTCCTCTGGAGGGCCAGCAACAGGGCAGAAAGGCCAAGGCCTTCCCCTGAGAAGAACATCAGAAGAGCCCTGCTGGATCAGACCAGGGAGGGTCCATCTAGTCCAGCCTCTTGCCTCACACAGTGGCCAACCAGTTGCTCTGGAGGACCAACAACAGGGCAGAAGAGCCCTGCTGGGTCAGACCAGTGAGGGTCCATCTAGTCCAGCCTCCTGTCTCACACAGTGGCCAGCCAGTTCCTCTGGAGGGCCAACAACAGGGCAGAGAGGCTGAGGCCTTCCCCTGAGAAGAACATCAAAAGAGCCCTGCTGGGTCAGACCAATAGTCCACGCCAGCCAGTTCCTCTGGAGGTCCAGGAACAGGGCAGAGAGGCCGAGGCCTTGCACTAACGTTGCCTCCTGGCTCTGGTATTCAGAGTTTTAACGCCTCTAAATGCGGAGATTCCCCTCAGCCGCTGTGCCTAGTAGCCCCTGCTAGACTTATCTCCCATGAATCTATCTCATCGCCTTTTAAAGCTGATTATTCCCGTGGCCATCATGAAATGCTCTGGCGGAGAATTCCGCATTTTTATCACTCTCCGGTCTCTGCTAGGTGAGCATTGTGATGGGATAGCCCCAAACAGCTGCCCGATGACTGTAGAGACATGGCGAAGGAGACAGTTCTTCCAATATGTTCTCTGCTGCAATAAACGTTGCAGAACTTATAACATAACAAATTACTTCCTTGCGCTGGGATTTGTTCCAAGGAGATCTCCATCACCGCAGGTCCCAAGGTATGTTCCTTCCTGACTCACCTGCATAAAGATGATTCCGAAGAGTCCAAAACATGCATAAGGAACAAACCTCCTGGCGAGGACAAGCACACACCCGGCTAGAAAGAAGGAAAGGAAGGGAAGAAAGAGAAGGCTCTTTAGTAGCTGCCCAAAACACACAACGGGAAAATGTACAGATCTCTTTCTCCACATGCCCTGGTTTTACCAAGGGCCCCAAGATGTTTATGCTTCATTTGTCTGAAAAACCACTAGAGAAAGAAGGAGGAGGAGGAGGAGGAGGAGGAGGAGACAGAGAAGAAGGAGAAGAAGAAGGAGATGATGATACTGGATTTAGACTCCGCCCTCCACTCTGAATCTCAGAGTGGTCACTATCTCCTTTACCTCCCCACCACCACCATAGACACCCTGTGAGGTGGGTGGGGAAGAAGAAGAAAATGAGATATTGGATTTATATCCCACTCTCCGCTCTGAATCTCAAGAGTCTCAGAGCAGCTCACAATCTCCCTTTTTCTTCCTCCCCCACAACACCCTGTGAGGTGGGTGGAGCTGAGAGAGCTCTCCCAGGAGATGCCCTTTCAAGGACAGCTCTGCGAGAGCTATGGCTGGCCCAAGGCCACTCTAGCAGCTGCAAGTGGAGGCGTGGAGAATCAAGCCCCATTTTCCTAGTCAAGAGTCCACGCACTTCACCACTACACCCAACTGGCTTGTTCTACACCAAAAGGCCTGTTCTAGAAGCAACAATTCCATCCCTTGTGATACAGGCTGTTAGCTCCTATCCTAAGTTTTTATTCGACTGAGATGGCTGCCTGGTTTGACAGTAGCTGGAAACACCATCGAGTTGCAGCCAACTTCTGGCGACCGTGTAGGGTTTTCAAGGCAAGAGGCGTTCAGAGGTGGTTTGCGGTTGTCTTCCTCTGTGTAGTGGGCCTTCCTTAGTGGTCTCCCATCCAAGTGCAAGTCAGGGCTGACCCTGAGTTCCCAAGATCTGATGAGATCAGACTAGCCAGGGCCATCCAGGCCAAGACAAGAGACAAACAGAGGTGGTTTGACGTTGCCTGCCTCTGCATAGCAACCCTGGACTTCCGTGGTGGTCTCTAACCCAAGGATTTCCCAGGACGAATGATCTGATGAGTCTGGGCTAAGCTGGGTCTTACCAAGTTGATGGGTTGTGAAATGGCACAGACTGACCAAGAGAGAGATCTTGGGATCGTGGTAGAGAACTCACTGAAAATGTCAAGACAGCGTGCAATTGCAATAAAAAAGGCCAACGCCATGCTGGGAATCATTAGGAAGGGAACTGAAAACAAATCAGCCAGTATCATAATGCCCCTGTATAAATCGATGGTGCGGTCTCATTTGGAGTACTGTGTGCAGTTCTGGTCACCGCACCTCAAAAAGGATATTATATTATGAAGATAGAATGATACATTTGGTGCATGCTTTCAGCTGCACGGACATTATATGCACAGATGTGGAAGCAAGATAAAAAACCAGAAAAGTGGGACTGGACTTTAAAAGTTATGCATTGGAGTGAAATGGACAAGCTTACAAAGAATCTTAAAAGAATATGATCTAGAGAAGTTTAAAAATGAGTGGGGAAAATTTCAAAAATATGTTGAAAAACAATGGAAGGTTAAAAGATATCTGGCGATTTTTGACAATGGTTGAACTTTAGAGGAATAATAAATGGACTACAGTCAAAAAGCGAGACTATGTGAACATATTTTCTTCAACTTTTTTTTTATAAGGACTAAAGGATTATAATGAAGATGGATTATAACATATGGTTTTTTCTTTCCTTTTTTCTTCTTGTTTTAAGAATTTTTTAATGAAGATTCTTTAACTGATAAAATTACCTTTTATTTTTAGCAATTTAATTAAAATACACCGTCGGGGGGTAATGAAAAGGGGGGGAGAGAGGAGAAAAATGTTATGTATTTATATTAGTTATTTATACGTATTATTACAATATATTGCAGTATAATAAAATTGGTTTAAACACAAAAAGGATATTATATCATTGGAAAAAGTGCAGAAAAGGGCAACTAGAATGATTAAAGGTTTGGAACACTTTCCCTATGAAGAAAGATTAAAATGCTTGGGGCTCTTTAACTTGGAGAAACGTCGACTGCGGGGTGACATGATAGAGGTTTACAAGATGATGCATGGGATGGAGAAAGTAGAGAAAGAAGTCCTTTTCTCCCTTTCTCACAATACAAGAACTCGTGGGCATTCAATGAAATCACTGAGCAGTCGGGTTAAAACGGATAAAAGGAAGTCCTTCTTCACCCAAAGGGTGATTAACATGTGGAATTCACTGCCACAGGAGGTGGTGGCGGCTACAAGCATAGCCAGCTTCAAGAGGGGGTTAGATAAAAATATGGAGCAGAGGTCCATCAGTGGCTATTAGCCACAGTGTGTATGTATATATATGTGTGTATATGTATATACACACATACACCTATATTGGCCACTGTGTGACACAGAGTGTTGGACTGGATGGGCCATTGGCCTAATCCAACAGGGCTTCTCTTATGTTCTTCTGTGACACAGAGTGTTGGACTGGATGGGCCACTGGCCTGAACCAACATGGCTTCTCTTCTGTTCTTATGTCTGATACAGTGATGCTCTGTCTTCTTGTTGCTTGGGGGGGCACAGTGGGAGAACTTTTTTGTGGGGGGAGATATTAGGAAGTTTGTCAAATCTTTAAAAAGGTCAAGGTAGTCCCCTGTGCAAGCACCAGTCGTTTCTGACTCTGGGGTGATGTTGCATCACGACGTTTTCACGGCAGACTTTTACGGGGTGGTTTGCCCTTGCCTTCCCCAGTCATCTACACTTTCCTCCCAGCAAGCTGGGGACTCATTTGACCGACCTCGGAAGGATGGAAGGCTGAGTCAACCTTGGGCCGGCTACCTGAATCCAGCTTCCGCCGGAATCAAACTCAGGTCGTGAGCAGAGAGTTCAGACCACAGTACTGCTGCTTTTACCACTCTGTGCCATGGGGCTGCTTAATATATCATGAGAAAGTGCTAAATTAGAACTCTTCAAGAAACTAAATGCTACCGCTCATTCCCACTCGAATACAGATTTGGACATAACAACAGAAGAGAAGCCAAGTGAGATCAGGCCAATGGCCCGTCCAGTCCAACACTCCATGTTACACAGTGGCCCAAAAAACCAGGTGCCATCAGGAGGTCCATCAGTGGGGCCAAGACAGTAGAAGCCCTCCCACTGTGCCCCCACCCCAAGCACCAAGAATACAGAGCATCACTGCCCCAGACATAAGACAACATAAGGGAAGCCATGTTGGATGAGGCCAATGGCCCATTCAGTCCAACACTCTGTGTCACACAGTGGCCAAAAAACCCAGGTGCCATCAGGAGGTCCATAAGAACATAAGAGAAGCCATGTTGGATCAGGCCAATGGCCCATCCAGCCCAACGCTCTGTGTCACACAGTGGCCAAAAAACCCAGGTGCCATCAGGAGGTCCATAAGAACATAAGAGAAACCATGTTGGATCAGGCCAATGGCCCATCCAGTCCAACACTCTGTCACACAGTGGCCAAAAAACACAGGTGCCATCAGGGGGTCCATAAGAACATAAGAGAAGCCATGTTAGATCAGGCCAGTGGCCCATCCAGGCCAACATTCGGTGTCACATAAGAGCATAAGAGAAGCCATGTTGGATCAAGCCAATGGCCCATCCAGCCCAACACTCTGTGTCACACCGTGGCAAAAAAAACCTTGTTTCAATTGCCTATTCTTCCTTTTTTAGTTACCTTCAGTTCCAGATTGGTTCCCCTCCAATTCTGTCAACCTGGCTATAAACAGACAGGGATACTAACTTGTGCACGAAAGGCTGAGCCCTGCCCAGGTTAGCCTGATCTGGTCAAATCTCAGAAGCTAATCAGGGTCAGCCCTGGTTAAGTACTTGGATGGGCGACCACCAAGTGTGTCGTCCTGGGTCCGTAGGCAGAGGCAGGCAGTGGCAAACCACCTCTGAATATCTCCTGTCTTGAACTGGATGACCCTGCCTAGCCTGATCTCATGGTATCTTGGAAGCTAAACATGGTAGGCCCTGGTGAGTACGTGGACGGGCGACCACCAAGTGTGTCCTCCTGGGTCCGTAGGCAGAGGCAGGCAATGTCAACGTCTCCTGCCTTGAACTGCGGGATCTAGGGATCAGGCCTGCTCTTTCCCAGCCCGCCTCCCCAAAAAGGAGTCCTTACCCAGCTGCCCACACATGTTGAGGAGCACGAAGAGGGTGGCCAGGAGGACGCCGCTCCCCCACGACAGGTTGATGTAGTCCCTCTGCTCGTTCCACTGGAACCACATCCGGATTCCGTCCTCCAAGAAGGTGCTGATGAGGCAGAGGTGAGCCAGGTGAGGTAGGTAATGCTTCGTGACGCGCAAGAACTAAGGAGGAGGCAAAAGGGAAGAGAGTGTGAGACAGCCACGCCCCAGAAGAGCCGTAACAGGCGGCAGAAGCGTGCCTTGGGCAAGGACATCTTTTAGGAATGTATGAGAAGCCATGTGTCACACAGTGGCCAAAACCCAGAAGCCATCAGGAGGTCCACCAGTGGGACCAGAATTCCAGAAGCCCTTCCACTGTGCCTCCCCAAGCACTAAGAAAGTAGAGCTTCACTGCCCCAGACATAAGAGAAGCTATGCTGGATCAGTCCAGTGGCCCATCCAGTCCAACACTCTGTGTCATACAGTGGCCAAAAGCAAGGAGCCATCAGGAGGTCCACCAGTGGGGCCAGGACACTAGAAGCCCTCCCACTGTGCCTCCCCACCAAGCACCAAGAAGACAGAATCACTGTCCCAGGCATAAGAACATAAAAGAAGCCTTATTGGTTCATGCCAGTGGGTCATCCAGTCCAACACTCTGTGTCACACAGTGGCCAAAACCCAGAAGCCATCAGGAGGTCCACCAGTGGGAGCAGAATTCCAGAAGCCCTCCCACTGTGCCTCCCCAAGCACTAAGAAAGCAGAGCTTCACTGCCCCAGACATAAGAGAAGCTATGCTGGATCAGTCCAGTGGCCCATCCAGTCCAACACTCTGTGTCATACAGTGGCCAAAAGCCAGGTGCCATCAGGAGGTCCACCAGCGGGGCCAGGACACTAGAAGCCCCCCCACTGTGCCTCCCCACCAAGCACCAAGAAGACAGAATCACTGTCCCAGGCATAAGAACATAAAAGAAGCCTTATTGGATCAGGCCAGTGGGTCATCCAGTCCAACACTCTGTGTCACACAGTGGACAAAACCCAGGCACCATCAGGAGATCCACCAGTGAGACTAGAACTCCAGAAGCCCTCCCACTGATGCCCCCCAAGCACCAAGAAGACAGAGCATCACTGCCCCAGACATAACAGCATAAGAGAAGCCATGTTGGATCAGGCTAACAGCCATCCAGTCCAAGACTCTTGTCACACAGGAGCCAATACCCAGGTGTCCTCAGGAGGTCCACCAGTGGGGCCAGAAGCCCTCCCTCTCTTGCCCCCCAAGCAATAAGAAGACAGACCATCACGGCCCCAGTACATAAGAGAAGCCGTGTTGGACCAGGCCAACAGCCCATCCAGTCCAACATTCTGTGTCACACAGTGGCCAAATAAATCAGGTGCCATCACGAGGTCCACCAGTGGGGCCAGGACACTAGAAGCCCTCCCACTGTTGCCCGCCCCCCCAGCACCAAGAATACAGAGCATCACTGCCCCAGACAGAGTTCCATCTATACCTTGTGGCTAATAGCCACTGATGGACCTCTGCTCCATTTGTTTAGTACTTCTCATACTTCCAACGGTCACATACGCTGCTCCTTAGAGGGAGAGGTCTACTGTGGCCATAGTTCACCTAACAGCTGCTTCCATGTCTTGGTGAAATCCCTTGGAGATTGTGAAATTAAGAGTGCCAGTGTGGTGTAGTGGTTACAGCAGCGGTCCCCAACCCTTTTGGCACCAGGGACCGTTTTGTGGAAGGCAATTTTTCCACGGATCAAGGGAGGAATTATGGTTTCGAGATGATACAATTGTGCACTTCATTTCTATTAGTTTGGTGTGGTGGTTAAGTGTGCGGACTCTATCTGGGAGAACCGGGTTTGATTCCCCACTCCTCCACTTGCACCTGCTGGAATGGCCTGGGGTCAGCCATCGCTCTCACAGAACTGTCCTTGAAAGGGCAGCTTCTATGAGAACTCTCTCAGTCCCACCCACCTCACAGGGTGTCTGTTGTGGGAGAGGAAGGGAAAAAAGATTGTGAGCCGCTCTGAGACTCTTCGGAGTGGAGGGCGGGATATAAATCCAATATCTTAATCTACCTCACAGGGTGTCTGTTGTGGGAGAGGAAGGGAAAAAAGATTGTGAGCCGCTCTGAGACTCTTCGGAGTGGAGGGTGGGATATAAATCCAATATCTTCATCTACCTCACAGGGTGTCTGTTGTGGGGGAGGAAGGTAAAGGAGATTGTGAGCCGCTCTGAGACTCTTCGGAGTGGAGGGAGGGATATAAATCCAATATCTTCATCTACCTCACAGGGTGTCTGTTGTGGGGGAGGAAGGTAAAGGAGATTGTGAGCCGCTCTGAGGCTCTTCGGAGTGGAGGGCAGGATATAAATCCAATATCATCATCAAAGGAGCTCCTGCTAGAATTCCACCCCTGCAAAACCATCTCGAAAAGGAAAACATCTAATCTGGAACGAAGGTAATGGCTTTGGAAGTTCATGACAGTTTTGTATCCAGCCATGCCATCCTGGGGACTTTAGAACACTTCCGTCTTTGGAAAAGAGTGTGGGTATTTACACCAGAAAGAACCCCGTGGCACAGAGAGTGTTAAGCTGCAGTACCGCAGTCCGAGCTCTCTGCTCACGACCCGAGTTCGATCCCGGCAGAAGCTGGGTTCAGGTAGCCGGCTCCAGGTTGACTCATCCTTCCGAGGTGGGTCAAAGGAGTCCCCAGCTTGCCGGGGGGAAAGCAGAGAGGACTGGGGAAGGCAAGGGCAAACCACCCCGTAAAAAGTCTGCCATAAAAATGTCGTGATGTGACGTCACCCCATGGGTCGGTAACGACTCAGGGCTTGCACAGGGGACTGCCTTTACTTTTTCCAAGCATAGGTAGTGCAGGATTGCGCTGGAAGGTGCCTTCTTATACTCTTGCCTTGTGACAAACGCATGTTTTCAAGCGACCTGTATTAGAGGCTTTGGCCTGACATACAAAGAAATGCATGCATTCTAGTGTGCTTTTATCTTCCAGCAATCAGAGGATTACGGATAAACCTGAGCAGGAAGCCAAGAGTTCCTTTCAGTCCTCTGCCCTTCCGAACAATAGCTTAAAATTATCAAAAAGATTAAAGGGGAGACTTTCCTCAGGGCAGAAGAACCTGTTTCGCCCCTCGGAAGTACAAAGAGGCTCTTTAAAGCTGGAGCTGACGGGAAGGAGTTGAGAAACCCCATTTGAACGAAGAGAACACACACCCCTGCACTCCACATCAACAAGCAGGGACTATCCGGACAGGGCAGGGTACACATGTAAGGGTGACAACCGAAATCCCTGCAGCGTGGCTACGGATGCCCACAAATCATATTTTTGCTTCAGAATCATTTCGCCCTGCCAGTTTGGTGCAGTGGTGAAGTGCGCAGACTCTTATCTGGAGGAACCGGGTTGGATCCCCCACTCCTCCACTTGCAGCTGCAGGAATGGACTTGAGTCAGCCGTAGCTCTGGCAGAGGTTGTCCTTGAAAGGGCAGCTTCTGTCCAAGCTCTCTCAGCTCCACCTACCTCACAGGGAGTCTGCTATGGGGGAGGAAGATAAAGGAGATTGTGAGCCGCTCTGAGACTCTGAATCAGGGAGAAGGGCGGGGTATAAATCTGCAATCCTTCTTCTTAAGTGTGTGGACTCTTATCTGAGAGAACCAGGTTTGATTCCCCACTCCAGAAGAAGACGATATTGGATTTATATCCCGCCCTCCGCTCCGAAGAGTCTCAGAGTGGCTCACAATCTCCTTTACCTTCCTCCCCCACGCTGTGAGGTGGGTGGGGCTGGAGAGGGCTCTCCCAGCAGCTGCCCTTTCAAGGACAACTTCTGCCAGAGCTATGGCTGACCCAAGGCCATTACAGCAGGTGCAAGTGGAGGAGTGGGGAATCGAACCCGGTTCTCCCAGATAAGAGTCCACACACTTAACCACTACACCAAACTGGCTCTCCAGCTGCGGGAATGGACTTGAGTCAGCCATAGCTCTGGTAGAGGTTGTCCTTGAAAGGGCAGCTTCTGTCCGAGCTCTCTCAGCCCCACCTACCTCACAGGATGTCTGTTGTGGGGGAGGAAGATAAAGGAGATTGTAAGCCACTCTGAGTCTCTGTCCTTGAAAGGGAAGCTTCTGTCCGAGCTCTCTCAGCCCCACCCACCTCACAGGGTGTCTGCTGTGGGGGAGGAGGATAAAGGAGATTGTAAGCCGCTCTGAGTCTGATTCAGGGAGAAGGGCAGGGTATAAATCTGCAATCCTTCTTCTTCAACCAAAAAAGCTTGTGCTGCTTTTTATGAAATGGTTTTGTGAAGGGGTGGGGAAAGACTTACCTATCTGGGACTGTGTGGGACCCTCAATGGCACGAGGGACCGTAGCTCCTTGCCAGAGCGTATGCTTTCAACGCAGAAACTCCCATGCTCAATTCCAGACGCCTCCGATCAAGGGTCATTTTGTAGAAAAAGAGGTGCTGGAGCTCATTAGCGCAACTCATTTGCACACAGCACCCGCCCCTGACATCACCAGAAGGTGTATACTAAATTATATCAGCTCAGCATCTACCTTAAAATGCTTCTGGAATTAGAATTCTCATCATAAAACCTGACTCCCATCCAATGTTCCCTCTAAGCTGCAGAGTCTTGCAAGCAGAACTTCTACTTTGTGAGCTACTAGCGTTAAAGATGTGAACTCCTGCATAAGTTAGTTTGCTCTGGGGCCATTTTTCATGAGCTGAGACAAAAATATGTGAGCCAGAGGCTAAAAAACGGTGAGCTAGCTCACACTAACTCAACTGCACCCATCATACTTTTTAAATGACTTTCTCCTCTGTGGCCACAGTGGCATGACGAATTTTTCCATCTGTCTGCTTCCTATGTTTTGGTTATTTTTCCATTTTTTGTGGGGGGAAATATTAGGAAGTTTGTCAAATCTTTAAAAAGGTCAAGGTAGCCCCCTGTGCAAGCACCAGTCGTTTCTGATTCTGGGGTTACGTCGCATCACGGCGTTTTCACGGCAGACTTTTATGGGGTGGTTTGCCCTTGCCTTTCCCAGTCATCTATACTTTCCCCCCCAGCAAGCTGGATACTCATTTGACCGACCTCGGAAGGATGGAAGGCTGAGTCAACCTGGAGCCGGCTACCTGAAACCAGCTTCTGCCGGGATCGAACTCAGGTCATGAGCAGAGTGCTCGGACTGCAGTACTGCAGCTTTCCCACTCTGTGCCACGGGGCTTCTTGTCAAATCTTAAGAATTCAGCAAAAATTCTCCCAGGGGGGTTGAACAACGGAGCCCAGAAGCGAGTATTTGGGGAGGGGGTAAGAAAGAAAGAGCACAATAAAATTTAGACATTCTGGAGCTCCGCTCCTGGTCAAAATGAGGCCTGCTTTCGATGAATCGATCTCAGGCAGGCAACGCAAGCCAAGACCTTTTTTCTGCCTCAGCCGTTGAAGAGCCGTTGCCAGTTCCGAACAGGCAGTACTGAGGCCGACAGATGAAGGTTCTGAGTCGGTATAAATTAACCACATAAGAGTAATTAAATTATACTTTTTTCCTTGCACACTCAGCCTGCAGTGCAATTCCTCAGAGGGTGCAACACTTGGGAACGGTAATTAAATTTCTTCACCCAGGACCCAAGGCTGTGATTTTGTGCACAATATCTGAACCAGCCCAGCTCTACTGGCGCTGCAATTGGAAGATTGCTAGTTGCCTGGACTAGTCTGAGCTCAGCAGAACTTGAAAGCGAAGGGAAGTTGGCTCCGGTTAGTACTTGGGTGGGAAACAACCGGGGAAGTCCAGGGTTTGAGACGCAGAGGCAGGCAATGACAAGCCACCTCTGAGAGCCTGTCTGGTGTGGTGGCGAAGTGTGCAGACTCTTTATCTGCGAGAACCGGGTGTGATTCCCCACTCCTCCACTTGCAGCTGCTGGAATGGCCTTGGGTCAGCCAGAGCTCTCTTATCTGGGAGAACCAGGTTTGATTCCCCACTCCTCCACTTGCACCTGCTGGAGTGGCCTTGGGTCAGCCAGAGCTCTCTTATCTGGGAGAACCGGGTTGGATTCCCCCCTCCTCCACTTGCAACTGCTGGAATGGCCTTGGGTCAGCCATAGCTCTCTTATCTGGGAGAACCGGGTTTGATTCCCCACTCCTCCACTTGCAGCTGCTGGAATGGCCTTGGGTCAGCCAGAGCTCTCTTATCTGGGAGAACCGGGTTTGATTCCCCACTCCTCCACTTGCAGCTGCTGGAATGGCCTTGGGTCAGCCAGAGCTCTCTTATCTGGGAGAACCGGGTTTGATTCCCCACTCCTCCACATGCACCTGCTGGAATGGCCTTGGGTCAGCCAGAGCTCTCTTATCTGGGAGAACCGGGTTTGATTCCCCACTTCTCCACTTGCAGCTGCTGGAATGGCCTTGGGTCAGCCAGAGCTCTCTTATCTGGGAGAACCGGGTTTGATTCCCCACTCCTCCACTTGCACCTGCTGGAATGGCCTTGGGGCAGCCAGAGCTCTCTTATCTGGGAGAACTGGGTTTGATTCTCCACTCCTCCACTTGCAGCTGCTGGAATGGCCTTGGGTCAGCCAGAGCTCTCTTATCTGGGAGAACCGGGTTTGTTTCCCTCCTCCTCCACTTGCAGCTGCTGGAATGGCCTTGGGTCAGCCAGAGCTCTCTTATCTGGGAGAACGGGGTGTGATTCCCCACTCCTCCACTTGCAGCTGCTGGAATGGCCTTGGGTCAGCCAGAGCTCTCTTATCTGGGAGAACCGGGTTTGTTTCCCTCCTCCTCCACTTGCAGCTGCTGGAATGGCCTTGGGTCAGCCAGAGCTCTCTTATCTGGGAGAACCGGGTTTGATTCCCCACTCCTCCACTTGCAGCTGCTGGAATGGCCTTGGGTCAGCCAGAGCTCTCTTATCTGTGAGAACCGGGTTTGATTCCCCACTCCTCCACTTGCAGCTGCTGGAATGGCCTTGGGGCAGCCATAGCTCTTGCAGAGCTGTCCTTGAAAGGGCAGCTTCTGGGAGAGTTCTCTCAGCCCCAGCTACTTCCCAGGGTGTGTGTTGTGGGGGGGAAAAGATACAGGAGATTGTAAGCTGCTCTGAGTCTCTGATTCAGAGAGAAGGGCGGGGTATAAATCTGCAATTCTTCTTCTGTTCATCTCTTGCCTTGACCTGGATCGCCCAGGCTAGATCTTGCAGGATTGGCCCTGGTTGGTATTTAGATGGGAGACCACCAAAGAGGTTCAAGGTTGCTATGTAGAGGCAGGCAATGGACAACCACCTCTGTTCATCTCTTGCTTTGATCTTAGAGTTGTCCAAGCCGGGGTCTCCGGCTTTTGGGTGCTTCTCCCCCCTCCCCCAAATTACCCCCTCTTACCTCCCAGAAGCTGGAAACAAATGCAGTGTGGCCACATATCTCAGAAGTGACACAGAAGAAGATATTGGATTTATACCCCGCCCTTCATTCAGAGTCTCAGAGCGGCTTACAATCTCCTTTATCTTCCCCACCTCTCCTCCCACAACAGACACCCCGTGAGCAACGTTCCCTCTAAGCTGCGGAGCCTTGTGAGCAAAAATTCTACTTTGTGAGCTACTGGCATTAAAATGCTGAGCGTTGAAGTTGTGAGCGACTGCACAAATTATTGTGCTCTGGGGTCATCTTTCCTGAGCTAAGACAAAAATCTGTGCGCTGGAGGCTAAAAATCTGTGAGCCAGCTCACGCTAACTCAGCTTAGAGGAAACACTGCCTGTGAGGTAGGTGGGGCTGAGAGAGCTCTCCCACAAGCTGCCCTTTTAAGGACAACTCTGCGAGAGCTATGGCTGACCCAAGGTTTAAGAAGGATCTAGACAAGCTGGAACGGGTCCAGAAGAGGGCGACGAAGATGGTGAGGGGTCTGGAGACCAAGTGCTATGAGGAAAGGCTGAAGGAGCTGGGGATGTTTAGCCTGGAGAGGAGGCGGCTGAGAGGTGATAGGATCACCATCTTCAAATACTTGAAGGGCTGTCATATAGAGGATGGTGTGGAATTGTTTTCTGTGGCCCTGGAAGGTAGGATCAGAACCAATGGGTTGAAATTAACTTAGAAGAGTTTCCGGCTCAACATTAGGAAGAACTTCCTGACCGTTAGAGTGATTCCTCAGTGGAACAGGCTTCCTCCTCGGGAGGTGGTGGGCTCTCCTTCCTTGGAGGTTTTTCAACAGAGGCTAGATGGCCCTGACAGCAATGAAAAAGGGGGAGGTGTTTGTGAGTTTCCTGCATTGTGCAGGGGGTTGGACAAGATGACCCTAGAGGTCCCTTTCCTCCTAGGACTTGGTCTCCAGACCCCTCACCATCTTCATCGCCCTCCTCTGGACCCCTTCCAGCGTGTCTAGATCCTTCTTAAAATGTGGTGCCCAAAACTGAACACAAGACTCCAGGTGAGGTCTTACCAGAACAGAGTAAAGCAATACCATCACATCACGTGATCTGGACACTAGACTTCTGTCGATATAGCCCCAAATTGCATTTGCTTGGCCACCGTTAGACCTTGGAAGCTCAACAGGATTAGTCCTGGTTAGTACATGTTTGGGAAGGAAGCCCAGGGTAACTACCCAGAGGCAGGCAACGGCCAGCCATCGCTGCTCACCCCTTGCCTCGAACGCCCTTTGAGAGCTCGCCATAAGTCCGTTGCAGCTTGAAAACCCTGAATTCTCATTCTTTAGTGAGAATGGGTTGCTTGATTCTGCGCGACTCGCACCCAGACTCCGATCTCTCCCCCAGTGAATGGTTTCCACATCAGCAATAGAGACCCTCAGCAGCTTATATGGGACCCAGAGGCGGGACAGATGGCAGCTAAAGGAGTCCCATTCTCACCTGGACTGGCTCCCCATCGGTAACTGGCCGGGCTCTTTTTCTAGCAGAAACTCCTCTGCCTTTTAGGCCACGCCCCTCTGATGTAGCCAGTCCTCCCGGAGCTTCCAGTAGGCTGTGTAGTAAGAGCCCTGGAAGCTCTAGGGGGATTGGCTACATCAGGGGGCGTGGCCTAATAGGCAGAGGAGCTCCTGCTCGAAAAAGAGCCACCGCCCTACCTTGCAGGGCTGTTGTAAGGATTTGTACAGCTATGTCTGGGACTGCCACTGAGGCCATTTTAAATGGGGATGGCACTTAAGGGCCATCAGAAGATGCAATAGGAATATCTGCAGCCCCTGGAAGTCAATAAATCGGATTGATTGATCCAGGAATTTCTACTCTATAAGAAATACAATTCATAATTACAGCGTAGGGGAGAGATGTATGGAGAAAGGCCGGCCAACCTCTTCCACGCTTTTACAAAAAGCATGGCTAGGATGTGCCTAATCTCCCCTTTCCCCGCGAAACGGCCATTGAAATCATCCGTCCCTTCCCCCATGTTTGTGAATGGTACGCTCCGAACCGATATTCTACAGCAGATGGGAGATTGAGGGAAAGGGGGAGGCGGCGAGTGGTATCTCCCTCCAGCCCTCCCCTCTCAAATAAAATGGTACGTCCCCACCACGCGGCTCCTTCAGTCCAGGCAAGGCGGACTCTACCACCCGGGGAGCGGGGAAAGGGGAGGCTCACCTGATCGGCCAGGTCTTCGGCCGCCCCCATTAAATCACTGCTGGGCGCCATGGTCGGCTGAGGCAAGGCCAGGCCGTGCCGCGCGCTCACTCCGAACCCCCCTCCCCGCCAAGGGGCGTGGCGAGGAAAGGAGGAGGAGCCGCAGCCGCAGCCAATCGCGGGCCGGGCCAGTCGGGTTTTCCCCGCCCACCACCGAGGGGTCACGTGAGGCGCCTGGGCGACCGAGGCTGTCCAGGTGGCTCCAGCCGCGGCGCATAGAGAAGCGGTCGGTTTGTCCGCGGGCTAACACTTCCGGGATCGTTTTGTTCTCCCGCTGATTTT
Source organism: Heteronotia binoei (assembly GCF_032191835.1). Taxonomy (NCBI): domain Eukaryota; kingdom Metazoa; phylum Chordata; class Lepidosauria; order Squamata; family Gekkonidae; genus Heteronotia; species Heteronotia binoei. The sequence continues at coordinate 5,030,040 of NC_083235.1, forward strand.
TATATATTTATTTATTTCCGCTTCTCTATTCCGCTTGTCTCTATAAGAGAAAGAGACAAGGCGGATCACAGCAAAAAATTGCTAACGTCGCCTTTTTAAATGCATTAACATTTGCAAATATTTAACATTTTACAAAGTCTTGTGTGTTTTATACTACGTGTGATATATAGATATACACTTATACACATACACAAACGTCCCCTTTTTAAAAGCATTAACATTTGCAAATATTTAACATTTTACAAACTCGCATGCACACACACGTAGAATAAAACACACACACAAACGCGTGTGCACACTGTGTTTTATACTATGTGTAATTATAGATATACACATACACAACATACACAAACTTCGCCTTTTTAAAAGCATTAACATTTGCAAATATTTAACATTTTACAAACTCGTGCGTGTGTGTGTTTTATACTATGTGTGATATATAGATATACACATACACATAGTGGTTAATATACACATATATCTAGTTGGTGTAGTGGTTAAGTGCATGGACTCTAATCTGGGAGAACTGGGTTCGATTCCCCACTCCTCCACTTGCAGCTGCTGGAATGGCCTTGGGTTAGCCATAGCTCTGGCAGAGGTTGTCCTTGAAAGGGCAGCTCCTGGGAGATCTCTCTCAGCCCCACCCACCTCACCGGGTCTCTGTTGTGAGGGAAGAAGATAAAGGAGATCGTAAACCACTCTGAGATTCGTAGTGGAGTAATCTGCAATTATTCTTCTAGCCTCAATTATTCTTCTATGCAGCATGACTGCATAGGCTGAGTCTAGAAAAAAGAGGCCATGATAGAAGTTAACCAGGTTGCATAAGCAGGCGTCCCCCAGGCTAATTCCTGTCCCCCCCCCCCCCCCAGCAATGGAATGTGTGAAACAATGGGGTCGCAGGTAAAGTATTTATTATTCCTTAATCTCTGGCAGGCAAGCAACTGCTGGCTTATCTCTCCTGTCCCCCAACCACACCTAAGCATCTTTTGTGCGTCCCTATGCTAATTTGCAGAGCTATTGTACATGCGCGCACACCCTTCTTCCTTCCTGGATCCTCCTCAAAGTATGCAGAGCGGGGCTTCTTTTGTAGCAGGAACTCCTTTGCATATTAGGTCACACGCCCCTGATGTAGCCAATCCTCCTGGAGTTTACGGTAAACCCTGTACGAAGAGCCCTGTAAGCTCCAGGAGGATTGGCTACATCAGGGGGTGTGTGGCCCAGGGTTTACTTTGTAGCAGGCACTCCTTTGCATATTAGGCTGCACCCCCCTGATGTAGCCAATCCTCCTGGAGCTTACTGAAGGCCCTGTAAGAAGAGCTTTGTAAGCTCTTGGAGGATTGGCTACAGCAAGGGCGGGCTTCATTTTTTTGTAGCAGGAACTCCTTTGCATATTAGGCCACATGTCACCTCTGTTCATCTCTGGACTGGAAAACCTTCCAGGGTTGCCAAAAAAATCGGCTGTGACTCGACAGAGCTTTCCACTGCCACCCCTGGCCAAAATAACAGTGTCTGCGTGCCCTCTTGAGGACATGAAGTGGCACAGCATTAGAAACAACTACCGGATTTCCTAGAAAAGCAGACAACCCTGAATGTGAGATGATTTCCCCACCACCAATGTAGGGTTGCCAATCCCCAGGTGGGGGCAGGGGATCCCCCGCTTTGGAGACCCTCCCCCCGCTTCAGCGTCGTCAGAAAGTGGGGGGAGGGAAATGTCTGCTGGGAACTCTATTATTCCCTATGGAGATTTATTCCCATAGAAAATCATGGAGAATTGATCTGCAGGTATCTGGGGCTCTGGGGGGGCTGTTTTTTGGGGTAGAGGCACCAAATTTTCATTATAGCATCTAGTGCCTCTCCCCAAAATAACCCCCAAGTTTCAAAAAGATTGGACCAGGGGGTCCAATTCTATGAGCCCCAAAAGAAGGTGCCCCTATCCTTCATTATTTCCTATGGAAGGAAGGAATTGAAAAGGTTTGCCGTCCCTTTAAATGTGATGGCCAGAACTCCCTTGGAGTTCATTTATGCTTGTCACACCTTTGCTCCTGGCTCCGCCCCTAATGTCTCCTGGCTCCACCCCCAAAGTCTCCTGGCTCCACCCCCAAAGTCCCCAGATATTTCTTGAATTGGACTTGGCAACCCTACACCAATGTTATAAAGCACCAGTCGTTTCCGACTCTGGGGTGACGCTGCTTTCACAACGTTTTCATGGCAGACCTTTTTACGGGGTGGTTTGCCCTTGCCTTCCCCAGCCCTCTACGCTTTCCCCCCAGCAAGTTGGGTACAATACACATACACTTTTATACTATACTGAAAAGGAAAGGTCCCCTGTGCAAGCACCAGTCGTTTCCGACGTTTCTGGGGTGACATTGCTTTCACAACATTTTCACGGCAGATGTTTTACAGGGTGGTTTGCCATTGCCTTCCCCAGCCCTCTACACTTTCCCCTCAGCAAGCTGGGTACGATATACATACACTTTTATATTATACTGGTAAGGAAAGGTCCCCTGTGCAAGCACCAGTCGTTTCCAATTCTGGGGTGACGTTGCTTTCACAACATTTTCACGGCAGACTTTTTACAGGGTGGTTTGCCATGGCCTTCCCCAGTCCTCTACACTTTCCCCCCAGCAAGCTGGGTACTCATTTTACTGCATATTAGGGGTTTGCTTTGCCGCCTGTGGCAGCCATTTTGGGGTTCTGTCCAGGTGTAAAAATTCCAAAGGTGCCCTCAGGCTCAAAAAGTTCAGGGGCTTCTGCCCCAGAGCTTCTGGAATAAGCCTTAAAAGCGCTTAACCTTGAAGGGATCGTGCCCTAACACTGACATCACCATTGTTTCACACAGGGTAGCTGAGAGAGCTCTGACAGAAGCTTCCCTTTCAAGGACAGCTTTGGGAGACCCAAGGCCATTCCAGCAGCTGCAAGTGGAGGAGTGGGGAATCAAATCTGGTTCTTTCAGATAAGAGCCCACGCACTTAACCACTACACCAAACCGGTTAAAGATCTCAAACAGTGCCCCTCCAGACAGACTCTCTGCCTTTACAGCTACCCAAACAGACCTGAATATTAATTCACAAAACGTTAATGCACATGAAAGCCCGTACCAAAAAATAAAACATCATTGGCCTTAAAGGTGCTGGACTGGACTCTAACTTTGGTCTACTGCTTCAGACCAACACAGCTGCTCGCCTGTATTAATTCCGGGGAAAGTATTGCGAGTTGCTTTGTGTTTGTTATTGTGTGAAAGACACAGAATCCACATGTGCACTTTAAACTGTTTTGATGTAACTGTTTTTAGCTGCGTTTTGTAAATGAATTATATGGAGAGCCAGTTTGGTGTAGTGGTTAAGTATGCAGACTCTTATCTGGGAGAACCGGGTTTGATTCCCCACTCCTCCACTTGCACCTGCTAGCATGGCCTTGGGTCAGCCATAGCCCTGGCAGAGGTTGTCCTTGAAAGGGCAGCTGCTGGGAGAGCCTTCTCCAGCCCCAACCAACTCACAGGGTGTCTGTGGTGGGGAAGGAAGGTAAAGGAGATTGTGAGCCGCTCTGAGACTCTCCAGAGTGGAGGGCGGGATATAAATCCAATATCTTCATCTACCTCATAGGGTGTCTGTTGTGGGGGAGGAAGGGAAAGGAGATTGTGAGCCGCTCTGAGACTCTCCAGAGTGGAGGGCGGGATATAAATCCAATATCTTCATCTACCTCATAGGGTGTCTGTTGTGGGGGAGGAAGGGAAAGGAGATTGTGAGCCTCTCTGAGACTCTTCGGAGTGGAGGGTGGGATATAAATCCAATATCTTCATCTATCTCACAGGGTGTCTGTTGTGGGGAGGAAGGTAAAGGAGATTGTGAGCCGCTCTGAGACTCTTCGGAGTGGAGGGCGGGATATAAATCCAATATCTTCTTCTTCTACTTACCTCATAATATTAATTATTGAAATGGATCGTGACCATCAAATACTTTGAAGTTTCATATTAATAATTACAAGCATATTTTTGACTGTATTTGTGAATTGTCGCGGTTTTTCTTTGGGTTCTCGCCTGGGGATTGGCAAGCCTAGTGCACATCAAAACAAGGCAAACCAACAACAACTGCATTGTACAGGTTGTTCCTTCTCCAGACCTGCAGTTCACACCCGGGAGTTCTGGCTCCCCTCTACACAGCTGGCTGAGCCGTGAGCGGCTAATCACACTGCTGGGGGAAGGTACAAGCCAGCAGCCCCTAGGCTATAAATAAACCGTCAGGGAACACTCAGTTCCAACCTTCACATGTTGTGCAACTGATATACCGTGACCCCAGCGCACCGCACTCAGACACACAAATACAAAGCCTTCACACTTTTTTGCTTTCTCACATTTTTTTTCTGTTCCCCTGATCTCCATCTTTCTGGGTCTTTCTCCTCCTCAATTCGTTCTCCACACACACCCCTCCCCCAGGTGGGTTTAAGACATTGTCAACAGAAGAACAGTGTCCAGATCACGTGAAATGATGGTATTGCTTTGCTCTACTCTGGTAAGACCAATTCCAATTCAATAAATACCTGGGGACTTTGGGGGTGGAGCCAGGAGACTTTGCGGGTGGAGCCAGAAGCAAGGTTGCGACAAGCATAATGGAATTCCAAAGGGAGTTCGGGCCGTCACATTTAAAGGGACGGCACACCTTTCAAATGCCTTTCCTCCATTAGAAATAATGAAGAAGAAGAAGAAGAAGAAGAAGAAGAAGAAGAAGAAGAAGATATTGGATTTATATCCCGCCCTCCACTCCGAAGAGTCTCAGAGCGGCTCACAATCTCCTTTCCCTTCCTCCCCCACAACAGACACCCTGTGAGGTAGATGAAGATATTGGATTTATATCCCGCCCTCCACTCCGAAGAGTCTCAGAGCGGCTCACAATCTCCTTTCCCTTCCTCCCCCACAACAGACACCCTGTGAGGTAGATGAAGATATTGGATTTATATCCCGCCCTCCACTCCGAAGAGTCTCAGAGCGGCTCACAATCTCCTTTCCCTTCCTCCCCCACAACAGACACCCTGTGAGGTGGGTGGGGCTGGAGAGGGCTCTCACAGCAGCTGCCCTTTCAAGGACAACTCCAGCCAGAGCTATGGCTGACCCAAGGCCATGCTAGCAGGTGCAAGTGGAGGAGTGGGGAATCAAACCCGGTTCTCCCAGATAAGAGTCCGCACACTAAACCACTACACCAAACTGGCTCTCCTAGGGGCACCTAATTTTGGGGCTTATAGAATTGGACCCCATGGTCTAATCCTTTTGAAACTTGGAGGGTGTTTTGAGGAGAGGCATTGGATGCTACGCTGCAAATTTGGTGCCTCTACCTCAAAAAAAACAGCCTCCCAAGAGCCCCATATACCTGCAGATCAATTCTCCATTGTACCTTATGAGAATCAGTCTCTACAGGGAATAATGGAGTGCCCAGCAGACATTTCCCTTCCCTCACCACGCCCGCTCGCTGATGACCCTGAAGCGGGGAAGGGCCTACAAACTGGGGGGTTGCAGCCCTCACCTGGGGATTGGCAACCCTAGTTCAACACCTGTGTCTTTAACCTGTCTTCACAGGGACACAGAGGATAGGATTTCTAAGACTGGTTCTTTCCAAACAACCAGTATCATAATGCCCCTGTATAAATCGATGGTGCGACCTCATTTGGAGTACTGTGTACAATTCTGGTCACCGCACCTCAAAAAAGGATATTATAGCATTGGAAAAAGTGCAAAAAAGGGCAACTAGAATGATTCAAGGGTTGGAAGACTTTCCCTATGAAGAAGGGTTAAAACGCTTGGGGCTCTTTAGCTTGGAGAAACGTTGACTGAGGGGGTGATGTGATAGAGGATTACAAGAGAAGGTAGAGAAAGAAGTTCTTTTCTCCCTTTCTCACAATATGAGAACTTGTGGACATTCAATGAAATTGCTGAACAGTCGGGTTAGAACCAATAAAAGGAAGTCCTTCTTCACCCAAAGGGTGATTAATACGTGGAATTCACTGCCACAGGAGGTGGTGGCAGCTACAAGCATAGCCAGCTTCAAGAGGGGATTGGATCAACATCTGGAGCAGAGGTCTATCAGAGGCTATTAGCCACAGTGTATTGTTGGAACTCTCTTTCTGGGGCAGTGATGCTCTGTATTCTTGGTGCTTGGGGGAGGGCACAGTGGAAGGGCTTCTAGAAGAAGAAGAAGATATTGGATTTATATCCTGCCCTCCACTCTGAAGAGTCTCAGAGTGGCTCACAATCTCCTTTCCCTTTCTCCCCCACAACAGACGTCCTGTGAGGTGGGTGGGGCTGAGAGGGCTCTCACAGCAGCTGCCCTTTCAAGGACAACCTCTGCCAGAGCTATGGCTGACCCAAGGCCATTCCAGCAGCTGCAAGTGGAGGAGTGGGGAATCAAACCCGGTTCTCCCAGATAAGAGAGCTATGGCTGACCCAAGGCCATTCCAGCAGCTGCAAGTGGAGGAGTGGGGAATCAAACCCGGTTCTCCCAGATAAGAGAGCTCTGGCTGACCCAAGGCCATTCCAGCAGGTGCAAGTGGAGGAGTGGGGAATCAAACCCGGTTCTCCCAGATAAGAGAGCTATGGCTGACCCAAAGCCATTCCAGCAGCTGCAAGTGGAGGAGTGGGGAATCAAACCCGGTTCTCCCAGATAAGAGAGCTCTGGCTGACCCAAGGCCATTCCAGCAGCTGCAAGTGGAGGAGTGGGGAATCAAACCCGGTTCTCCCAGATAAGAGAGCTATGGCTGACCCAAGGCCATTCCAGCAGCTGCAAGTGGAGGAGTGGGGAATCAAACCCGGTTCTCCCAGATAAGAGAGCTATGGCTGACCCAAGGCCATTCCAGCAGCTGCAAGTGGAGGAGTGGGGAATCAAACCCGGTTCTCCCAGATAAGAGAGCTCTGGCTGACCCAAGGCCATTCCAGCAGCTGCAAGTGGAGGAGTGGGGAATCAAACCCGGTTCTCCCAGATAAGAGAGCTCTGGCTGACCCAAGGCCATTCCAGCAGGTGCAAGTGGAGGAGTGGGGAATCAAACCTGGTTCTCCCAGATAAGAGAGCTATGGCTGACCCAAAGCCATTCCAGCAGCTGCAAGTGGAGGAGTGGGGAATCAAACCCGGTTCTCCCAGATAAGAGAGCTATGGCTGACCCAAGGCCATTCCAGCAGCTGCAAGTGGAGGAGTGGGGAATCAAACCCGGTTCTCCCAGATAAGAGAGCTCTGGCTGACCCAAGGCCATTCCAGCAGCTGCAAGTGGAGGAGTGGGGAATCAAACCCGGTTCTCCCAGATAAGAGAGCTATGGCTGACCCAAGGCCATCCCAGCAGGTGCAAGTGGAGGAGTGGGGAATCAAACCCGGTTCTCCCAGATAAGAGAGCTATGGCTGACCCAAGGCCATTCCAGCAGCTGCAAGTGGAGGAGTGGGGAATCAAACCCGGTTCTCCCAGATAAGCGTCCGCACACTTAACCACTACACCAAACTGGCTCTCATAGCTCCACTAGCCTCTTCTAGCCCCACTGGTAGACCTCCTTATGGCACTTGGGTTTTTTGGCCACTGTGTGACAGAGTGTTAGACTGGATGGGCCATTGGCCTGATCCAACGTGGCTTCTCTTATGCTCTTATGTTCAAGATCGCCAGAACACCAATAAAGATAAGATGAAGACAAGGCTGAGAATCTCTCAAGATTTCCAGAAACAGACCCTCACCCTCCTGGTTTGGAAGGCCTTTTGCTCATGTTTTGCTTGAACGCGGACCACACAGAAGCAAGCACACATTGGCTCTCTCTTGGCTGCTTTCTCTCCACCTCTCTGACCTGCTGTGTTTGTTGATCCAGCTTGGGGAGGGGGAAAGGAGATTTGGGCAGCGGGCTAAGCCACCTGGGCGTGACGCCAGCCCCTTACATAACAGCTGAGAGCGGCTTGTGTAATCTCTGTAGCGGGCGCATCGATGACGGGCACTGGGTGCGAGGCTAGGGACGGCTTATCTCCTGTACGCTTGCACCCGGCTGGGGGGTTCTGTCCGTCCCCTTTCTAGGATTGTCCTAGCAAAGGCCCAGATTGTCCTCGCCTTGGCCCTGGAGGAGGAGGGTTTGGGTAACTGGGGCGAGATAAACATGGGAATTGGAATTGAAATCTCAGCGTGATTCAGAACCAGGGGGCGTCACCGGAGCTGTGTTAGCAGAGCAGGTGGAGAGGATGGCGTTGCCAGCTCCAGGCTGGGAAATATCTGGCTCTGAAGCCACGTGTGACTCTTTTACACATATTGTGTGGCTCCCAACATCCCCACTGCCCTGTCAGCTGGCTTGGAGAAGGCATTTCTCTCTTTAAATCACTTCTCTGAGCCAGTCGGTGGCTTGGAGAATGCATTTAAAGTTAAAGTTGCTTTCTTTCCACCTCTCTCTCCTTCTCCCATTTATTTTCCTTCCTTCCTTGCTTCCTTCCTTCCTTCTCTCGAACATCTGATGTTCATGCCTTGTGGCTCTCAAATATCTGACATTCATTTTATGTGGCTCTTATTGGCTTATCTTAATAGCAGCCCTGCGGCGCAGAGTGGTAAAGCTGCAGTACTGCGGTCCAAGCTCTGCTCACGACTTGAGTTTGATCCCGGCGGAAGCTGGGTTCAGGCAGCCGGCTCAAGGTTGACTCAGCCTTCCACCTTTCCGAGGTCAGTAAAATGAGTCCCCAGTTTGCTGGGGGGAAAGCGTAGATGACTGGGGAAGGCAATGGCAAACCACCCCATAAAAAAGTCTGCCATGAAAAAACAGTGATGTGACGTCACCCCAAAGTCGGAAACGACTGGTGCTTGCACAGGGGACTACTTTTAAAATTATTATTGGCCATTAGCTATTTGATTGGCTGTCCAGATTTTAAAAAAAAAATGCTTTGGCAGCCGCTACCACCACAGTGTGAGGTTCTCTTCTCTGCTATGTGTCTGACTGCAAGCTGTGGCAGCCATTTTGTGGTTTGCTTTGCCTCCAGTGGCAGCCATTTCGGGGGTTGCTTTGCCTCCTGTGGCAGCCATTTTGCGGTTTTACTTTGCCTCCCAGTGGCAGCCATTTTGGGGTTTGCTTTGCCTCCTTTGGCAGCCATTTTGGGGTTTGCTTTGCCTCAGTGGCAGCCATTTTGGGGTCCTGTCCAGGTGTAAGAATTCCAAAGGTGCCCTCAGGCTCAAAAAGTTCAGGGGCTTCTGCCCCAGAGCTTCTGGAATAAGCCTTAAAAGCGCTTAACCTTGAAGGGATCGTGCCCTAACACTAGGACAAAAAAGCAACGCTGAAAGCGACATGGCCAGGAGTGAGGCCGAAAGAGCAGTTCAACTCATGTATCTCCAACTCTCTCCTCTGCGCTCCGAGCTAAACAGCCGTGCCTTCCACACTGCCCTAAACTGGATGTCTGCCGTGCCCTTTCCCACCCCCCACCCCCCGCCTGAAACTTGTTTGCTACAAGCAGTTCCTAGAAAGACACCATTAATGATTACCTAAGAAGGAAGTCTGCCAGTTGGCCAAGTGGAGGAAGGGAAAGAAGAGTCAGAAGAGGACAGGACGGGGCGAAAGTTCGCTGGGTGCATGTTTCAGAACTGGAAGAGAGTCAGAAGGCAGGGAACTCTAGGCACCAGTTCACAGGCCTGGCTTCTTAGAGGCCTTGAAACCTCCGAAGAAAGAACCACCCGCCAAGAATTCAGCAGAAGCCGGCCACCTTCCTGAGAAATTGATAATGAATGCAGCGGAAACTTTTTGCTCGAAAACAACCGTTTGCTGTTTTAGAAACTCCTGTGTATTTTTGACCGGCTTCTGAGAACCAGCTGTGAAAACTCACACATGTTGAATGGCTGCACGCTAGGGATGCCAGCCTCCAGGGGGGACCTGGAGATTTTTTGGAACTGCAGCTTAACTCCAGACTACAGAGATCAGATTCCATGGAGAAAATGGCTGCTTTGGAGGGGGGACTCTATGATGATGATAATATTATACCCTGCCTTCTCTCTGAGTCAGTCTCAGAGTGGCTTACAATCTCCTTTACCTTCCCCCCCCACACACACACAACAAACACCCTGTGAGGTGGGTGGAGCTGAGAGAGCTCTAACAGCAGCTGTCCTTTCAAAGACAACTCCTACTAGAGCTATGGCAGGCAACAGTTACTCCTATTGGCTCACTCCAGAATCAGTTGGCGAGGCAGTTGGCTCCTTTCCTGGAGCATGGCGACCTGGCAACAGTGACCCATGCAACGGTCACCTCGAGGTTGGACTACTGTAATGCCTTCTACATGGGGCTGCCCCTGTGCCGAATCCGGAAGTTGCAGCTAGTGCAGAATGCCGCTGCCCGGCTACTGTTAGGGCTCCCTAGGTGGGAGCATATTCAGCCGGAGCTAACAATCCCTGCGCCGAAGGAGGCCCGCCTGAAGTCAACCAGAGATAGGGCCTTTTCAATTACAGCCCCTGGATGGTGGAACCAGCTACCGGAAGAGGTGAGGGCCTTGCAGAACCTAGGGCAGTTCCGCAAGGCCTGTAAGACGGTCCTCTTCCGGCTGGCATTTAACTTATTGGGATTTTAAAACTGTGAAGGAAGGTTGTAAGAATAGCACCAAACTGATTGACTGTTTCTCTGTGTTACTGTTTTAATTTTTGTAAATTATTTCATGTATTTTACTATTTATTAAGCCGATCGTTGAATTTTACGTTGTGAGCCGCCCTGAGCCAGCCTCGGTGGGGAGGGCGGGATATAAATCGAATAAATAAAATTAAAATCCTTCATTTGCAACTCCTTGTTACAAGTTGTTCCATGCCTAGCATCCTGATTGGCTCCCTCCAGACTCCTTCATTTGCATCTCTTTGATACAAGTTGTCCCATGCCAAGCATCCTGATTGGCTCCCTCCAGACCCCTTCATTTGCATCTCTTTGATACAAGTTGTCCCATGCCTAGCATCCTGATTGGCTCACTCCACACTCCTTCATTTGCATCTCTTTGATACAAGTTGTCCCATGCCTAGCATCCTGATTGGCTCACTCCACACTCCTTCATTTGCATCTCTTTGATACAAGTTGTCCCATGCCTAGCATCCTGATTGGCTCACTCCACACTCCTTCATTTGCATCTCTTTGATACAAGTTGTTCCATGCCTAGCATCCTGATTGGCTCTCTCCAGACTCCTTCATTTGCATCTCTTTGATACAAGTTGTTCCATGCCTAGCATCCTGATTGGCTCTCTCCAGACTCCTTCATTTGCATCTCTTTGATACAAGTTGTTCCATGCCTAGCATCCTGATTGGCCATTTCCTCCAGGCTTCAGGATCCTGGTTTGCAAGGAGTGCCTGCCTCCAGCTCAGGCAACAAGAACCCAGTACAACACAATATATAACAATGGACTCTATGGCATTATACCCTGCTGAGGTCCCTGCACTCTCTAGGCACCACCCTTAAATCTCCAGGACCCTATCCCCCCACCTCCTGCCAGTGGCCAGAGAGAACCTAGCAACCCTATCCAGTTCAGATGAGGCCACCGTATGTAGGCCAGGGGTCAACTTTTTGAGCCTGCAGGCAGCTTTGGAATCTTGTCACAGAGTCACAAGATAGTCACAAAAATCACTTCTGCAGAAGGCAACGTCGGCCACAAAATGGCTGCCGTAGCTCACCTTTCACTCACACGTAGGGTTGCCAATCCCCAGGGGGGGGGCAGGGGGTCCCCCGGTTTGGAGGCCCTCCCCCCACTTCAGGGTCATCAGAAAGCGATGTGGGGGGGGGGGGAATGACTGCTGGGCACTCCATTATTCCCTATGGAAACCGATTCCCATAGGGTATAATAGAAAATTGATCCCTTAGGTATCTGGGGCTTGGGGGAGCCCCTGTTTTTTTGAGGTAGGCACCAATTTTTCAGCATAGCATCTGGTGATTCTCCTCAAAAAGCCCCCCCACCAAGTTTCAAAAAGATTGGACTGTGGGGTCCAATTCTATGAGCCCCCAAAGAAGGTGCTCCTATCCTTCATTATTTCCTATGGAAGGAAGGCATTTAAAAAGGTGCGCGGTCCCTTTAAACGTGATGGGCAGAACTCCCTTTGGAGTTCAATTATGCTTGTCACACCCTTGCTCCGCCCCCAATGTCTCCTGGCTCCACCCCCAAAGTCTCCTGGCTCCACCCCCAAAAGCCCCCAGCTATTTCTTGAATTGGACTTGGCAACCCTACTCACACGCCTGACAATTCTTGCGTCGCGGTGACATTTGCTGCCAAAGTGACGTTTACGAAGAAAAACCTGCCCAGCCAATCAAATCTCCCTTTTCCCGTCAGAAGCCCTGTTGGGCGAAAGCTTCACCTGGACCCGCCCACTTCCCCAAAACACTTGGTGGGGCGCCAGGGAATAGGGTTGCCAATCCCCAGGTGGGGTCAGGGGATCCCCCTGTTTGGAGGCCCTCCCCCCGCTTCAGGGTCATCAGAAAGCGGGGGGAGGGGAGGGAAATGTCTGCTGAAAACTCTATTATTCCCTAGGGAGATTTATTCCCATAGAAAATCATGGAGAATTGATCTGCGGGTATCTGGATCTCTGGGGGGGGGCTGTTTTTTGGGGTAGAGGCACCAAATTTTCAGTATAGCATCTAGTGCCTCTCCCCCAAAATACCCCCCAAGTTTCAAAAAAGATTGGACCAGCGGGTCCAATTCTATGAGCCCCAAAAAGAAGGTGCCCCTATCCTTCATTATTTCCTATGGAAGGAAGGCATTTTAAAAGGTGTGCCATCCCTTTAAATGTGATGACCAGAACTCCCTTTGGAGTTCAATTATGCTTGTCACAGCCTTGATCTTGGCTCCACCCCTAATGTCTCCTGGCTCCACCCCCAAAGTTCCCAGATATTTCTTGAATTGGACTTGGCAACCCTACCAGGGAAGGTGCTAGCAGACGCCACGGTTCCCTCGGGTGCCATGTTGAGAAGCCCGAATGTAGACAGTGCATAGAACAGGGGTGGCCAAATGGTGGCTTTTAGAAATCTTGTGTTCTCTCAAAGCCTCCACTGCCCCATTGGCTGGCTTGGAGAAGGCATTTGCCTTTTAAAATCATTTCTCCAAGCCAAGCCATCTGTCGTCCTGGAGAATGCATTTAAAGTTGCTTTCTTTCCACCTCTCACTCTCTCCCCAATCTATTTCCCTCCCTCCCTCTCTTCCTCCCTTGTGGCTCTCAAACATCTCATATTCACGTCTTATGGCTCTCAAACATCTGACATTAATTCTACGTGGCTCTTATGTTAAGCAAGTTCAGCCACCCCTGGCATAGAATTATAGAGTTGGAAGGAACCTCCAGGGTCATCTAGTCTACCCCCCTGCACAATGCAGGAACTTCACAAATACCTCTTCCCCCACACACATCCCCAGTGGCCCCTGCTCCACATCCAGAAGATGGCAAAAAAATTAAAAAAAAAAACCCTCCAGGATCCCTTGCCAATCTGGCCTGGAGAAAAAATGCTTACGGACCCCGAACTGGTGAACAGCATTTCCCTGGGCGCGTAAGAAAGGGCCACGAGAACAAAGTACTAAGAGAGCCAGTTTGGCGTAGTGGTGAAGTGCACGGACTCTTATCTGGAAGAACCGGATTTGATTCCCCACTCCTCCACTTGCAGCTGCTGCAATGGCCTTGGGTCAGCCATAGCTCTCGTAGGAGTTGTCCTTGAAAGGGCAGCTTCTGAGAGATTTCTCTCAGCCCCACCCACCTCACAGGGTGTCTGTTGTGAGGGAGTAAGGTAAAGGAGATTGTGAGCCACTCTGAGATTCAGAGAATAGGGCAGGATATAAATCCAGTATCTTCTTTTTAGAGAGCCAGTTTGGTGCAGTAGTTAAGTGCATGGACTCTTATCTGGGAGAACTGGGTTGGATTCCCCACTCCTCCACTTGCAGCTGTTGGAATGGCCTTGAGACAGCCATAGCTCTCGTGGGAGTTGTTCTTGAAAGGGCAGCTTCTGGGAGAGCTCTCTCAGCCCCACCTACCTCACAAGGTGTTTGTTGTGGGAGAGGAAGGGAAAGGAGATTGTGAGCAACTCTGAGATTCAGAGTACAAAGCAGGATATAAATCCAGTATCTTCTTCTTAGTTTGGTGCAGTAGTTAAGTGCATGGACTCTTATCTGGGAGAACTGGGTTGGATTCCCCACTCCTCCACTTGCAGCTGTTGGAATGGCCTTGAGACAGCCATAGCTCTCGTGGGAGTTGTTCTTGAAAGGGCAGCTTCTGGGAGAGCTCTCTCAGCCCCACCTACCTCACAAGGTGTTTGTTGTGGGAGAGGAAGGGAAAGGAGATTGTCAGCAACTCTGAGATTCAGAGTACAAAGCAGGATATAAATCCAGTATCTTCTTCTTAGTTTGGTGCAGTAGTTAAGTGCATGGACTCTTATCTGGGAGAACTGGGTTGGATTCTCCACTCCTCCACTTGCAGCTGCTGGGCTGGCCTGGGGTCAGCCACAGCTCTTGTAGGAGTTGTCCTTGAAAGGGCAGCTTCTATGAGAACTCTCTCAGCTCCACCCACCTCACAGGGTGTTTGTTGTGGGAGAGGAAGGGAAACTCTGAGATTCAGAGTATAGGGCAGGATATAAATCCAGTATCTTCTTAAAGAGCCAGTTTGGTGCAGTAGTTAATTGCATGGACTCTTATCTGGTAGAACCAGGTTTGATTCCCCCCTCCTCCACTTGCAGTTGCTGGAATGGCCTTGGCTCAGCCATAGCTCTGGCAGAGGTTGTCCTTGAAAGGGCAGCTGCTGTGAGAGCCCTCTCCAGCCCCACCCACCTCACAGGGTGACTGTTGTGGGGGAGGAAGGTAAAGGAGATTGTGAGCCGCTCTGAGACTCTTCGGAGTGGAGGGCGGGATATAAATCCAATATCTTCTTCTTCTTCTAGTTCTCGTAGGAGTTGTCCTTGAAAGGGCAGCTTCTGGGAGAGCTCTCTCAGCGCCACCCACCTTACAGGGTGTCCATTGTGGGCGGGCGGGGGGGGGAGGTAAAGGAGATTGTAAGCTGCTCTGAGATTCAGAGTATAGGGTGGGATATAAATCTAATATCTTCTTCTACTAATGCATGGTGGCCGAGCACGGTATGCCAGTAGTCCTGGGAGGCAGATGTTTCTTCAAGGGCTGGAGATGTACTCCTGACAGTTCAGAGTCTGGGAGATAACGCTGAATAGCCTATGGGAGATGGCAGAGTTCAGAGGTCGTTTGCTGTGGAATGCATGCCATTTCAATTGGTCTTAAGAAGATAAGGAGAAACAGAGAGGGGAGAGAAACTTAACCCAAAAACTGGAGTAAGAAACCTGAAAGGTTAATATGCAACTAAAGGGCCAAAAATTAAAAGCAAAATATATGCTAAATCATAGGCAAACATTTACAACAAGAAAATGCATATTTACAAGAAGTCCTCAAGCGGGCGGAGGTTACAAGCATCGAGGCACTGCTGTTGAAGACGCAGCTGCGCTGGGCAGGGCATATTTCTAGGATGGAAAACCACCGCCTTCCCAAGATTGCTCTGTATGGCAAACTTTCCACCGGCCATCGAAATAGAGGGGCACCAAAGAAGAGGTACAAGGACTCCTTGAAGAAATCCCTTGGCACCTGTCGCATCAACCATCACCAGTGGTCTGACCTAGCCTCAGATCGCAAAGCATGGAGGCACACCATCCACCAGGCTGTCTCTTTCTTTGAGAACGCACGCATAGCTGGTCTTGAGGACAAAAGGAGATTGAGGAAGAATCGCACTGCTACAGCACCAACCCCAAATCAGACTTTTCCCTGCAGCCACTGTGGCCGGATCTGCCTGTCCTGTATTGGTCTTGTCAGTCACCAGCGAGCCTGCAGCAGACATGGACTACTGCACCCTTCTTAAATCTTCGTTCGCGAAGTCAAGCCGAGAGGGACTTTTTTTTTATTACAAGAGCATACATACATTTATTACAATACAAGAACTCGTGGACATTCAATGGAATTGCTGAGCCGTTGGGTTAGAATGGATAAAAGGAAGTCCTTCTTCACCCAAAGGGGGATTAACACGTGGAATTCACTGCCACAGGAGGTGATGGCGGCTGCAAGCATGGACAGCTTCAAGAGGGGACTGGATCAACATTTGGAGCAAAGGTCCATCAGTGGCTCTTAGCTACAGTGTATTGTTGGAACTCTCTGTCTGGGGCAGTGACGCTCTGTATTCTTGGTGCTTGGGGGGACAGCGGTGGGAGGGCTTCTCACATCCTGGCCCCACTGATGGACCTCCTGATGGCCCCTGGTTTTTTTGGCCACTGGGTGAGCCCTTTTGCTCCCCGGGCTCTTCTCCGTTTCTGCACAAGTTGTCCCGAAGCTGCGAGTTGGCGCACTGTTCTCCCGTTGCAAGCAGAAACATTTCGGAAGATCTCGTTTGCTGCAGAAGAGCGCCACGCCAACTCGCAGCTCCGGGCCAACTCGTGAGAAAATGAAGAGGAACCCCCGGGAGCAAAAGGGCTCTCTCCACCCGGAACAAGCCTCATGGGAAATCGGTCAGAGTGTTGGACTGGATGAGTCATTGGCCTGATCCAACATGGCTTCTCTTATGTTCTTATAGAACAGGGGTGGCCAACGGTAGCTCTCCAGATGTTTTTTTTTGCCTACAACTCCCATCAGCCCTAGCCGTTGGCTATGCTGGCTGGGGCTGATGGGAGTTGTAGGCAAAAAACATCTGGAGAGCTACCGTTGGCCACCCCTGTTATAGAAGGATAAAAACTTTTAGGGGCCCATCGTTAGCGTCTTTCCTTTATAAAATCATAAAACCACAATGGGAAACCACTTGACCTGATGCGTTTCAACCTAGACTGGTCTTCAATAGAACAATGCTGGACCACAAGGAAATTTAATGAAGTGGCAAAGGCTTAAAGAGGTTCTTGAGGCCTTTTATTCTATAGCCCTATGTCCTATGTCCTGGTATTCCCAGTAGTAACGTATGGCTGTGAGAGCTGGACCATAAGGAAGGCCGAGCGCAGAAGAAGAGATGCTTTTGAGCTGTGGTGCTGGAGGAGACTCTTGAGAGTCCCTTGGACTGCAAGGAGATCCAGTCAGTCAGCCCTAAGGGAAATCAACCCAGACTGTTCCCTGGAAGGTCAGATGCTGAAGCTGAAGCTCAAATCCTTTGGCCACCCAATGAGAAGGGAGCACTCACTGGAGAAGATCCTGATGCTGGGAAAGACATCACCCTGCCAACAAAAGTCCGTGTAGTCAAAGCTGTGAGAGCTGGACCATAAGGAAGGCCGAGTGCAGAAGAATAGATGCTTTTGAACTGTGGTGCTGGAGAAGACTCTTGAGAGTCCCTTGGACTGCAAGAAGATCCAATCAGTCACTCCTAAGGGAAATCAACCCAGACTCTATATCTCAGAGCGGACACAATCTCCTTTACGTTCTTATTTATGCAAATAAGTCTTTGCTGGGCTTTTTCTACAAAAAAAGGCCCTGATTCTCACAGTCTCTGTTTAGAGGGAAATAACTGCAGTCCAGCTAGGGAAATTCTCATAGGCTCCTATGGCCACAATTCAGGTGTGACAAGGCATGCATCTTAGGCAAATCTTTTTTTTTTTTTGCACATTTCCTGAGAAATCCTTCGTTCCGATGGGCACCACTGCTCAAATCTTTCCTTCGCTAAAAACGTCAACAACGTTATAGGCAAGCAAAATCATGGAAATGTCCCTGATTTTTCATACTTATTCACTGCCCGCTTTCTCTATATTTAGGACTGCTGGCCAGTCCATCCTACCGTCTGAGGAAGTGTGCTTAGAGCACACGAAAGCTGACATTCTGAATAAAACTTTGTTGGTCTTAAAGGGGTAACTTGACTCCTGCTTTGTTCTACTGCTTCAGACCAACACGGCTGCCCGCTTGGATCTATCTAATGTTACAGGCCAAGAGTGTCAAACATGCAGTTCGGGGGCCGAATCAGGCCTCCAGAGAGCTCCTATCAGGCTCCCAGCAACTGGCTGTCATCTGCTTCCTTCTCCCTCTCTCTTGCTTCCTTCTGCATCACAGCTTGCTTTGCAAGGCTGGCTCAATCGCAAAGGAGCTCCGCAGCAAAACCTCTATTTTCTCCATTGCTTGCGGCTCCTCCCTTGGGGATGAAGGTGGGAGGAACAGCTTGCTTTGCCGGGCTCTCTCATTTGCACAGCAGAGCTACTGAGCCAAGCCTCTCGTCCTTCTATTGGCTGAGGCTCCCCCCCCCAGTCCCCTGGGGAAGGAAGGAAAGAGCCAGAGCTTCCTTTGCCCAGTTCCCTGGATCCCATGGGAGAGATACAAAGAAAGCACCTTCAAGACCAATGCGTGCTAACGTTTTAAGCATGTTTTAAGTTTTTAATATATATATATAATATATTTGTCTGTGTCCTTTATAAAATGTATCTCTCTGCTATCTAATCTTAAAGACAGCCAGCCCAGCTTGACATGGCGCAGCTCAACGAGGTCTCCTTTATGTCAGATCCGGCCCTTACAACAAACAAGTTTGGAAAGGAAAAGGCAAGGTCCCCTGCGCAAGCACCAGTCGTTTCCGACTCTGGGGCGATGTTGCTTTTGCAACGTTTTCACGGCAGCCTTTTTACGGGGCGGTTTGCCCTTGCCTTCCCCAGTCCTCTACACTTTCCCCCCAGCAAGCTGGGTCCTCCTTTGACCGACCTCGGAAGGATGGAAGGCTGAGTCAACCTGGAGCTGGCGACCTGAACCCAGCTTCCGTCGGAATCAAACTCAGGTCGTGAGCAGAGAGAAGAGTTCAGACCGCAGTACTGCAGTACCGTTGCTTTACCACTCTGCGCCGCGGAGCTCTTTCTAGGCAGTCCCCTGTCCAAGCACCAGTCGTTTCCGACTCTGGGGTGCCGTTGCTTTCGCAACGTTTTCACGGCAGCCTTTTGACGGGGCGGTTTGCCCTTGCCTTCCCCAGTCCTCTACGCTTTCCCCCCCAGCAAGCTGGGTCCTCCTTTGACCGGCCTCGGAAGGATGGAAAGCTGAGTCAACCTGGAGCCGGCGACTTGAACCCAGCTTCCGCCGGACTCGCACTCAGGTCAGTGAGCAGAGAGAGAGAGAGAGTTCAGACCCCAGCGCTGCAGTACCGCCGCTTTACCACGCTGCGCCACGGGGCCGCTCAACGAGTCCGACCCGCCCGTCGACAGGCAGCCTCGCTCCCCGGGAGGGTGGCAACCGGCCGCGCGCTTCCTCCTCCTGCGCCCCCGCCGGGCCTCTCCAAGGGCGCGCCGGGCTGGGGAAGGGGCCGGCTTTGCTTCCCCGCCCTGCTGCTGCGGCGGCTGCGGCGGCCTCTGGAGGCCGAGCTTGGGGAGGGGAGAGCGGCGTCCTGGGCTGACCCGGGCCGGGCGAGGCGAGGGCGGTGCCGACGCGCCGGGGGAGGAGCGCGCAAAGGAGATCGGAGCGCCACGCCAGCCAGCCAGCCGAGCGCAGGGACGAAGCGCGGCCCAGGCTCCCGGCTGTCCCTCGCAAAGCGCCGGAGGAAAGGAGGCAGGCAGGCCGGCCCGGCGGGGAGCGCCTCCAGCAGCGCGGAGGTGAGTCCGGGGCGCGCCGCGGCCTTGGAGGCACTGGAGGGGCGCACCAAGGGGGCTGGGAAGCCCAAAGCCGGGGGAGGGAGGCCAGGCGAACCTCCCCCCCGACCGGCTTGGCGGAGGAAGGGGCCTCTGAGCATGTACAGAGAGGCAGGTCCCCTCCCCCCGCTGGCCGCCTGGCGCCGGAGGAAAAGAGCTGCGCCCCGCTTGGGCCTGGCGACGGCGGCCACCCAGCTATTCTTCCGAGCCCAGCCGTGCCGGTCCGAAAGCCGTGGAGCAAAACAGGAGTCAGGGGCCACCTTCCAGACCAACCCGGGTCTGATTTAGAAGTTTATTCCGAGGGGAAGCTTTCGCGTGCTCTTGAGCGCGCTTCATCCCATGCCACAGAGTCCCCCCCCCCCTCCAAAGCAGCTGTTTTCTCCCAGCTGACCTCGGTCGTGTAATCTAGGGTTGCCAATCCCCAGGTGGAGGCAGGGGACCCCCCCGTTTGGAGGCCCTCCCCCCGCTTCAGCGTCGTCAGAAAGTGGGGGGAGGGAAATGTCTGCTGGGGACTCTATTATTCCCTAGGGAGATTTATTCCCATGGAAAATCATGGAGAATTGATCTGCAGGTATTCAGGGCTCTGGGGGGGGGCTGTTTTGGGGGGGGTAGAGGCACCAAATTTTCAGTATAGCATCTAGTGCCTCTCCCCAAAATACCGCCCCCCAAGTTTCAAAAGGATTGGACCAGGGGGTCCAATTCTATGAGCCCCAAAAGAAGGTGCCCATATCCTTCATTATTTCCTATGGAAAGAAGACATTGAAAAGGTGTGCCGTCCCTTTAAATGTGATGGCCAGAACTCCCTTTGGAGTTCAATTATGCTTGTCACAGCCTTGATCTTGGTTGCTGTCGATTGGCCTAGAGCCGCAATAAACTGACTGACTGACTGACTGACTTGATCTTGGCTCCACCCCTAATGACTCCTCGCTCCACCCCCAAAGTCTCCTGGCTCCACCCCCAAAGCCCCCAGATATTTCTTGAATTGGACTTGGCAACCCTAGTGTAATCCTACATCTCCCGGTGCCACCTGGACCTCATCTGAGCACACGAAAGCTGACGTTCTGAATAAAAATAGGTGCCGCTTGGTACCTGCTTTGTTCAACCCACTTTGTTTTTGGTGGGTCTTTGCTGGGGCTCTTTTCTGCTGCTCGGCACAGCTCGGCCTCCCGTTTTGAACAAATGGCCCTTGGGGTTAGGGTTGCCAGACTCCAGGCAGGGCCTGGAGATCGCCCAGAATCGCAGCTGATTTCCCGGCTGCGGAGATCGCTTCCCCCTGGAGGAAGGGCTGCCCCAGAGGGTGAAATTCTCATGCCGCCTTCCCCAGGGTGTTTCCCAAACCAGCGAGGGTTCCCCTGCCCTGTGGGGTTGCCAGCCTCCAGGTTGCACCTGGAGATGTGGGATTACATGACAGAGGTCAGTTCCCCAGGGGAAAACAGCTGCTTTGGAGGGAAGACTCTGTGGCATTAGAGGCTGCTGACGGCCCCCCTCCCACTCTGTCCTCACCATTTTCTGCCACCAAATCTTCAAAAATTAACCAATATGGAGCTAGCCGGGGTTTCCAACCTCCAGGTGGGGCCTGGAAGTCTGGAATTTTAGCTGCACCTCAAAAGTATAGGGATCCATCCTCCCCAGATAAAATGGCAGTGTTGGAGGGTAGAGCCTATGATTTCACATCCCTACTTAGTGCCCTCTGATCTCCCCAGCCTCTGCCCCCCAATCTCCAGGATTTTCCCAGCCTGGAGTTGGCACCCCTGGATGAAGAAACCCCCAAGCCATCTAGGCGCGCCTGAATCCAGCTGCCTCTCCTCTTATTGAAGCCACACCTTGGGGACTTGAACACACAACAATCTTTTGAGAGCCAGTTTGGTATAGTGGCAATCACAAACCACCCCGCAAAAAGGTCTGCTGTGAAAAAGTTGTGAAAGCAGCGTCACCCCAGAGGCGGAAACGACTGGTGCTTGCACAGGGGACCTTTCCTTTCCTTGGTGTAGTGGTGAAGTGCGCTGACTCTTATCTGGGAGAACTGGGTTTGATTCCCCACTCCTCCGCTTGCAGCTGCTGGAATGGCCTTGGGTCAGCCAGAGCTCTCGCAGAGGTTGTCCTTGAAAGGGCAGCTGCTGTAAGAACTCTCTCAGCCCTACCCACCTCACGGGGTGTCTGTTGTGGGGGGAGAAGCTATAGCAGATTGTAAGCTGCTCTGAGTCTCTGTGATTCAGAGAGAAGGGCGGGGTATAAATCTGCTGCTTCTTCTTCTCCTCCCAGCACTTGAAAGCCAAGTTTGGATCTAGCAGCTTCAAGCCTATAGTTTGCAATCAACCTGGGACCTTCTGTGTCTCAAGCAGAGGCTCTGCCACTGAGTCACAGCCCCTCCCAGTTCTGGGGTGCATTTTGGAAAGGTGTGGCTTAGATACATAGCTCTGCTGAGCTATGCCCTGTGTGGGGCCGTGCATAAGTCTGCTATGTAGGCCTTTGGGGTCGTGCATCTGGCTTGTGATACGGTCCTTCATGCGAGGTTGTGCGTGCGTGTGTCTCCATCGGAAGCTGACAAGGGTGACATTTCCTGGCTGGTTCCGTGTGGGAGATCTGAAAGGAAAACGCGGGAGTATTTTAAGTTTCCCTGCCTGCCCGTGTGTCAGATTTGTCATGGGAATCAAAACGTGGGGGAGTCGTCTTTAAGCACTACAACAAATTTGTGCCTCCTGCTTTTTCCCATAGTGGTAGAAAGTCTTGGAGCAGCCCAGACAGCTTCCAGAGGGGATTGCATCAACATCTGGAGCAGAGGTCCATCAGTGGCTCTTAGCCACAAGGTACAGATGGAACTCTCTGCTTGGGCAGGGATGCTGTCTTCTTGGTGCTGGGAGGTGGGGGGAGACAGTAGGAGGGCTTCTGTTGTCCTGACCCTACTGCTGGACTCCCTGATGGGATCTGGTTTAATCACTGTGTGACACAGAGTGCTGGACTGGCTGTGCCATTGGCCTGATCTAACATGGCTTCTCTTCTGTTCTTATGTCTGGGGCAGTGATGCTCTGTATTCTTGGTGCTTGAGGGGGCACAGTGGGAGGACTTCTAGTGTCCTGGCCCCACTGGTGGACTTCCTGATGAGACCTGGGTTTTAGCCACTGTGTGACACAGAGTGTTGGACTGGATGAACCATTGGCCTGATCCAACATGGCTTCTCTTATGTTCTTATATCTGGGGGAAGTGATGCTCTGTAATTTTAGTGCTTAGGAGGAAACAGTGGGAAGGCTTCTTGAGTTCTGACCCCATTGGTGGACCTCCTGATGACCCTTGAGGTTTTGGCAACTGTGTGACACAGAGCGTTGGACTGGATGGGCCACTGGCCTGATCCAACATGGCTTCTCTTATGTTTTTTTATGTCTGGGGCAGTAATGCTCTGTCTTCTTAGTGCTTGGGGGGACAACAGTGGGAGGGCTTCTGGAGTTCTGGCTCCACTAGTGGACCTCCTGATGGCCCCTGAAGTTTTGGCCACTATGTGACACAGAGTGTTGGACTGGATGGGCCATTGGCCTAATCCAACATGGCTTCTCTTATGTTCTTATGTCCTGATGGCACCTGAGGTTTTTTGGCCACTGTGTGACACAGAGTGCTGGACTGGATGGGCCATGCCTGATCCAACGTGGCTTCTGTTATGTTTTTATTACAAGCCTTTTATAGAATCTTCTCCTGTGTGGATAAGGACATTAGGGATGGGTGGGTTGCCATATCTGTTTTATTGAGCTAAGGGGGAAGAAGAAGAACTGCAGATTTATACCCCGCCCTTCTCTCTGAATCAGAGACTCAGAGCGGCTCGCAATCTCCTATATCTTCTCCCCCCCACAACAGACACCCTGTGAGTTGGGTGGGACTGAGAGGGCTCTCACAGCAGCTGCCCTTTCAAGGACAATTTCTGCCGGAGCCATGGCTGACCCAAGGCCATTCCAGCAGCTGCAAGTGGAGGAGTGGGGGAATCCAGCTCGGTTCTCCCAGATAAGAGTCCACACACTTCACCACTACACCAAACTGGAATAAGTTATTCTCTAAGCAACACTCATTCCCTAAGATAGTGTGGCTTTGCCAGATGGAGATCTTGTTTTCTTCTTGCGCTCAAAAGAGGATTCCATTCCCCCCTCCCACACAACTTTCTGCAGCTTGACTCTCTAGCCTCAACACCCCTCCCCACCCACCCCCACCCCGCCCTCAGGCAGAACTGGCACGGATTCAGACAACCTGGTGTACCCCCAGGGCCAAAGCAAGTGCTCGAATACCAAAAACAGAGGGGAGAGGCTCCAATACCGAACAAGAAAGAAACTGGCAAGTGAAGAGGTCTTAAACTTTTCCCTTTCCTTCTTTTTTTGCCTGCGTGTGCCCTACAAATGCCGTAGCCGGGGTGGCACCGGATTGGCGAGTCTGCCCAAAAGATAATTGAGTTTTCTGGCTTGTTCAACTGCGTGTCCTTTCTTTCCTCCGCCCTCTCTCTCTTTTTTTTCCCTCCGTGGGGCAGCACAGCCTGTTCTGTTCTCGGCTTTGGAATGCTCCCAGCAAATCGGGTTGTGGGAGGTCTGGTGGGAGGGACCGGCCTAGTTAAAGCAACCCACAGAACAGGGACAGAGGGGATCTGAGGTCACTGGCTCACACCAGCTCTGGAGGAGATTAGAAGCCTGGCCTGGCAGGGAAACGGGCCGGAGAGGAGCCAGGAGACCGGAGGGAGTCCAGCATCTCAACGCCGCCTTGCCTGCGCTTGTTTTGGTCTCTGCTTCACCACCTTTGCTGTTTGTTCCGGCTCAGAAGTCCCCAACATGGCGGGCACCGACACCTTACCTGGGAGACACCTGTCAGGTGTTTTCAGCAAGTGGGAGGGATGGGTGGGGCCCTTGCCTAATGCAGCTTCTGATTGGCCACTGGAGATCTGAATTGCTGTACAGACGAAAATTGCCCTCGCTCTGACGTTAGCCGGCACCGCGATGCTGGTGTTGTCCTCTCTCTTCGTTTCTCTTGTTGCCCTTTTAAAGCCTTGGCTTTCCGGTTGGCTTTGCCTCCTGTTTTTGGAGTTATGCCCACCATCCTGTGTCATCCAGCGTGGTGTAGTGGTTAAAGTGTTGGACTGGAACAGGGGTGACCAAACGGTGGCTCTTTCACAGATTGTGTGGCTAAGCCTCCACTGCCCTGCCAGCTGGCAGCTTGGAGGAATGCATTTAAAGTTGCTTTTTTTCCACCTCTCCCTCCCTCTTCCCCATCTATTTTTTCCTTCCTTCCTGGGTTTTAGTGGTTTAATTCACTCCTATCGATTCCAAAACGTGGTTAAGTGTGCAGACTCTTATCTGGGAGAACCAGGTTTGATTCCCCACTCCTCCACTTGCAGCTGCTGGAATGGCCTTGGGTCAGCCATAGCTCTGGCAGAGCTGTCCTTGAAAGGGCAGCTTCTGGGAGAGCTCTCTCAGCCCCACTCACCTCACAGGGTGTCTGTTGTGGGGGGAGAAGATATGGAAGATTGTAAGCCGCTCTGAATCTCTGCGAGCCAGTTTGGTGTAGTGGTTAAGTGTGCGGACTCTTATCTAGGAGAATCGGGTTTGATTCTCCACTTCTTCACTTGCACCTGCTAGAATAGCCTTGGGTCAGCCATAGCTCTTGCAGGAGTTGTCCTTGAAAGGGCAACTGCTGTGAGAGCCCTCTCCAGCCCCACCCACCTCACAGGGGGAGGAAGGTAAAGGAGATTGTGAGCCGTTCTGAGACTCTTCGGAGTGGAGTTATGCCCACCATCCTGTGTCATCCAGTGTGGTGTAGTGGTTAAAGTGTTGGACTGGAACAGGGGTGACCAAACGGTGGCTCTTTCACAGATGGTGTGGCTAAGCCTCCACTGCCCTGCCAGCTGGCAGCTTGGAGGAATGCATTTAAAGTTGCTTTTTTTCCACCTCTCCCTCCCTCTTCCCCATCTATTTTTTCCTTCCTTCCTGGGTTTTAGTGGTTTAATTCACTCCTATCGATTCCAAAACGTGGTTAAGTGTGCAGACTCTTATCTGGGAGAACCAGGTTTGATTCCCCACTCCTCCACTTGCAGCTGCTGGAATGGCCTTGGGTCAGCCATAGCTCTGGCACAGCTGTCCTTGAAAGGGCAGCTTCTGGGAGAGCTCTCTCAGCCCCACTCACCTCACAGGGTGTCTGTTGTGGGGGGAAAAGATATGGAAGATTGTAAGCCGCTCTGAGTCTCTGCGAGCCAGTTTGGTGTAGTGGTTAAGTGTGCGGACTCTTATCTGGGAGAACCAGGTTTGATTCCCCACTTCTTCACTTGCACCTGCTAGAATGGCCTTGGGTCAGCCAGAGCTCTTGCAGGAGTTGTCCTTGAAAGGGCAACTGCTGCGAGAGCCCTCTCCAGCCCCACCCACCTCACAGGGGGAGGAAGGTAAAGGAGATTGTGAGCCGCTCTGAGACTCTTCGGAGTAGAGGGTGGGATATAAATCCAATATCTTCTTCTGATTCAGAGAGAAGGGTATAAATCTGCAATTCTTCTTCTCCTTCCTTCCTGTCTTGTGGCTCTCAAGCATCTGACGATTATTCTACGTGACTCTTACATTAAGCTAGTTTGGTCACCCCTAGACTAGGATCGGGGAAGCTCTGGGTTCAGCTTCTGCTTTGGAAGTTGGGTGGGTGAGCTTGGGCCAGTCACGCACTCTCAGCCTAACCTACCTTACAGGGTTGTTGGGAGGATAAAATGCAGGAAAGGAGAATGGCATTAGCTGCTTGGGGTCCCCGTTGCGGTGAAAGCTGGGATTGAAATAATGCAAATAAATAAATAAAATGAATCCCTTCCAAAGGTGCTCAAAACAGAGGAGCCCAGTTCCGGCTCAAGGGAGGCCGTGTGGCTTGAAGGCCTGGGTTCGAGTCCCACTTGGTCACAAAGCTCGCTGGATGTCCGAAGCCAGCCGCACTAGCGGCCCAGCCCCCCTTGCAGAGTTGTCGCGTTAGGATTAAAAAGTTAACTGGGAGGGGAGATGGCTGGGAAGACTGGGACAGACTGGCCCCTGCAGGGAGAGCGAAGACGCCTGCCGTTGAGTCGAGGCCTGCTCAGAATCCGTGCTGTCTCAGAAGGATTGTGGTTCGTTTTGGAATCGATAGGCGTGAATTAAACTTTTTATTTCTTAACCTTCCGGCGGGGCCACAGTGCCACTGAATAGGGTGTGAGACAGGCGGAAATTGGTAGAAACAGGTGACATTTTTCCCTGTCTGGTTAGGTGACAGGTGCAAACTCCCCCTGCTAATTGAGTCCGTCGAGAAAATATTAGGTGCAGCCGCTGGAGACTGTAGAGCAGACGGCAGTCGAGAACTATGGGGAACAGGTTGCATGGGCAGGCCCTGGCGCATGATGACCCATCCAGCTTCCGCATCACCTGCCGGGCAACGGATCAAAGAATTAGGGATGCCAGCCTACTGGGGGTGGGAAGGGAAGGAACAGGAAACAAAGTGGCTACACAGTAAGTAGATCAAAGCAAAACCACCGTGCAAACACCAAATGAATTAACAATCATAGAATAAAGCGTCCAGATAATTTATAGGAAAGGAAAGGTCCCCTGTGCAAGCACCAGTTGTTTTCGACTCTGGGGTGACGTCGTTTTCACAACGTTTTCACGGCAGACTTTTGACGGGGTGGTTTGCCCTTGCCTTCCCCAGTCCTCTATGCTTTCCTCCCAGCAAGCTGCGGACTCATTTGACCGACCTCGGAAAGATGGAAGGCTGAGTCAACCTTGAGCCGGCTACCTGAACCAGCTTCTGCTGGGATCGAACTCAGGTCGTGAGCAGAGGGCTCCGACTGCAGTACTGCAGCTTTACCACTCTGTGCCACGGGGCTCCTCTAAAACCAAGTAGGAAGGAAAGGTCCCCTGTGCCAGCACCAGTCATTTCCGACTCTGAGGTGACATTGCTTTCACAACATTTTCACAGCAGACTTTTTACGGGGTGGTTTGCCATTGCCTTTTCCAGTCATCTACGCTTTCCCCCCAGCAAGCTGGGGACTCATTTGACCGACCTCAGAGGGATGGAAGGCTGAATCAACCTTGAGCCAGCTACCTGAACCCAGCTTCTACTGGGATCGAACTCAGGCTGTGAGCAGAGAGCTCAGACTGCAGTACTGCAGCTTTACCACACTGGGCTCCTCAAAAGTATTAGCATACCCTTCAACAAAAAGTAAAGGATACTTTAGTAGCACGCAGGATAGTTAAAGTAAAAGAAAGGTCCCCTGTGCAAGCACCAGTCATTTCTGACTCTGGGGTGATGTTGCTTTCACAATGTTTTCACAGCAGACTTTTTACAGGGTGGTTTGCCATGGCCTTCTCCAGTCATCTACGCTCTCCCCCCAGCAAAATGGGGACTCATTTGACCGACCTTGGAAGCATGGAAGGCTGAGTCAACCTTGGGCCAGCTACCTGAATCCAGCTTCTGCCGGGATCGAACTCAGGTCGTGAGCAGAGAGTTCAGACCACAGTACTGCAGTACTGCTGCTTTACCACTTTGCGCCACGGGGCCGCTATTTATAATTTATAAATTATTTAGAAATAATTTATAAAGATACCCCAAATACATAGGAAGTTTATTTCGCGAGGGGATGGATTCCACAGTAATTTTCAAGACGTTTCCATGGAGAATGCAAAAGGTCCATTCCAAAGGCTTCCCCTGGGAATTCAATTACAGCCCAATTCACGAGATGTGGTTGATCCAGTCTCCCGAAATAAAGGCTCCAAAGGTACAAAGTCCCTTCTTGTACATGTTCGTTGACTTGATATGCCACGTTTCGCAAACAAGCTTAATCCAAGAGCCATCCTGTAGACTCACAACAATGACGTCAAACTAAGACATATTCAGTTTCCAAGTTTTTGCTTGTCGCTTTTGGAAACTGAATAACGCTTTACGCTTTCCCCCCAGCAAGCTGGGGACTCCTTTGACCGACCTCGGAAGGATGGAAGGCTGAGTCAACCTCGAGCCGGTGACCTGAAAACCCAGCATCTGCCGGGGATTGAACTCAGGTCGGAGCTTAGGACTGCAGTGATGCAGTTTTAACACTCTGCGCCACGGGGCTCTTAGTGATATAAAACCAGCAGCTAAAAAGAACTTCCAGTAATCTCTAATCAGGTGCAAAATATACAATTTCTGTGGGGAGGGGGGTGGTGGAATAGCTGAGACTGGATCAAACCTGGAAAAAAATTATGATAGCCCTGTGCCGTAGCTCATAGAACAGAAGACTGACACACAAGGTCTAACAAAAAACAAGCTTGCGGCTGTCAAACATCTGACATTTATTCTGTGTACATGAAACAAGTTTGGCCACCCCTGGTTTGTAAGGTGCTTAAGAACATAAGAAAAGCCATGTTGAATCAGGCCAGGGGCCCATCCAGTCCAACACTCTGTGTCACATAAGAGAAGCCATGTTGAATCAGGCCAGGGGCCCATCCAGTCCAACACTCTGTGTCACATAAGAGAAGCCATGTTGAATCAGGCCAATGGCCCATCCAGTCCAACACTCTGTGTCACAGAAGAACATAAGAGAAGCCATGTTGGATCAGGCCAATGGCCCATCCAGTCCAACACTCTATGTCACATAAGAACATAAGAGAAGCCATGTTGGATCAGGCCAGTGGCCCATCCAGTCCAACACTCTGTGTCACATAAGAACATAAGAGAAGCCATGTTGGATCAGGCCAATGGCCCATCCAGTCCAGCACTCTGTGTCACAGAAGAACATAAGAGAAGCCATGTTGGATCAGGCCAGTGGCCCATCCAGTCCAACACTCTGTGTCACATAAGAACATAAGAGAAGCCATGTTGGATCAGGCCAATGGCCCATCCAGTCCAGCACTCTGTGTCACAGAAGAACATAAGAGAAGCCATGTTGGATCAGGCCAATGGCCCATCCAGTCCAGCACTCTGTGTCACATAAGAACATAAGAAAAGCCATGTTGAATCAGGCCAGGGGCCCATCCAGTCCAACACTCTGTGTCACATAAGAGAAGCCATGTTGAATCAGGCCAATGGCCCATCCAGTCCAACACTCTGTGTCACATAAGAACATAAGAGAAGCCATGTTGGATCAGGCCAGTGGCCCATCCAGTCCAACACTCTGTGTCACATAAGAACATAAGAGAAGCCATGTTGGATCAGGCCAATGGCCCATCCAGTCCAGCACTCTGTGTCACAGAAGAACATAAGAGAAGCCATGTTGGATCAGGCCAATGGCCCACCCAGTCCAACACTCTGTGTCACATAAGAACATAAGAGAAGCCATGTTGGATCAGGCCAATGGCCCATCCAGTCCAGCACTCTGTGTCACAGAAGAACATAAGAGAAGCCATGTTGGATCAGGCCAGTGGCCCATCCAGTCCAACACTCTGTGTCACATAAGAGAAGCCATGTTGGATCAGGCCAATGGCCCATCCAGTCCAGCACTCTGTGTCACAGAAGAACATAAGAGAAGCCATGTTGGATCAGGCCAGTGGCCCACCCAGTCCAACACTCTTTGTCACATAAGAACATAAGAGAAGCCATGTTGGATCAGGCCAATGGCCCATCCAGTCCAACACTCTGTGTCACGCAGTGGCCAATATATATGTGTGTGTGTACACACACACACACACACACACACACACATATATATATATATATATATATATATATAAAATGTGGCTAATAGCCACTGATGGAGTTCTGCTCCATATTTTTATCCAATCCCCTCTTAAAGCTGGCTATGCTTGTAGCCGCCGCCACCTCCTTTTATCCCTTCTTACCCGACTGCTCAGCAATTTCATGGAATGCCCACAAGTTCTCGTATTGTGAGAAAGGGAGAAAAGGCCTTCTTTCTCTACTTTCTCCATCCCAAGCATAATCTTGTAAACCTCTATCATGTCACGCTGTAGTCGACATTTCTCCAAGCTAAAGAGCCCCAAGTGTTTTAACTTTTATTCATAGGGAAAGTGTTCCAAACCTTTAATCATTTTAGTTGCCTTTTTCTAGACTTTCTCCAATGGTATAATATCCTTTCTGAGGTGCGGCGACCAGAACTGCACGCAGGACTCCAAATGAGACCACACCATTGATTTATACAGGGGCATTACGATACTGGCTGATTTGTTCTCAATTCCCTTCCTAATAATTCCCAGCATGAGGTTGGCCTTTTCTATTGCAATCGCACACTGTCTTGACATTTTCAGTGAGTTCTCTACCACGACCCCGAGATCTCTCTCCTGGTCAGTCTCTGCCAGTTCACACCCCATTGATTTGTATTTGTAGCTGGGATTCTTGGCTTCTGGGCTTCTTGCAGGAGGCATGGCATGATGTGGCTGTCGTTGGGCAAAGGAGGCTGAGAATCCTGCAGTGCAGCCGGTGCATTCAGCAGCAGAGGCACAAAATGGGAGCCGCCGCTTCCAGAACCCCTTTTTTCATTTTAACTTCTCGGCCAGTAGGTGGCAGGCTGGCCGTGATCACGACCCCCTTTGCCGTTGCCTGTAGAATTTTGCACCCCAGTGAGAACTGGCGTTTGGACGTGCTAACTCCAGGGTCCCCAATTGTTTGGAGCCTGGGGGCATCTTTGGAAATCAGGCCCGATGTGATGGGCGCAGACACAAAACACTGCAAGAGGCAGAGTCGGCCATGAAATGGCTGCTGCCAGAGGTGGGGACAGCCACAAAATGGCTGCTGCAGCGTACCTTCAGTCACACAGTGAAGACCCTTGAGCTGTGATATCAGCTGCTGCCAAAGCAATTATAGAATCGTAGAGTTGGAAGGGACCTCCAAGGTCATCTAGTCCAACCCCCTGCACAATGCAGGAAGCTCACAAACACCTCCCCCTAAATCCACAGGATCACCATTGCTGTCAGATGGCCATCAAGCCTCTGTTGAAAAATGTCCAAGGAAGGAGAGCCCACCGCCTCACAAGGAGGAAGCCTGTTCCACCAAGGAACCGCTCTAAATGCAAAAATACCTCCCCCTAAATTCACAGGATCACCATTGCTGTCAGATGGCCATCCAGCCTCTATTGAAAAACATCCAAGGAAGGAGAGCCCACCACCTCCCGAGGAAGCCTGTTCCACTGAGGAACTGCTCTAATGGTCAGGAAGTTCTTCCTTGTGTTGAGCCGGAAACTTTTCTGATTTAATTTCAGCCCAATGGTTTTGGTCCTGCCTTCCGGGGCCACAGAAAACAATTCCACACCATCCTCTAGATGACAGACCTTCAAGGACTTGAAGGTGGTGATCGTATCCCCTCTCAGCCGCCTCCTCTCCAGGCTAAACATGCCCAGCTCCATCAACCTTTCTTCATCTAGGCCAACCTCCTGCACAATGCAGGAAATTCACAAATACCTCCCCCTAAATTCACAGGATCTTCACTGCTGTCAGATGGCATCTAGCCTCTGTT
This sequence comes from Heteronotia binoei, assembly GCF_032191835.1. Classification (NCBI taxonomy): domain Eukaryota; kingdom Metazoa; phylum Chordata; class Lepidosauria; order Squamata; family Gekkonidae; genus Heteronotia; species Heteronotia binoei. The sequence continues at coordinate 5,061,959 of NC_083235.1, forward strand.
GAAAAACCTCCAAGGAAGGAGAGCCCACCACCTTCCGAGGAAGCCTGTTCCACTGCGGAATCACTCTAACAGTCAGGAAGTTCTTCCTAATGTTGAGCCGGAAACGCTTTTGATTTAATTTCAACCACTGGTTCTAGTCCTGCCTTCTGGGGCCACAGAAAACAATTCCACCCCATCCTCTAGAGGACAGCCCTTCAAGTCCTTGAAGATGGTGATCCTATCACCTCTCAGCCACCTCCTCTCCAGGCTAAACGTCCCCAGCTCCTTCAACCTTTCCTCATAGGACTTGGTCTCCAGACCACTCCCCATCTTCGTCGCCCTCCTCTGGACCCCTTCCAGCTTGTTTGAATCCTTCTTCAAATGTGGTGCCCAAATCTGAACACAAATGTGGCTTTTGGGGCACCGTGTTGGGGGTCACACAGCAGGGGCCTAGGAGGGCTTTTTACTGGCTGCCATCATACTGGTCAGGGTCTGCACAGGATGGCCCAGAGCCCCCAACCACCCGTCTCTTCCTTGTTGGTAAATACCACTTAACCGACCAAGGAGGCATGTGGACCCAGGCAGGATAAGAAACAAAAAGTAGTTTATTGTTAGTGCTCTGAAATAATAAGTGGGTGATAAAGATTTAGTACAACGGCGAAATATATATACAGTAGAGGTGGGTGCAAACAAATAAAAGCCTTAACACAGCTAACTAGAGCATGGTGGTGAACTAATTTCTTACGAGGGCTGGATCTGACATAAATGAGACCTTGTCGGGCCGGGCCATGTGTGTGCCTATGGAAGATTAGGTTGCAGAGAGATAAACTTTAAAAAGAATACAAATACAATTCTATGTATGTATATATATATAAGAGCCCCGTGGCACAGAGTGGTAAAGCTGCAGTCCTGCAGTCCTAAGCTTTGCTCACGACCTGAGTTCGATCCCAGCAGAAGCTGGGTGCAGGTAGCCGGCTCCAGGTTGACTCAGCCTTCCATGCTTCCGAGGTCGGTCTAATGAGTCCCCAGCTTGCTGGGGGGAAAGTGTAGATGACTGGGGAAGGCAAGGGCAAACCACCCCGTAAAAAGTCTGCCATGAAAACTGTGAAAGCAACGTCACCCCAGAGTCAAAAACGACTGTGCTTGCACAGGTGACTACCTTTACCTATGTATATATATATATATATATGTGTGTTTGTATGTGTGTGCGTGTGTGTATATACACACACACAGGGCTTTTCTGGCAGGAAAAAAACCGGCATGAACTCATTTGCATATTAAGCCACACCCCCTTATGCCACCATTGTTTCACAGGATTTTTTTGAAGAAAAAGCCTAGCTGGAATTCGTTTGCATATTAGGCCACACCTCCTGACACCAAGCCAGCCGGAACTGCATTCCTGTGCGTTCCTGCTTTTAAAAAAAAGCTTTCTCTGTGTGTGTGTATTAGCACTTGTTGGTCTTAAAGGTGCTTTCTTTGTATTTCTCCCATGGGATCCAGGGAATTGGGCAAAGGAAGCTCTGGCTCTTTCCTTCCTTTCCCAGGGTCAGGGAGGGGGGGAGAAAGAAAAGCCTCAGCCAATAGAAGGGCCTTGGCTCAGTAGCATTGCTGTGCGATTGAGAGAGCCTGGAAAAACAAGTTCTTCCTTCCCCACCTTCCTCCCCAAGGGAGGAGCCTCAGGCAATGGAGAAAATAGAGGTTTTGCTCTGGAGCTCCTGTGCAGTTGAGCAAGCCTTACAAAGCAAGCTGTTATACAGAAGGAAGCAAGAGAGAGAGGGAGAAGGATGCAGATGACAGCCAGTTGCTTGGGGGCCTGATAGGAGCCATGCAGGGGCCTGATTCAGCTCCCGGATTGCATGTTTGACACCCTTGAACTAGACGTTCCCTGCTACTAATACCGAAACTCGCCACCTCCCTTGGGTGAGGGATCTCTTCCCAGCTACAAGCTCTCTAGACTACACCCAGCCTCCAGCTCAGCCTTCCAGAGAGAGAACCTCCCTGCCTTCAGCCTCTCCAGGAAAGAACCCACCCTGTCTGTGCTTGGCCCTTTTATGCTTTCCTCCCAGGTCCCACCCCTCTCTGGGCTAGTTTCCCTCCAAAACCCTTGCCACCCAATCAGAGGGATCCTGAGGAATGTCGGCTTTCTGTAATACTCCTAGGCAGGCTTCTCTGGAGCCTGTAGGCCTCGCTAGGCCCAGGATCATGACGCCTGCAATAACCTGTACTCCTTTCTCTTCCTCCCGCAGCCTTTTCGCAGATGGACCTGCCCGTGGAGGACCCCAGAGCCCTACATCATTCAGAGCTGCTGCAGGCCCCTGTCTCGGCCCCACAGCTCTGCGGGCTGCGCACCGCCGTCTCTTGCTTCGCTGAGGAGACCGTCTCGCTGCTCTCGAGCAACGGCCTGTTAAGCCATTCCCTGCTCAGGACCCCGACCAGCGCAGGGGCCCGGCCGAAAGAGCCAGGGGCCCCCTCGAGCACAGCCCGGCGCAAGCGAGAGTTCACCCCGGATGACAAAAAGGACAATGGCTACTGGGACAAAAGGAAGAAGAACAACGAGGCAGCCAAGCGGTCTCGGGAAAAGCGGCGCGTCAGCGACCTGGCCCTGGAAGGGCGGGTGCTGGCCCTCCTGGAGGAAAATGCCCGTCTCAAAGCAGAGCTCCTGGCTCTGAAATTTCGCTTTGGCCTGATCCGGGATCCAACAGAGCCTTCCGGGCCAGTGGTTCCTGTCGCCGCTGAAGCCCACCGGCCTATACCCACACCCCAGCACTACCCGGCGGCTCTCGAGACCGCTCGGTATGGCTGCCCCTTCCGACCAGAGCCTGCTGCCAGCTCTGAGGATTCCGGGTTCTCCACACCGGGCAGTTCCAGCATGGGAAGCCCGGTTTTCTTCGAGGAGCGTGACCGGGCCGAGGAAGGGATTATGTACGACGGGCACTGCCTGGTGCCGGATTCCTCAGAGGACGGGGCGGATTTGGGTCGAGTGAGCCGCTACGAGGCCGGGGAGAACGTCAAAGGTCTCCCCCACAAGCTGCGTTTCAAAATGGCAGGTGGGTCAGAGGACATGACCGGGGAGCCGCCGGGACACTACCCGCCATCTCCACCGGTGGGGACCTGGAGGGGGCCCGCCGCACGGGAGGAGCAGAGGAACGCGGGCCCGGCGCCTGCGGGGGCCGTGGCGTTCAACGGCTGCTGTGAAGCAGAGGCCTCCCCCGACCACCTGCCGCCCCTCCAGGGCTCCGGGTACCAGACGGAGAACAGCAGCTTGCGGAATCAGTTGGCGTCGCTTTCGGCGGAAGTCGCACAACTGAAGAAGCTCTTCTCTGAACAGATCTTGATCAAGATGAACTGAGGAAATGGCAACACGGGAGGACAGGCCTCAATGTTGTGGGGGGGGGTCTGCCCTCTCTGTCCCTCATACCAAAGCCCAGGGATGGAATTCTAGCAGGAGCTCCTTTGCATCTTAGGCCACACACCCCTGATGTAGTCAATCCTCCTGGAGTTTACAGTAGGTTCTGTACTAAGAGCTCTGTAAGCTCTTGGGGGATTGGCTACATCAGAGGGGTGTGGCCTAATATGCAAAGGAGCTCCTGCTAGAATTCCACCCCTGCCAAAGCCCATTGTGTGTATAGTTGTACAGAATTTGGCCCCGCAGAGTCCGTTATTCCCCTCTACCCTCTTCTGTTTGCATTAATAAAACTCCCTCCGCAGAATATGTGATTTCCCCTTACTGTAGTGGTTTTCGTATGGTACTTTTTTTGCCCAAGAACCGACACACGCTTCAGAAGATTCCAGAGAGCCAATGTTTAGTAGCGGTTAGAGCGTCAGTCTAAGATCCGGGAGACCCAAGTTCGAATCCGCGCTCTGCCGCGGAAGTTGGCTTGGGTGATCTTGAGGCAGATATTCTTGGCCTGACCTACTTCACAGAGTTGTTGTGCAGATAAAAACAGAGAAGAGTTTAGGTCATCCCTCCGAAGCGCTTCCAGGCCTCTGTTCGCTTAGGCCAAATAATAGGCGTGAGAATCATAGAGTTGGAAGAAACCTCCAGGGTCATCTAGTCCAACTCCCTGCACAATCATAGAATCAAAGAGTTGAAAGGGACCTCCCAGGGTCATCTAGTCCCATCCCCTGCACAATGCAGTAAACACACAAACACCTCCCCCTAAATTCACAGGATCTTCATTGCTGTCAGATGTCAGTTAACAACAGGGGGGGAAAAAGGTTTATTTAAAGGTCAGTGCAAAATAACAAACAAGGTGCGTAAAACAGTAAAAGGGTGAAGGGAAAAATAACCAAATGCCCTAACACGTCTATCTTACTGCCCCTACTTTAATACTAACACTTACCCCCTTGGGTAAGGGTCTTTCCCCTGCTTCAAGCTCTCCAGGCTACAGCCTACCTCCAGCTCAGCTTTCCAGGGAAAGAACCCCACCCCCGGCCTGGGCTTGGTCCTTTTATCTTCTCCTCCCAGGCCCCACCCCTCTCTGGGCCAGTTTCCCTCCAAAACCTGGCCACCCAATCAGAGGGACAGAGGGGATCTGACCTGAGAGATGCAGACTTTTTCCAGTAACTCCTAGGCAGGCTTCCCTGGGGCTTGCAGGCCTCGCTAGGCCCAGGAACACAACAGGAAAAAACCTTAGTTTTTTCCCGGAAAAATTTAAAAAAAAAATGCCACATTAGTGCTTCTTTTTTTTCTTTTCCAGATTGAAAGTCATTCTGTTACTTTAGGAACATAAAATATGACTATGGACAATTTTAATTGGCATGAAATGATCACAGCCAGCGTATTAAAAAATACAGCGCATCCAAACGATGATTACAAACAGAATTTACTTTTAAAACGATATTTATTTGCAGTCGTAACAAACGGAGCAACGCTCTCCTGAACGGTTTACTAGTTTATGTGGAGCAGACAAAAAAGTACCTCCACAAAAACAATTTTTAAAAATCCAAAAGTAACCGTTATTCGTATTTCCTCTCCACAGTGTTAAATAAAAATAAAAATCTCATTCTCATAAAAAGAACGGAAGAGGGGGAATTGTATAGAAGGGAGTGCAGGACTAAGTTTCAATGAATGGGCATGACCTAGGAGGACTTGCTTGTCCTCGGTGCACAGAAATTAGAATAATCTGATACCGTACATATGTTTTTAGAAATGATTTGGGAAATATTTGAACACCTTGTCTTAAAATATCTTATTCATCATGTTAAAATAAAACGTTCCATAATCAATTTCTTTTCTTTTTTTTTCAATTTTTTTTTTTGTGGGGGGAGGCTTCAGGAAAAAAAATGAATTTTTCTGGGTTTTCCCCCAGGCCTTCACATCTCTAGGCCTGCTTAGTACTTGGATGGGAGACCACCAAGGAGGTCCAGGGGCATCACGCAGAGTCCAGTAAGGCCAACAGCCTCTGTTCACCTCTGCCCTTGAAAACCGAGTCGTCGTAAGTTGACTGCCACGTGATGGCCCTTTACACACAGGGAGGGGCGGTGGCTCAGCAGTAGAGCATCTGCTTGGTAAGCAGAAGGTCCCAGGTTCAATCCCTGGCATCTCCAACTAAAAAGGGTCCAGGCAAGAAGGCGTGAAGAACCTCAGCTTGAGACCGTGGAGAGCAGGGGAGGGACGGTGGCTCAGCGGTAGAGCATCTTCTTGGCAAGCAGAAGGTCCCAGGTTCAATCCTAACGGCATCTCCAACTAAAAAGGATCCAGGCAAAGAGGCGTGAAAAACCTCAGCTGGAGACCCTGGAGAGCAATGTTCCCTCTAAGCTGTGTAGTCTTGTGAGCAGAAATTCTACTTTGTGAGCTACTAGCATTAAAGTTGTGAGCTACTGCATAAATTACTTCGCTCTGGGGCCATTTTTTTGTGAGCTAAGACAAAAATGTGTGAGCCTGAGGCTAAAAAACTGTGAGCTAGCTCACACTAATTCAGCTTAGAGGGAACACTGCTGGAGAGCCGCTGCCAGTCTGAGTAGACAATACTGACTTTGATGGACCGAGGGTCTGATTCAGTAGAAGGCAGCTTCATATGTTCTTATATGTTCATACAAGCTGGCTCCCAACACTGCCACTCTTGCTTCTGCCTTGATCTACCTCCCTGGCTAGCGCTCTATTCCCAAAATCAAGAGTCCTGGGGATGGAGACCTTCCTGGTACCTGTGTGCCAACTGTGGTAATCAGGCAACCATCGGTTGGGAATCTCCCACTGTTCAGGTTGACCTATCCGGCATCAACTAGAGCAGGGCCTTTTTCATCGTGGCCCCGACTCTGTGGATGGGGCTCCCTAAAGTGGTGGAGAGGCACTTCCTTGCAGATCTCAGAGGCACTGCCAGGTCTGCCTGTTTGCAAAGACTTCTGAGGGGGGGTGTGCTGGCTGACATCTTTTAAGGGGGAAAGTGGGGTGGAGGAGAGATTTGGGGTTTGCTAGTTTATTGTTGATTTAAAAACTGAAATTTTATTAACTCTTATCATAAGTCGCCTTAAACCACTAGGAAAGGAGGAATAGAGATGTTTTAATAAGTAATAATGAAGAAGACAACCCCTCTGGCTGTTGTAGAGAACTTGTGGTGGACTCTTTGTGGCAGAAGGATAGCACTTTGCACATGCTTAGAAGTGCTCCTGTCTTTCTTAGTACGTAAGATGTTGAACTGTAGACTCCTGTTGTTTTAACGTATTAGACCTGGCAACCGCTTGAAGACCGCATAGCTGACTTATATTCTGCCTTTTTGACTGATTAATTCATTAAATAAACTTGTATACTACCATCCTGTCGCTATGGATTCCTTTTTGACATAACTTAAAAATGTAATAAACAGAATCCACTCATTACAAACTCCCGTGTTTTTTTTACATTCCTTGCTGCAGTAATATGCCACCATTAAAACAGTCTCTTATCAGAAAACATGCACATGAAAACCATTAAAACAGCCTCAAAAAACAAGTACATGAAAATTAGCTTCTCTCAGATGAATGCAGACAAGAAGATGATGATGATATTGGATTTATATCTTGCCCTCCACTCCAAATCTCAGAGTCTCAGAGCGAATCACAATCTCCTTTACCTTCTCCCCCCACAACAGACAACCTGTGAGGTGGGTGGGGCTGAGAGAGTTCTGACAGAAACACTCCTTTCAAGGACAACTAGGGTGACCATAATGTCTGAAGGCCAGCCAGGGACACCTTGGGGGGGGGGGGGTGGAAGGTAGGGGTGTGCGCGCGCGAAGCGCGTTCGTCGCCGGAAACAGGAAGTGACGTCACTTCCGGTGACGTCATGCCACTGCCGGAAACAGGAAGTGACACCACTTCCTGTGACATCATTTCCCCGCGTCACCTGCCGGAAACGAGAAGTGACATCACTTCCTGTGACATCACTTCCCCCAAATGACATCATTTCCTCCAAATGCCACTGCCGGAAACAGGAAGTGACTTCACAGCACTTCCTGTGACGTCCCCAAAAATCCCCCAAATATCACCGCCGGAAACAATTTTGTTCTCAAATCCTGTATATACTTCATCAGTATATGGGATAAGGCACTTTCTCAACTGTGCTGCATAATGCAGCCTATTTATTTTGTCCTGTTTGCTCTGTTGGCTCTATCTGCGCCACCTTCATCACTTTCGGGGTGTGGATCCCCCAGTGGGGTGGTCTCGCGACTCCCTCCGCCGGCTGTTTCTGATAGCCCTGCGCCCCCTCTTTCATTTGATATGTGTCCCGTGCGGGTGCCACCCTCCCGCCAGGAGATGCCGCAAAATGAGCCCCCTTGAAACTTATGGCGGCAGGGCTCGGAGGAAGCGAGCTAGACTGCTGTTCTTTTGAGGGGTTATAGAGTGTTTCGAGCCCGTCCCTGTGTCACCCCACAGTCGACGTTTCTCCAAGCTAAAGAGTCCCAAGCGTTTCAACCTTTCTTCATAGGGAAAGTGTTCCAGCCCTTTAATCATTCTAGTTGCCCTTTTCTGGACTTTCTCCAATGCTATAATATCCTTTTTGAGGTGCGGCGACCAGAACTGCACACAGTACTCCAAATGAGACCGCACCATTGATTTATACAGGGGCATTATGGAACTGGCTGATTTGTTTTCAATTCCCTTCCTAATAATTCCCAGCATGGCGTTGGCCTTTTTTATTGCAAACGCACACGGTCTTGACATTTTCAGTGAGTTATCTACCACGACCCCAAGATCTTTCTCTTGGTCAGTCTCTGCCAGTTCACACCCCATCAACTTGTATTTGTAGCTGGGATTCTTGGCTCCAAGGTGCATTACTTTGCACTTGGCCACACTGAACTGCATCTGCCACATTGACGCCCACTCACCCAGCCTCAACAGGTCCCTTTGGAGTTCCTCACAATCCTCTCTGGTTCTCACTACCCTGATCAATTTAGTGTCATCTGCAAACTTGGCCACTTCACTGCTCACTCCCAACTCTAAATCATTTATGAACAAGTTAAAGAGCATGGGACCCAGTACCGAGCCCTGCGGCACCCCACTGCTTACCGTCCTCCACTGCGAAGACTGCCCATTTATACTCACTCTCTGCTTCCTATTACTCAGCCAGTTTTTGATCCACAAGAGGACCTGTCCTTTTACTCAATGACTCTCAAGTTTTCTAAGGAGCCTTTGATGAGGAACTTTATCAAAAGCTTTCTGGAAGTCAAGGTAAACAACATCTATTGGGTCCACATGTTTGTTCACCCCCTCAAAGAAATGTAACAGGTTAGTGAGGCAAGATCTTCCCTTACAGAACCCATGCTGAAGATAGAACTTTAATATGGTACTTGCTCTCAGCTGCTAGGACATTGTATGCGCAGTTATGGAAGCAAGAAAAAATACCAGAAAAATGGGACTGGATTACAAAAGTTATGTCATGGAGTGAAATGGACAAATTAACAAGAAAACTAAGAGACTATGATTTAGAACTTTTTAATGCGGAGTGGAAGAAATTCAGAAGATACGTAGAGAAAGAGTGGAAAATAAAAGGACATTGGACAATTTTTGATGATTAAGATTTTTATAATTAAGGGTACCTTTAATATTTGTTTTTTTTTAAAAAAAATAACACTGGCGGGGGTCAAGTAACGGAGGGAGGGGTGGGAGGAAAGTAAGATATGGGGTAGAACGATTTTTTTTTTTATTTTAAGCTCTTTATAAGTTGTAGATATAATTCTGCTGCCATATGTTACTAATAAATTTGTTTATACATGGAAAAAGAACCCATGCTGAGTTTTCCTCAATAACCCGTGTTCATCAATATGCCTACTCATTCTGTCCTTGATAATGGTTTCTACCAACTTTCCCGATATTGAAGTCAGACTGACTGGCCTGTAATTTCCCAGATCTCCTCTGGAACCCTTTTTAAAGATGGAACCCTTTTTGCTACCTTCCAGTCCTCAGGAACGGAGGCAGATTTCAATGAAAGATTACAGATTTTTGTCAGAAGATCCACAAGTTCAACTTTGAGTTCTTTCAGAACTCTCGGATGTATGCCATCCGGACCCGGTGACTTATTAGTTTTTAATTTGTCTATCAGTTGTAGGACCTCCTCTTTTTTCACCTCAATCTGACTCAGGTCTTTCAACTCTCCTTCCAAAATTAGTGGTTCTGGGGCAGGGAAAAAGTTCTCATCTTCCACAGTGAAGATGGAGGCAAAAAATGCATTCAGCTTCTCAGCCATTTCCCTATCCTCCTTCAGTAATCCTTTTACCCCCATGGTCATCCAAGGGTCCCACTGCCTCCCTGGCTGGTTTCCTACTTCTAATATATTTGAAGAAATTTTTATTGTTGGTCTTTATGTTTTTTGCAATATGCTCCTCATAGTCTCTTTTTGCCTGCCTGATCACAGTCTTGCATTTGATTTACCACAGCCTGTGTTCCCTTTTACTAATCTCACTTGGACTGGTTTTCCACCGCTTAAAGGAGTCCTTCTTACCTTTTACAGCTTCCATTACTTTGTTTGTTAACCATGCAGGCGTTTTCTTATGCCTGTTTGTGCCTTTCCTAACTTGTATTTTATCTGAGCTTCTAGGATTATAGTTTTAAATAGTCTCCAAGCTTCCCCAAGGGTTTTGACCGTATTTACCTTTCCTTTCAGTTTCCTCCTCACATGCCTCCTCATCTCAGAGAATTTACCCCTTTTAAAGTTAAATGTGGTTGTGGCGGTCTTTTTGGGCAACTCCCTATTTATACAAACGGTGAAATCAATAACATTATGGTCACTGCTCCCAAGCGGCGCAATCACTTTTCATAGAGTTGGAAGGGACCTCCAGGGTCATCTAGTCCAACCTCCTGCACAATGCAGGAAACTCACAAATACCTCCCTCTAAATTCACAGGCTCCTCATTGCTATCAGATGGCCATCTAGCCTCTGTTTAAAAACCTCCAAGGAAGGAGAGCCCACCACCTCCCAAGGAAGAAGCCTCTTCCACTGAGGAACTGCTCTAAACTCACAAAAACCTCCCCCTAAATTCACAGGATCTTCATTGCTGTCAGATGGCCATCTAGCCTCTGTTGAAAAACCTCCAAGGAAGGAGAGCCCACCACCTCCCAAGGAGGAAGCCTGTTCCACTGAGGAACTGCTCTAAACTCACAAAAACCTCCCCCTAAATTCACAGGATCTTCATTGCTGTCAGATGGCCATCTAGCCTCTGTTGAAAAACCTCCAAGGAAGGAGAGCCCACCACCTCCCGAGGAAGCCTGTTCCAACTAAGGAACCACTCTAACGGTCAGGAAGTTCTTCCTAATGTTGAGCTGGAAACACTTTTTATTTAATTTCAACCCACTGGTTCTGGTCCTACCTTCTGGGGCCACAGAAAACAATTCCACACCATCCTCTATCTGGACCTGTTCCAGCTTGTCTAGATCCTTCTTAAAATGTGGTGCCCAAAACTGAACACAATACTCCAGGTGACGTCTTACCAGAGCAGAGTATGATAGCTATGGCTAATCCAAGACTTCTATGATAGGTATGGCTGATCCAAGGCCATTCCAGCAGCTGCAAGTGGAGGGGTGGGGAATCCAACCCGGTTCTCCCAGATAAGAGTCCGCACACTTAATCACTACACCAAACTAGCTCTGACTGATTCCATTGATGTATACGGTGTGGTCCGCCACGAGGAATGGCAGAACAGAAATAGCCCTCCAAAAAATGAAGAAAATAAATGCAAATACAGAGTCTCGCCTTGTCTCGCTCTCTGAACGTCATAGCAAATTAAGCAAATGTCTGTTGAAAAACATTAAACCCCTTAAGAGGGCACTGTGAGCTCGCCTGGAAAAGTCTGTGTAAATCTGGCCGTATCACTTTGCCTACAGTTAACCAGCAGTTTTACCTTGCAGTCGTTTAGTTCGAAACCTGGGTGAACCAAAACACTGCCAAGATCTCTCGAGGGATAGACAATTTTCGCAGTGGAAGGTGGTAAGCAGTGGGGTACCGCAGGGCTCAGTACAAGGTCTGATGCTTTTTAACTTGTTCAATAATGATTTGGAGTTTGGAGTAAGCAGTGAAGTGGCTACATTTGCGGGGTGACACTAAATTGTTCAGGGCGGTGAGAACCAGAGAGAGTTGTGAGGCACTCCAAAGGGATTTGTCGAGGCTGGGCGAGCGGGCGTCAACGTGGCCAATGAGATTCAACGTGGCCAAGTGCACATTGGGGCCAAAACTCCCAGCTATAAATACAAGTTGATGGGGTGTGAACTGGCAGAGACTGACCAAAAGTGAGATCTTGGGGTCGCGGTAGGTAACTCACTGAAAATGTCGAGACAGTGTGCAAATGCAATAAAAAAGGCCAACGCCACGTTGGGAATTATTAGAAAGGTAATTGAAAACAAATAAACCAATATCATAATGCCCCTGTATAAATCGATGGTGTGGCCTCAATTGGAACATTGTGTACAATTCTGGTCACCGCACCTCAAAAAAAATATTATAGCATTGGGAAAAAGTGAAAAAAGGGCAACTAGAATGATTAAAGGGTTGGAACACTTTCTCTATGAAGAAAGGTTAAAGCACTTGGAGAAACGTCGACAGAGGAGTGACGTGATAGAGGATGACAAGATTCTGCATGGGATAGAGAAGGCAGAGAAAGAAGTCCTTTTCTCCCTTTCTCACAATACGAGAACTCGTGGGCATTCAATGAAATTGCTGAGCAGTTGGGTTAGAATGGATAAAAGGAAGGACTTTTTCACCCAAAGGGTGATTAACACCTGGAATTTACTGCCACAGGAGGTGGTGGCAGCTACAAGCATAGCCAGCTTCAAGAGGGAATTGGATCAACATATGGAGCAGAAGTCGATCAGTGGCTATTAGCCACAGCATATTGTTGGAACTCTTTGGGGCAAGTGATACTCTGTAATCTTGGTGCTTGGGAGGGACAACAGTGGGAGGGCTTCTAGTGTCCTGGCCCCACTGATGGACCTTCTGATGGTGCCTGGGGTTTTTGGCCACTGTGTGACACAGTGTTGGAATGGATGGGCCATTGGCCTGATCCAACATGGCTTCTCTTATGTTCTTATGTCCTGATGGCACTTGGGTTTTTTTGCCACTGTGTGACACAGAGTGTTGGACTGGATGGCCCATTGAATTGATCCAACATGGCTTCTCTTATGTTCTTCTGTGACACAGAATGTTGGACTGGATGGGCTATTGGCCTGATCCAACATGGCTTCTCTTCTGTTCTTATGTGACACAGAGTGTTGGACTGGAGGGGCCATTGGCCTGATCTAACATGGCTTCTCTTATGTGACACAGAGTATTGGACTGGAGGGGCTATTGGCCTGATCCAACATGGCTTCTCTTCTGTTCTTATGTGACACAGAGTGTTGGACTGGAGGGGCCATTGGCCTGATCTAACATGGCTTCTCTTCTGTTCTTATGTGACACAGAGTGTTGGACTGGAGGGGCCATTGGCCTGATCCAACATGGCTTCTCTTCTGTTCTTATGTGACACAGAGTATTGGACTGGAGGGGCCATTGGCCTGATCTAACATGGCTTCTCTTCTGTTCTTATGTGACACAGAGTATTGGACTGGAGGGGCTATTGGCCTGATCCAACATGGCTTCTCTTCTGTTCTTATGTGACACAGAGTATTGGACTGGAGGGGCCATTGGCCTGATCTAACATGGCTTCTCTTCTGTTCTTATGTGACACAGAGTGTTGGACTGGAGGGCCATTGGCCTGATCCAACATGGCTTCTCTTATATTCTTCTGTGACACAGAATGTTGGACTGGATGGGCTATTGGCCTGATCCAACATGGCTTCTCTTATATTCTTCTGTGACACAGAATGTTGGACTGGATGGGCTATTGGCCTGATCCAACATGGCTTCTCTTATGTTCTTCTGTGACACAGAGTGTTGGACTGGATGGGCCATTGGCCTGATCCAACATGGCTTCTATGTTCTTATGTGACACAGAGTGTTGGACTGGATGGGCCATTGGCCTGATCCAACATGGCTTCTCTTATGTTCTTATGTGACACAGAGTGTTGGACTGGATGGGCCATTGGCCTGATCCAACATGGCTTCTCTTATGTTCTTATATGACACAGAGTGTTGGACTGGATGGGCCACTGGCCTGATCCAACATGGCTTCTCTTATGTTCTTATGTGACACAGAATGTTGGACTGGATGGGCTATTGGCCTGATCCAACATGGCTTCTCTTCTGTTCTTATGAAGTTAGCCTTACTTAGGGTGCCAGACAGTCTAGGCCCTGCCCTGACCCTTCCAAAGCACCTATTCCACTGCCTGGAGATCACTTGCCATCAGTGTGCCCCTCTAAGTTGAGTTCATGTGAGCCCGCTCACAGTTTTTTAGCCTCCGGCTCACCCATCTGTGTCTCAACTGAGGAAAAAATGGCCCCCGAGCCAACTAATTTACACAGCCACTCCCAGCTTGAATGCCAGAAGCTCATGAAGTTGAATTTTTGCTCCCAAGTCTCCACAGGAAAGGGAATTTTTTCTCCCACATAGAGGGACGGTGGCTCAGTGGTAGAGCATCTGCTTGGTTAGCAGAAAGTCCCAGGTTCAATCCCCGGCACCTCCAACTAAAAAGGGACCAGGCAAGTAGGCGTGGAAAACCTCAGCTTGAGACCCTGGAGAGCCATGAATGGGGCTGTGGCTCAGTGGTAGAGCATCTGCTTGGTAAGCAGAAGGTCCCAGGTTCAATCCCCGGCACCTCCAACTAAAAAGGGACCAGGCAAGTAGGCGTGGAAAACCTCAGCTTGAGACCCTGGAGAGCTGCTGCCAGTCTGAGTAGACAATACTGACTTTGATGGATCGAAGGTCAGATTCAGTAGAAGGCAGCTGCATATGTTCATATGTCTATTGGGGAGGGACAGTGGCTCAGTGGTAGAGCATCTGCTTGGTAAGCAGAAGGTCCCAGGTTCAATCCCCGGCATCTTCAAGTAAAAAAGGGTCCAGGCAAAGAGGTGTGAAAATCCTCAGCTGGAGACCCTGGAGAGCGGCTGCCAGTCTGAGTAGACAAAACTGACTTTGATGGACCAGAGGGTCTGATTTAGTAGAAGGCAGCTTCATATGTAAACAGAAGGTCCCAGGTTCAATCCCCGACATCTCCAACTAAAAAGGGTCCAGGCAAGTAGGTGTGAAAAACCTCAGCTTGAGACCCTGGAGAGCCATTGCCAGTCTGAGTAGACAATACTGACTTTGATGGATCAAGGGTTTGATTCAGTAGAAGGCAGCTTCATATGTTCATATGTAAGCAGAAGGTCCCAGGTTCAATCCCCGACATCTCCAACTAAAAAGGGTCCAGGCAAGTAGGTGTGAAAAACCTCAGCTTGAGACCCTGGAGAGCCGCTGCCAGTCTGAGTAGACAAGACTGACTTTGATGGATCAGGGGTCTGATTCAGTAGAAGGCACCTTCATATGTTCATATGATAAGGGAGGGACGGTGGCTCAGTGGTAGAGCATCTGCTTGGTAAGCAGAAGGTCCCAGGTTCAATCCCCAGCACCTCCAACTAAAAGCCTCCAGGCAAAGAGGTGTGGAAAACCTCAGCTGGAGAGCTGCTTCCAGTCTGAGTAGACAAGATTGCCTTTGATGGGCCCAGGGTCTGATTCCGTATAAGACAGATTCATATGTTCATATGTCTGAGGGACATCTCGTCATCTGGACCGAGGCGGTTCGGCGGTATTGCTGTTGTTAGACCTATCAGCCGCGTTCGATATGGTTGACCATCAGCTGCTGACCCGTCTTGCCGACACAGGGATTCAGGGGCTAGCCTTGCAGTAGCTTTCCTCCTTCCTTGAGGGTCGGGGACAAAGGGTAGCGATTGGAGGACAGCTATCCCAGAGACACCTACTTAATTGTGGGGTGCCTCAAGGGGCAGTTCTCTCCCCGATGTTGTTTAACATCTACACGCGCCCCCTTGCCCAGATTGCCTGGAGATATGGGCTGGGTTGTCACCAGTACGCTGATGACACCCAGCTCTATCTATTGATGGACGGCCGGGCTGACGATGTCCCTGTAAATCTGGACCGGGGCGTTGCAAGCCGTGGCAGGTTGGCTTAAGTTGAGCGGGCTGAAATTGAATCCAGCGAAGACAGAGGTCCTTTGCTTAGGCCGCGGCGGGCTGGGGGAGGGGATCTCCCTACCAGCTTTTGATGGTGCGTCACTGGTATTATTGAGGGAGGGGGGTGGGGACGGTGGCTCAGTGGCAGAGCATCTGCTTGGTAAGCGGAAGGTCCCAGGTTCAATTCCCTGACAATGGAGGCCCAGATAGCAGCCACTGCTAAATCTGCCTTTTTTCATCTTAGGTGGGCGAGGCAGATGGCCCCCTTCCTGGAGCGTGGCGACCTGGCAACAGTGATCCATGCAACAGTCACCTTGAGGTTAGACTACTGTAATGCCCTCTACATGGGGCTGCCCCTGTACCGAACTCGGAAATTGCAGCTAGTGCAGAATGCAGCAGCCAGACTGTTGGTGGGACTACCTCGGCGGGAACATGTGCAGCCTAGGCTGCGGGAACTGCACTGGCTGCCAATTGTGTACCGAGTTCGCTACAAGGTGCTGGTTATTACCTTTAAAGCCCTATATGGCCGAGGACCTGCCTACCTTAGGGACCGTCTCTCTCCATATGTTCCCCAGAGAGCACTGAGATCTAGTTCACAAAACCTTCTGAAAATCCCTGGGCCGAAGGAGGCCAAGCTAAAAACAACTAGGGAGCAGGCCTTTTCGATAATGGCACCCCAATGGTGGAACCAGCTGTCAGAGGAGGTGCGGGCCCTACGGGATCGTAATCAGTTCCGTAGGGCGTGTAAAACCGCCCTCTTCCAACTTGCTTTTTAAGGTGGAACCTTGGCAATAACATTAAGCCATTTTATATATACTGAGACTGTAGCACCATTCAATTATACTGGTTTTTAGAGTATTTATTTAATTTAAATTAACTTAAATTTATGAACTGTATTTTAATCGTTATTATTCTGATTTTATTGTTATATAATGGCTTATGTACCATGTCTTGTAAGCCGCGCTGAGCCTGCCTTGGCGGGCAGGGCGGGGTAGAAATAAAAATTTATTATTATTATTATTATTATTGAGGGAGGCGGGTGGGGACGGTGGCTCAGTGGCAGAGCATCAGCTTGGTAAGCGGAAAGTCCCAGGTTCAATCCCTGGCATCTCCAACTAAAAAGGGTCCAGGCAAAACAGGCGTGAAAAACCTCAGCTTGAGACCCTGGAGAGCCACTGCCAGTCTGAGTAGACAAGACTGACTTTGACGGATCCAGGGTCTGATTCAGTAGAAGGCAGCTTCATACGTTCCTATGCACAGCTTAGAGGGAAGATCGGTTGCCATCCCGGGAGAGCTCCAGGCCCCGCCGGGAGGTTGGCAACCCGGCCCCGGGGCCTGCTCTCGCTCCCGCCGGCCGCGGGGACGTCCAGCAGCAGCAGAAGCAGCAGCCGGGAACCCTGTCTTTGCCCAGGCGTCGGCGGCGGGTTAGGGTGAGCGTTTGCAAAGGGGGTGGCCCTTTCCCGCCGGGCCGGCAGCTGCAGCGCCTCCTCCCGCCCGCCCGGCGGTGTGTGTTTTTTGCGCGGCGGCTCCGGGCGGGACTTGACGACGGAGGCGCTGGGCGAAGCAGCAACAGCAGCAGCAGCAGCGCTTATGCAACCGTCTGACCTACTAACACACATTCGCCGGGCCAGGCAGGCAGGAGGGCGGCGGCGGCGGAGAAGGAGGAGGAGACGGCGGCGGCGGCGGCAGCAGAGCTCAACCCGGAGAAGGGCGCGCGCCTGGCTGGAGAGAGCGCCTTGCCTCGTAGCGCCCGGGGAGGCGGGGAGCGCCGGGTTGCCGGTGAGTGCGGGGCGCGGGCGGGCTTTGTTCGCGGGGAAGGCAGGGGAGGGCTGGCTATGGCGCGCTCGGGCGCATGTGGCTGTCTTCGGCTCCCTCCCCCGGCGGCTGTGCGCTTTCCCGAGGCCGTGCGTAATAACGCAGCCACAAAGCTGCGGTCTGCGCGCTCCGGGGCGCGCGCATGCATGCATGTTCCCGGGGTGGGAAGGTCTCCTGCGCATGCATCCCCTCCCCCCCCCTTGCAAATGGCACGCCTGCTGCGGAGGAGAACTTCTCGGGCCGGATTAGCTCCTTCCCCCACGCTCCCCTTTCCGCGACCAGTATGTACACACAACACAGCCATTCCAGCTCCTCCCCTTGACCTACTTTCCTCCCCCCCTCCTGTTCTGTTGGCTGGGCGTGTGTGTGTGCGAGAGAGAGAGAGAGAGAAAGAGCGCCAAGCGGCCCGGCCTAGGGAGGTCAGGACCTCTGTGATGCAAAACCAGCGCACCCTCTTTTTTGGGCAAACCTTGGCGGGAGGAAAACTCGATTTCCCTGTTTTTTTCCCCCCGCCTTAGCCCAAGTGTCGCATGGGAAAAGGGGAGCTTTGAAACCCGTGGGATAGGCTTGCAGGTTCCGCTCAAGAAACAGCTGGGGACTTTGGGGGGTGGAGCCGGGAGGCTTTGGGGGTGGAGACGGGAGGCTTTGGGGATGGAGCCGGGAGACTTTGGGGGTGGAGCCGGGAGCAAGGGTATGACAAGCATGACTGAACCCTGAAAGGAGTTCTGACGGTCACATTTCAAGGGGCCACACTCCTTTTAAATGCCTTCTCTCTGTTTGGAGTTGTGGGCAGGGGCAGCTTCTTTGGGGGCTTCATAGAATTGGACCCCCTGGTTCAATCTTTTTGAAACTTGGAGAGTGTTTCGAGGAGAGGCGCCAGATGCTGTGCTGCAAATTTGGTGCCTCTACCTCAAAAAACACTCCCCTGAGCCCCAGGTAGCCGCGGGCCAATTCTCCATTATACCCTATGAGAATCTACCTCCATAGAGTATAATGGTTTGCCCAGCAGACTTGCCTCCCCCAGCTCCGCTTTCTGATGACCCTGAAGCGGAGGGAGGGCCCCTAAACTGGGGGATCCCCTGACCCCACCTGGGGATTGGCAACCCTAGTTTGTGGGAGGAAACTCGAATTCCCTGTTTTATTTTCTCCTTAGCCCAAGCATTGCATGGGAAACAGAGAGCTTTGTGGCCAGTGGGGTGCCCTGGTTAAAAGGACCGGACTCTTATCTGGCAGATCCTGGGTTCAGGTCCCTCTCCTGCTGTGGAAGCTCACTGGGTGATCTTGGGTCACTCACATTCTCTGAGCCTGTCTCCTCCCTTGTAGGGATGTTGTGAGGGTAAAGTGGGGGAGAGGGAGACTGACGGAAGGTGCTTTGAGCCGCCATTGTGGAGAAAGGTGGGGTGCGGATGAATTACATTGATTTAATAAACTTTGAACATCACTAATCCTGCAGCCCTGTAAGGTAGGCCACCGTCTAAAATGGAGAACATAAGAACATTAGAGAAGCCTTGTCGGATCAGGCCAATTTCCCATCCAGTCCAACACTCTGTGTCACACAGTGGCCAGAAAAACCCAGGTGCCATCAGGAGGTTCAGCAGTGGGGCCAGGACACTAGAAACTCTCCCACTGTGCCCCCCCCCCCCCAAGCACCAAGAATACAGAGCATCACTGCCTCAGACATAAGAACATAAGAGAAGCCATGTCAGATCAGGCCAATGGCCCATCCAGTCCAACACTCTGTCACACAGTGGCCAAAAACACCAAGTGCCATCAGGAGGTCCACCAGTGGGGCTAGAAGCCCTCCCACTCTGCCCTCCCCCCCAAGCACCAAGAATACAGAGTATCTCTGCCCCAGACAGACAGTTCCATCAATACCCTGTGGCTAATAGCTTCTCATGGACCTTAAGAACATGAGAGAAACCATGTTGGATCAGGCCAGTGGCCCATCCAGTCCAACACTCTTTGTCACATAAGAACATGAGAGAAGCCATGTTGGATCAGGCCAATGGCCCATCCGGTCCAACACTCTGTGTCACATAAGAACATAAGAGAAGCCCTGTTGGATCAGGCCAATGGCCCATCCGGTCCAACACTCTGTGTCACATAAGAACATGAGAGAAGCCATGTTGGATCAGGCCAATGGCCCATCCGGTCCAACACTCTGCGGATCATAAGAACATCAGAGAAGCCATGTTGGATCAGGCCAATGGCCCATCCGGTCCAACACTCTGTGTCGCATAAGAACATCAGAGAAGCCATGTTGGATCAGGCCAATGGCCCATCCAGTCCAACACTCTGTGTCACACAGTGGTCAAAAAAACCCAGGTGCCATCAGGAGGTCCATCAGTGGGGCCAGGACACTAGAAATCCTCACGCTGTGTCTCCCATCCAAGTACTAACCAGGGCTAGGAAATTGTGACCACTCTGAGACTGTGAGATTCAGAGTATAGGGTGGAATATAAATCCAATATCTTCTTCACCTGAATTTGCTAGAACCTCTTGTGTTTTCATCCAGGGATGTATCCATGCGGGCTGGATTGGGTTCTGGCACTCATTTCCTTCCTGGATTGTCTTGTCCAAACAGGGAAAGTAATTTGCAAAGGACCACTGTAGGGCAAGCAAAGGATCGCTATGGCACAGTATCCAATTGTGCATCAGTATAGAATCATAGAGTTGGAAAGGACCTCCAGGGTCATCTATTCCAACCCCTTGCACAATTCAGGAAACTCACAAACACCTCCCCACTAAATTCACAGGATCTTCATTGCAGTCAGATGGCCATCTACACTCTGTTTAAAAACCTCCAAGTAAGGAGAGCCCACCACCTCCGGAAGAAGCCTGTTCCACTGAGGAACCGCTCTAAACTCACAAATCCCTTCCCCTAAATTCACAGGATCTTCATTGCTATCAGACGGCCATCCAGCCTCTGCTTCAAAACCTCCAAGGAAGGAGACCCCACCACCTCCCGAGGAGGAAGCCTGTTCCACTGAGGAATTGCTCTAACGGTCAGGAAGTTCTTCCTAATGTTGAGCCGGAAACTCTTTTGATTTCATTTCAACCCATTGGTTCTGGTCCTCCCTTCTGGGGCCACAGAAAACAATTCCACCCCATCCTCTATAGGACAGCCCTGCAGGTTCTTGAAAATGGTGATCCTGCCACCTCTCAGCCGCCTCCTCTCCAGGCTAAACATCCCCAGCTCCTTCAACCTTTCCTCATAGGACTTGGTCTCCAGACCCCTCACCATCTTCTTCACCCTCCTCTGGTCCTGTTCCAGTTTGTCTTTATCCTTCTTACAATGTGATGCCCAAAACTGAACACAAGACTCCAGGTGAGGTCTTACCAGAGCAGAGCAAAGCGATACCATCATATTACGTGATCCAGACACTATACTTATGTTGATACAGCTCAAAATTGCATTTTCACTCACAAAAGCATGTCTCTCCCCCAGTGACCAGACCATTTGAGATCCTATTGGGCTGACTGTTCCCCGCCTCCAATCAGTATAGGGTGGCTATCTTCCCCTTCCCCACACTGTGCAGCTCCCTAGGGGATAGATCTTACTGATTTTGTATTAATCACATCAAATGACTGTTATGTATTTGCTCATTAAATCAATATTTCATATTAGGGTAGCACATCTGTGGGAGAAAGAGGCTTAAGACAGCTGACAGCCTGTGTGAATTATGAATTTGGCCATGGCTGCTCTATAACACATTTATGAGTATTGGTTCCAATTTATATTCTGCATGAATTTGAATCTGCATCTTTGAACAAGAATTGAAGTACGCTTAAAAGTCCAGATGCACGTTGCCTCAGTTCAGCCATCTTTGCAGAATATTTCTTCTGTGTATGAACTTTTTTCCCATGTGCAAAAGGAGAGCCAGTTTGGTATAGTGGTTAAGTGTGCGGACTCTTATCTGGGAGAACCGGGTTTGATTCCCCACTCCTTCACTTTCACCTGCTAGCATGGCCTTGGGTCAGCCGTAGCTCTGGCAGAGGTTGTCCTTGAAAGGGCAGCTGCTGTGAGAGCCCTCTCCAGCCCCACCCACCTCACAGGGTGTGGGGGAGGAAGGGAAAGGAGATTGTCAGCTGCTCTGAGACTCTTTGGAGTGGAGGGCGGGATATAAATCCATTATCATCTTCTTCTTGTGTATGAACTTTCATTATCAGCTTTACAAAGAATGCTGCACTAATGCTAACTATTGATTTCATGAGCAAATACACAATATAATAATCATTGGATGGAATAAATACAAAACCAATAAGATTTATCACTTGATTTTTTTCAAGACTCTGTGCGTCGTGTTTTTCTTATTTCTTGTTGTACTTGATTTACACTGTGGTCTCATAGTTTGAAGATGGTGAGGAGTCTGGAGACCAAGTCCTATGAAGAAAGGTTGAAGGAGCTGGGCATGTTTAGCCTGGAGAGAAGGCGGCTGAGAGGTGATAGGATCACCATCTTCAAGTACTTGGCTGTCATTTAGAGGATGGTGTGGAATTGTTTGCTGTGGCCCTAGAAGGTAGGAGCAGAATGGGTTGAAATTAAACCAGAAGAATTTCTGGTTCCTCAGTGGAAGAGGCTCCTTCGGGAGGTGGTGGGCTCTCCTTCCTTGGAGGTTTTTCAACAGAGGCTAGATGGCCATCTGACAGCAATGAAGATCCTGTGAATTTAGGGGGAGGCGTTTGTGAGTTTCCTGCATTGTGCAGGGGGTTGGACTAGATGACCCTGGAGATCCCTATGATTCGTTAGCAGCTTCTTGGCAGGCAGAAATCCAACTGGTGCAGCTTCCCTGAAATGATAGTTCCATGTCAAGAAAAGCTGCGGCACTTGAAATTTCTCTTCTGTCGTCTGACTTATTGAAGGAAGGGGAAAGAAACCAGTCCGAGTGGACGTGTCTGGAGTTTGCTGACGAAGAATAATGCCCAGCAATGACGCAGGGAAGGAGGAGGAAAAGGCGCAGCCATGGCTGAGTTCCAGCTTCTGCAGGAACAGAATTTTCTGCATGGGAGTCAGTCATGGAGTGATCCAGCATCACTGGGCCACTGTGGGACGTGAGAGCCAGTTTGGTGTAGTGGTTAAGTGCACGGACTCTTTTCTGGGAGAACTGGGTTTGATTCCCCACTTCTCCACTTGCACCTGCTGGAATGGCCTTGGGTCAGCCATAACTCTCGCAGAGCTGTCCTTGAAAGCGGGGCAGCTTCTGGGAGAGCTCTCTCAGCCTCATTCACCTCACAGGGTGTCTGTTGTGGGGGAAGAAGATACAGGAGATTGGAAGCTGCTCTGAGTCTCTGATTCAGAGAGAAAGGCAGGGTATAAATCTGCAATCCTTCTTCTTCTTGATGGGGTGCAGGGGCGGGGACTGGACTGAGGTGTGAGTCATCATCTTCGGGGAATGGCCGGCTGACTGGTGAGCAAACGAGGAAGCCCAGAGATGGGTTCTCCCATGGGTGACCTGAAGTCTATAGGGATGCCACCCTCCCAAGGGAATTAAAGCCTGGCGGTCCGTATGCCGAAAGTCTCTGCCCGGAGACAGAACAGGGAAGAGGAACCCCATGGCTTATAAAGCCATATCCTGCGAAAAACGTTTCTCTAGACCCGGGGTGGCCAAACTTGCTTAACGTAAGAGCCACACAGAATAACCATCAGACGTCTGAGAGCTGCAAGACGGAAACGTCAGACGTTTGAGAGGAGCAAGGAAGGAAGGAAGGAAAGCAAGCCAGCCCAATAGAGGAGGGGCGGGAGAGGTGGAAAGAAAGCAGCTTTAAATGCATTCTGCAAGCCACGGGCAGGCTCGGCTTGGAGAAGTGATTTCAAGAGACAAATGCAGCCTCCAAGCGGGCCGATGGGCTGGGGTGGGGGCTTCAAGACCCATGCAATAGGGGCGAAAGAGCCACATGTGGACTCCTGAGCCAGAGAGAGAAAGAGAGAGAAACATAAAACATAAAAACATGAATCTCCCATCCAAATACTAGCCAGAGCCTACGCTGCTTAGCTGCTGAGATCTGATGAGATCAGGATAACCGGGGCCATTTGAGTCAGGGTAGGACTTGTCGTCAGGGTTGGAATCCTAGCAGGAGCTCCTTTGCATGTTAAGCCACACCCCCTGATGTAACCAATCCTCCTGGAGCTTTCAAAAAAGAGCCTCGTCAGTTCTTGGAGGATTGGCTACATCAGGGGGTGTGTGGCCTAATATGCAAAGGAGGCTCCTGCTAGGATTCTAACCCTGCTTGTTTTCGTAGTGGTGAGACAGGAGGCCGGACTAGATGGACCCTCCCTGGTCTGACCCAGGAGGGCCCTTCTGATGTTCTTCTCAGGGGAAGGGCTCAGCCTCTCTGCCCTGTTGTTGGCCCTCCAGAGGAACTGATTGGCCACTGTGTGAGGCAGGAGGCTGGACTAGATGGACCCTCCCTGGTCTGATCTAGCAGGGCTCTTCCAATGTTCTTCTCAGGGGAAGGCCTCAGCCTCTCTGCCCTGTTGTTGGCATTCCAGAGAAACTGGTTGGCCACTGTGTGGGACAGGAGGCTGGACTAGGTGGACCCTCCCTGGTCTGATCCAGCAGGGCTCTTCTGATGTTCTGCTCAGGGGAAGGCCTCGGCCTCTCTGCCCTGTCGTTTGCCCTCCAGAGGAACTGGTTGGCCACTGTGTGAGACAGGAGGCTGGACTAGGTGGACCCTCACTGGTCTGACCCAGCAGGGCTCTTCTGAGGTTCTTCTCAGGGGAAGGCCTCAGCCTCTCTGCCCTGTTGCTGGCCCTCCAGAGGAACTGGTTGGCCACTGTGTGAGACAGGAGACTGGACTAGATGGACCTTCCCTGTTCTGACCCAGCAGGGCTCTTCTGATGTTCTTCTCAGGGGAAGGCCTCGGCCTCTCTTCCCTGTTGCTGGCCCTCCAGAGGAACTGGTTGGCTCCTGTGTGAGACAGGAGGCTGGACTAGGTGGACCCTCCCTGGTCTGATCCATCAGGGCTCTTCTGATGTTCTTCTCAAGGGAAGGCCTCGGCCTCTCTGCCCTGTTGTGGCCCTCCAGAAGAACTGGTTGGCCACTGTGTGAGACAGGAGACTGGACTAGATGGACCTTCCCTGTTCTGACCCAGCAGGGCTCTTCTGATGTTCTGCTCAGGGGAAGGCCTCGGCCTCCCTGCCCTGTTGTTGGCCCTCCAGAGGAACTGGCTGGCCACTGTGTGAGACAGGAGGCTGGACTAGATGGACCCTCATGGTCTGATCCAGCAGGGCTCTTCTGACGTTCTTCTCAGGGGAAGGCCTCGGCCTCCCTGCCCTGTTGTTGGCCACTGTGTGAGACAGGAGGCTGGACTAGAAGGACCTTCACTGGTCTGATCCAGCAGGGCTCTTCTGATGTTCTTCTCAGGGGAAGGCCTCGGCCTCTCTGCCCTGTTGTTGGCCCTCCAGAGGAACTGGTTGGCCACTGTGTGAGACAGGAGGCTGGACTAGGTGGACCCTCACTGGTCTGATCCAGCAGGGCTCTTCTGATGTTCTTCTCAGGGGAAGGCCTCGGCCTCTCTGCCCTGTTGTGGCCCTCCAGAAGAACTGGTTGGCCACTGTGTGAGACAGGAGGCTGGACTGGATGGACTCTCACTGGTCTTATCCAGCAGGGCTCTTTCGATGTTCTCATATCCTCAGGCTTCCCTTTTGATTCTCATCTCCCAGGACCGATTCCTGGTACCTAATAGCACAAAAACAAATCTGTTGTTGAGGAGAAAAGCACCATGAATGGTTTTACTCTGAAGCGAAGCCCCTCCTCGGCCCGGGGCTGGACGAGCGGATCCGGCTGCGCAACGATGACCTTCTTTCCAGGCTATGTAATCCTCTCTGGCCCGAGGGAGGTGACACAGACTGGGAAGTAGGTCATGGTGCTCTTCTTCTTCATGCCGGGGCTTGCAGCAGCATCCGCCTCCTACCCGTACACACCCCGGCCTTCCCGCTGGCGGCTCTATGTGCAAGGGAGACACGAGGCCCGGCCCTGCAGGCGGAGCAGGGCGTGGGATTCAGGTGGTGGAGCTGGGAGTTATTTTGCTCGCCCTGACCCAGAAGGAGAAGGAAAGTGTGGGGGCAGGAAGGAGGGCCGCTCAAGCAGGGTGACCTGTGAACAACAGCAGTAGTGAAGGCAGATTGAGGCTGGAAGTTTGATAAATCCCCAGGCCTTCTCCTGGGGTCTTTGGGTCACTTGTGGCTCAGTGGAAGAGGCTCTGCTTGGCGTGCAGAAGGTCCCAGGTTCAATCCCCGGCATCTCCAGTTGAAAGGACCAGGGAGGAGGGGATGGGAAAGACCTCAGACCCTGGCTCAGTGGCAGAGCCTCTGCTTGGCAGGCAGAAGGTCCCAGGTTCAATCCCCCGCATCTCCAGTTGAAAGGACCAGGCAGGAGGGGATGGGAAAGACCTTGACCTGAGACCCTGGCTCAGTGGCAGAGCCTCTGCTTGGCAGGCAGAAGGTCCCAGGTTCAATCCCCCGCATCTCCAGTTGAAAGGACCAGGCAGGAGGGGATGGGAAAGACCTTGACCTGAGACCCTGGCTCAGTGGCAGAGCCTCTGCTTGGCAGGCAGAAGGTCCCAGGTTCAATCCCCCGCATCTCCAGTTAAAAGGACCAGGGAGGAGGGGATGGTGAAAACCTTGAGCTGAGACCCTGGCTCAGTGGCAGAGCCTCTGCTTGGCAGGCAGAAGGTCCCAGGTTCAATCCCCGGCATCTCCAGTTAAAAAGACCAGGCTGGAGGGGATGGGAAAGACCTTGGCCTGAGACCCTGGCTCAGTGGCAGAGCCTCTGCTTGGCATGCAGAAGGTCCCAGGTTCAATTCCGAGCATCTCCAGTTAAAAGGACCAGGCAGGGAGGGATGGGAAAGACCTTGATCTGAGACCCTGGCTCAGTGGCAGAGCCTCTGCTTGGCAGGCAGAAGGTCCCAGGTTCAATCCCCCGCGTCTCCAGTTAAAAGGTAGGAGGTTATGAGAAAAACCTCGGCATGATGTCCCAAAGAGCTGCTACTAGTCCATCCTGCCTTTGACTTTTGTACTTTGGGTCTACTTTACCCCAACGGGGAGTTGCGGACCCAAAGCCATTAAACTATTCTACTCTCCTCTGGTTTCTCTTCACAACACCCCGGTGAGATCGGTTAGGCTGAGAGTCTATGACAGTCCCCAGGTCACCCAGTGGGCGTCTATGGCAGAAGTGGGGATTCGAACCTGGATCTCCCAGTCCGACTACACCACACTGGCTTTGTTTGACTATGTATTCTTTTTCTTCAGGGCAGATTTCTTCAGATCTGCAGTGGAGGAGAGGAAAAGGTTTTGCTAGAAGAGAAAGCTTTTTTTTTCTTTTTCTTTTAATTACATTTTTGTCCTGAACCGTTTTCGCAAAGAGCAGAATATTCTGTTCGCGTTCTTCTCCCCAGGGTTCGGCGGGTGCGTTCGCGTTCCTTCCCACTTCCCTGTTTGTTTGCTTGTTGGGTTTTTTTTTAAAAAAAATGCTAAATGCTAAACTTCGCGATTGCCAGCATACTCATTGTTTCCAACGGAGCAGTGAGTGATCGGCATGGGGAAAAGACACGCATCGAGCAGCCAAACCAGACGGCTGCGCCCGGAGAGTTTGGGTGGGATGCTGTGCCCACCCCGGCCTCTTCCAGAAGCATTCTGCCTTCCATAGCCCTGTGGCACTGCCGTATGCCAGGCCAAGGAAAGACTGCACAGAAGAGCCCCTGACTCTCAGCCGCCTTCCTTCTCTTCCTTTTTTGCAAGCAACCCCCCCCTCCCTGTTCGCTGCTATTGTTTCCTTGTCCAGAAGCGGTTTCTAGGCCAGTAGGTTGCTGGCACAGCTCCTCTGCTCCGCTTTCTGGAGCGGTTGCGCAATCCGCCGACGATCAGACCTGTTTTGACTGCCTGGCCTGATAAATATTCAGTGTTTGCTGACCTATATTCCTCTCAGCTTGTGCCTGATGCGAGGAGATCACATGCCAGAGAAAGGGAAGGGGGGGGGAGGGGCTCGCAACCAGGGAGGAGGGGAGGGTGCCGCTCCGTACACATGGCCCTGGGTTTCTCGGCATTCCTGTGCATGCGTCGTGGCGAGGGGGAAAGGAGCGCATCTCTGGTCCGTGGCTTTCCTTCCGCAACTTGCCGGGCTTGGTGGCCTCATTCCTCTGTAGTCAAAATGGGGTGAGACAGCTGCCTTGACTTTTTATTTTTATAGCTATTTATCACTCCCCCCCTCCCTTTCCACCTCCCCATGCTTACATGCACAATGAGGGTGTGGCAGAGTGCGTGTGTGAGGTAGAGAAGGATTAGTTGCCCGCGAAGGAGGCAGGAGCTCTGCGTGTGTGAGGGTTTCGAGAGCCACTGGCAACAGCGCAACACGTGTGTTTGTGTCCGACCCGAGCGCGTTTGTGAACGAGCGGCGTTCGCATCGGGCGTACGCTGGGACTTGGGAGAAGCGTGCCGCCCGTGTGCGATGTCCGAGATGGAAGGAGAGATTGGCGCATGTGGTGGAGTGTGTGTGAGGTGAGACAGGGCGAGAATGTGAGAGAAAAAGAAGGTGTTGCGTGCGCCTTGGGGTGCGCGGTGCTGGGCTGTGTGCTGAGGTCACGGGTGGCTCCAGCGTCATCCCGAGATGCTATTTGGATCCCGAGGCAGTGGATTCAAGAGGATCCAGTCCCTTCCACTAACTACTCTTTCCACAAACCTCGCTGATGGGAACGCCCTGGCACCGGTGTGCTGTTCAGCGGCCCTTCTTAGGAGCCCTGCAGTTCTGATCCACCTGCCTGAGCCAGTTTGGCGTAGTGGTGAAGTGTGCGGACTCTTATCTGGGAGAACCGGGTTTGATTCCCCACTCCTCCACTTGCACCTGCTGGAATGGCCTTGGGTCAGCCAGAGCTCTCTTATCTGCGAGAACCGGGTTTGATTCCCCACTCCTCCGCTTGCAGCTGCTGGAATGGCCTTGGGTCAGCCATAGCTCTTGCAGAAGTTGTCCTTGAAAGGGCAGCTGCTTGGAGAGCTCTCTCAGCCCCACCCACCTCACAGGGTGTTTGTTGTGAGGGGGGGGGAAGGTAGAGGAAATTGTGACCGCTCTGAGATTCAGAGTCTAGGACGGGATATAAATCCAAAATCATCTTCTTCTATAACGCCCTGGTTGTCCTTTTCTTTGTCATGTGTGGTATGTGCTCCTTTTTCATGTGTAGTGCTCCTCTTGTTTGTACAACAAGTTTATAATGTATGTTGGTATGGCCTGTACAGCAAGAAGCTAGTTGGTGGACTGTGTTGGGGGTAATTCGGGTAAATATGCCGGGCAGTGCAAAATATATATGTGTGCAAGTGCGGTTCTTTTTTTGGGGGGGGGTGGGGGGAAGGGCACTTCACCTGCTATGTGCAACCATGCAGCCCTTTCTGGAGAGAGCTGGAATGCAAGGTGTGTCCCGCGTTTTCCATTGGCTGCCGCAATGTTGTCTGAACCTGCTGGCTTATGTAAGCGGAGCCGGAGGTGTGTGACAACAGCAGGGAAAAAGGTGTAACCCCCTTCTTTTATGTCCTCCCTCCTCTAGGCGTTTCTGCTGACTGCAGGGCCTGACGCGGCCGCTGCCACCGACTCCCTTCACTTCTCGCTGCTCCGGGCATCCGGCAACATCTCTGCTCTCGGAGCCTGCAGAAAGTACCGTTGCCAAGCCCCCCGTTTCCAGCGGACTGAAAGATTGTCCTGCCAGCGTTAAGTGGGACTTGCAGATCTCGGGCTTCCGGCTTGGAGAAATCTAAAGGAAGTTCAACTCCGGCGGGTGCTTTAGAAGATGGTCTCCCGGTATTGGGCACTATCAGTGGGCACCTGGGAATCACTCGACTGTGGCAACAGGAGGACAGCGCAAGGCCACATTGGAAGTGACACCTTTGGCAATACCACTTGGTAATCCCATCTGGCTGTAAAGCCTGAAAGAAACATTGGTTCCTGCAGCTGAAGCAATTGGAAGGGAAGCATTCCGCCAGCAGACAGAGAATTCTATCTACCCTTTGCTGGTTGCCCAGAGGGGTTCTTTCCGCTCCCTCTTGGCATGATGGAGAGTCTCAACTCACCTACCTTGTGTGTGTCCGGGAACTTCCCTGGTTTCCACCACGATGGCATGATCCAGCGAGCCCGGACGCTGAAGAGCAAGCCCAACGCCAACTGCCGACGCAAACGGGAGTTCATCTCCGACGAGAAGAAGGATGCCAGCTACTGGGAGAAGCGTCGCAAGAACAACGAGGCCGCCAAACGCTCTCGGGAGAAGCGGCGCTTTAACGACCTGGTGCTGGAGAACCGGGTGATGGCGCTCAACGAGGAGAACGTGCGGCTCAAGACCGAGCTGCTGCAACTCAAGTTGCGCTTCGGGCTCATCAGCACGGCGGCCTTCATGGAGAAAAGCCAGCAGCTGAGTACCGCCAACTCCACCTCCGCTGGGCACTTCTACGGGACTGGCGATGACAACAGATACTCCGGGGCTCTCTCTCAGTCCCACCACTCGGAGGACTCCTCTGAGACCGAGCAGTCAAGCCGGGACAGTGTCAGTGCGTCAGTGGCCAAATATTCCCCCCGGGGATCGCTCTCTGACATGTCGGACGGTTCGTCACGGGGTAGCCCTGTGCCACAGACGCTTGGCGAAGTCCAGGCGGTCAATCGGGCCTATGGAGAAACATCCCTGCAGCACCCCCCGGAGCCCAAGGGCCTGGTTGCACGGGGTGTCATCCTCTTCAGTGCCAATGGCTTTACTGCTGTGGCCCCACCCCATCCGCTGCTCCCTCACCAAGAAGAGCAGGCAGAAGACCATGCCGTTGAAACGCCCAGAAGTCCCAGTCCAGACAGCAACATCCATTGCCAAGCGGAGGATCTTCAAGCTCACTCCGGCTACTGCTCCAAATCCCGGAGCTACGGCATGGGCCCTGATTATTTGGACGGGGAAATGGCTGGGTTGGAGCATGCACCGAAAACTCAGGAGCCCACGTCTCCGTTCGAGAGCTATTCTAGCGAGGAGAACGGGGACGAGCCAGGCTGGAGATGCTCGCCTGCTCCGTTCGCAGTGCTGCCAGATGCCCATCTGGACGTCAAGACGGCCGCCCTCCCCCACAAACTTCGGCTCAAATGCCGCGCACACAGCAGCGGCATCCAAGAACCATTCCCCGGTCCGAGTCCCGCGCCGATGGCCTGCTGTCCGGAGACCCCCACCGGGCCAGACTGGGAGAGCGACCGGCACGAGGAGGTCTCGGCTCTCGTGCGGCAAGCCATGCTTCTCAATGAGCAGCCTGCCTCGGCAGGGGCCCTGGAGAGACTTCTGTGCCCTGCCGCCGGACTCCATGCAGACAATGCGGTACCCAAGGAGCACGTTGGCAGGTGGGAGGACGGTTGCCATGACAATGGGCTCAGGCCCACCTGAAGGAGGCTCGGGTGCGGGTCGAGGTGGATTCTTTTTTTTTGTATTTTAAAAATCAAGCTGACGTTCTGTGCGCACACACAAAAAAATCTACAGGTGAATCTTGGATTTGAGGCCTCCTCATAGCCCAGGGTCAGAATACCGCAGAGCAGGGATGGGCCTGATTTGGATAAACTTAAATGGGACCTAGTGAGGAGATGGATTTGGGGTACTGCTGGAGTCGAGAGGGTGGAGGGTTCCTTACTCTGCCAGGCCGGGGACTCGGTGCATCGACGGAATTTGTCCTACTAAGCTCAGCTACTGCGAGGTATTGTTACTTGATTTAATTGGGGGAGGGGGGGGACTGGTTTCACCGGGAAACACTGAAAAGTTGGTCGGATTCGCCCCGCCGAGGCTCCCGGATAGGCACAGCTGGGAGAGACGGTGGATCGCCGGTGTTTACATTGTTCTCTGTGTCAGGAACTCTTTGACTTAACAGACCTATTTGTGTTTTTTTTTAAATATTAAAATAAATGGACAGAAAACTTTGGAAAATACTCGGGAGATGCTGAACTTTACTGGGGGTGGGGTGAGGGAAAAGATTGACAAGGGCTGGGGCAGTGGGTGTAACCCTGTCTCCTGGGGGGGGGGGGTGCGCAAATTTACCAAACCTCTTGGGTTTCAAAGACTCGTATTACACCTTCCCGTCACATAGCGAAGAGGTGGCCAAACTCACTTAACGAAAGAGCCGCAAACAAAAACCAGATGCTTGAGAGCCACAAGACATGAATGTCAGATGTTTGAAGAAGGGAGGGAAATGGGAGGTGGAAAGAAAGCAACTTGAACTTAAAATGCATTCTCCAAGCCACCAGCTGGCTTGGCTCGGGGAAGCGATCTCAAGAGACAAATGCCTTCTCCAAACTGGCCGATGCGGCGGTGGGGGCTTTGAGAGCCACCCAATACGGCCACCCCTGACAAGACATGGCTCTCAGACATCTGAAATCACGGCTCCAGGGTCTCTAGGCAGCAACATCTGGTTGAGATCTTTCACATCGCTGACTCCCTGGTCCTCTGCTCGGCACCCTGTCTGACTTCAGATCCTGGAACAGAGCCGTGGGTGAGCATCACCTCTCCAACACTGAGTCCATTTCAAAAAAATTCTGGGAGTTCCTAAGCAGTGCAGGAAGGCAAGAAGAAGAAGAAGACTGCAGATTTATACCCCGCCCTTCTCTCTGAATCAGAGACTCAGAGCGGCTTACAGTTTCCTTTATCTTCTCCCCCCCACAACAGACACCCTGTGAGGTAGGTGGGGCTGACAGAGTTCTCCTAGAAACTGCCCTTTCAAGGACAACTCCTGCAATAGCTATGGCTGACCCAAGGTCATTGCAGCAGCTGCAAGTGGAGGAGTGGGGAATCAAACCTGGTTCTCCCAGATGAGAGTCCGCACATTTAACCACTATGGCTGACCCACTATGGCTGATTCCATCAGCTGTAAGTGGAGGAGTGGGGAATCAAACCCGGTTTTCCCAGATGAGAGTCTGCACACTTAACCACTACACCAAACTGGCTCTCCAGCACCCCTGATTTGCTCTCTAATCATTGGTATTCAGAGATACAGTGCTCCTGAATACGGAGGTTCCATTGAGCTACCACAGTTAAAGTCTCTTTTTTGGAATCAATGAATGTAGAATATTGTGGATATTTGCATATCCTATATTCTGCGGGAGGGGCTTGAGCGACTTTAAAAGCTTGCGGCTCTCACATGGGAAAAGTTGCTTTTCGGATGTGAGAAAAGATCTGGTCGTGGGATTTCTCATTTGCTCAGTGTTTCTAACTCTTGTATGCTGTGGCCATGCAGACGCTACCTGTTTCCCAGCAGGTGTGTGTGTGTCTTGAGCCCCACGGCCCGTTACAGCTCACGTTGCCAACTCCAGCTTGGGAAATCCCTGGAGATTTTGTGGGTGGGGCCTGGGGAGGGCAAAGTTTGGGAAGGGGGCTCAGCAGTTCCCCCCTCCAAAGCAGCCATTTTCTCCAGGGAATCATAGAATCATAGAGTTGGAAGGGACCTACAGGGTCACCTAGTCCAACCCCCTGCACAATGCAGGAAACCCACAAATACCTCCCCCTAAATCCACAGGATCTTCATGGCTGTCAGATGGCCATCTAGCCTCTGTTGAAAAACCTCCGAGGAAGGAGAGCCCACCATCTCCCGAGGAAGCCTGTTCTACTAAGGAACCGCTCTAAACTCACAAACACTTCCCCCTAAATTCACAGGATCTTCATGGCTGTCAGATGGCCATCTAACCTCTGTTGAAAAACCTCCGAGGAAGGAGAGCCCACCACCTCCCGAGGAGGAAGCCTGATCCACTGAGGAACCGCTCTAACAGTCAGGAAGTTCTTCCTCATGTTGAGCCGGAAACTCTTTTGATTTAATTTCAACCCATTGGTTCCAGTCCTACCTCCTGGGGCCACAGAAAACAATTCCACCCCATCCTCTATAGGACAGCCCTTCAAGGACTTGAAGATGGTGATCCTATCACCTCTCAGCCGCCTCCTCTCCAGGCTAAACATCCCCAGCTCCTTCAGCCTTTCCTCATAGGATTTGGTCTCCAGTACTCTCTGTAGCCTAGAGATATGTTTGCATTTCTGGGGCCACTCCAGGCCCTGCCTGGAGAAAAGTGAGAACAAACAAAAAAACGGTGTACAAGAAATATATATATATCTACCAAAATTTATAGACTCTGTGTCAATTTCTTAAACAATCAGAGATACCATATAACACAGTAAAAACAATTCCCTTCAGAAGGGAAGGTTTCGCTGCAGAAATAAGGAAGTCCTTCCTCACAAATGAAGTTCACGCTCAAAAATACTTGCAAGGCAACAAAACTTTGCACATTTTCATTTATCTCTGTGTGGAATCCAACAATCCTCGGTAATGGTTCGGCATCAAAGGAAAAGTACTTCTAAAACAGAGGTACTAAGATTCACAATGTGACGTCAAGCAAAAAAACTTATTGCATTTCCGTTGGGTACAAATTCATTGACTGCAACCTTCTCTTAGGATAGAAATTGTTTTTACTGCATTATATGGAATCTCTGATAGTTTAAGAAATTGTAAAAGGTAAAGGTAGTCCCCTGTGCAAGAACCAGTCGTTTCCAACTTTGGGGTGACGTTGCTTTCACGTTTTCACAGCAGACTTTTTACGGGGTGGTTTGCCTTGGCTTTCCCCAGTCCTCTACACTTTCCCACCCAGCAAGCTGGGCACTCATTTGACCGACCTCGGAAGGATGGAAGGCTGAGTCAACCTGGAGCCGGCTACCTGAACCAGCTTCCGCTGGAATTGAACTCAGGTTGTGAGCAGAGCTTAGGACTGCAGTACTGCAGATTTAACACTCTGCATCGTGGGGCTCTTAAGGTAAAGGTAGCCCCCTGTGCAAAGAACCAGTCGTTTCCAACTCTGGGGTGACACTGCTTTCACAACGTTTTCATGGCAGACTTTTTACGGGGTGGTTTGCCATTGCCTTCCCCAGTCTTCTACACTTTCCCCCCAGCAAGCTGGGTACTCATTTTACTGACCTTGGAAGGATGGAAGGCCGAGTCAGCCTTGAGCTGGCTACCTGAACCCAGCTTCTGTTGGGATCGAACTCAGGTCATTATTGTCTCAAGGGGTTATGTCACATCATGGCATTTTCTTGGCACACTTTTTGTTGTGGGGTGGTTCACCATTGCCTTTCCCCAGTCATCTACCTTTTACCCCCAGAAAGCCGGGTGCTCATTTTACTAACCTCAGAAGGATGGAAGGCTGAGTCAACCTTGAGCCGGCTACCTGAACCCAGCTTCCGCCGGGATCAAACTCAAGTCGTGAGCAGAGAGCGCGGCCTCTAGTACTGCAGCTTTACCACTCTGCGCCACATTGACACAGAGTCTATAAATTTTGGTATATATTTATTTATTGGACACCGTTGTTGTTTTTTTGTTCTCACTGTTCTATGCTGTGTTGCCACTTGCTATTTCCAATTTATTTCCTGCCTGGAGAATGGCAACCCTGGTTGCAGACGGCTTGAGCCCTTAAGCTCCCAGCTTTTGGCCTCTTGTTTGCAGGCGAAGGTTGGCCATTCCTCGCCCAGCGCCGTCACTCTACATCCCGCAGCCTCCCTAGGTCAGAAGAGGATTAGGCCTGATTAATGAGGGCAAGAAGAAAGTGGCATCAAAAGTAGGTCACTGGCTCCCTCCTTCCCACACGAGTGCGCATGCACAAACACACTGCTTGAGGGTGGCTGCAAGCCAGCCGGTCAGAAGGCCCAGCCTGCGTTGCCATGGCAGCATCAGCCTGGGCTCGAAAGAGAGCGCTGGGGAAAGGGGGTCGCTAGGAGAAGGGAGGGAGGGAAGCGCCATCTTGTTTCTCTGGGCTGGTTGATCGTGAACCGGGCCTTGCCGGGGACCAGGGTCCAATCGCTCCTTCCCAAACAGGGTTGCCAACTCCAGGTTAGGAAATTCCAGGAGATTTGGGAAATCAGGAGAAAGGCTGAGTTTGAGGAATGGAGGTACCTCAGCGTGGGGTAAAATGGCATAGAGACCACCCTCCGAAAGAAACCGTTTTCGCTGGGGGAACTGATCTTTGTCATAGGGGAATCAGTTGCAATTCTGATCCCACCTGGAGAGCCAAAAACTTCCAGGCACTGGGCTAAGGAAGAAGAAGAAGACTTTAGATTTATACCCTGCCCTTCTCTCTGAATCAGTCTCGAAGCGGCTTACGATCTTCATCTTCTTCCCCAACAACAGACACCCTGTGAGGTGGGTGGGGCTGAGAGAGCTCTTTCAGCAGCGGGTCTTTCAAGGACAACTCTGCGAGAGCGATGGCTGACCCAAGGCCATTCCAGCAGCTGAAAGAGGAGCGGAGACTCAAACCCGGTGCTCCCGGATAAGAGTCCGCACACTTCACCACCACTCCAAACAGGCTCTCAGGAGAGGCAAAGGACATGAAACAACATTTTTTTTGAGGTAGAAGCCCCAAATTGTCAGCATAGCATCCAGTCCCCCTCCCCAGAATACCCTCCAAGTTTCAAAAAGATTGGACCAGGGGGTGCAATTCTATGAGCCCCCAAAATAGGTGCCCCTATCCATTATTTCCAATGGAGGGAAGGCATTTAAAAAGTGTGCAGTCCCTTTAAATGTGATGGCCAGAACTCCCTTTGGAGTTCAATCATGCTGGTCACAATCTTACTCCCGGCTCCACCCCCAAAGTCTCCTGGCTCCACCCCCAAAGTCCCCAAATATTTCTTGAATTGGCAGCTCTAGCCAGGCAGTTGTGGAGAGACTTGTAAGGGGTGGGCAAAGGAAACGCAACCCTGTGGGTGAAGGAGACGTAAAGCTGGGACTGAACGTAAAGGAAATGAAACACCTAATCCTTTTTTTTTGTAACTGGAAAAAAAAAAATCTGGATTTTAAAACTGGGCGCTCCCAAAACCTACAGGGCAGGTGGTCGGCAACTTCTACCTTACCCTGCAGGCAGGGTTGGAAGCAGAAGCATTGGCTTCATTTCGGTTCATCTGCCTTTCTCCTTAAATAAGGGAGATCGGAGCCAATTCTCTCTCTTTCTCATTCTGAACACAGTTTGAAAGTTCTGGGTCAGCATCTTGGGGTGTTACACCCTCCACACGCACACACCAAGAAACTTCTGGGAATGTTCTCATGCATAATGTCAATTTTGTTAAGAATTTCAGCTCAGCTATGACCTGGATGACCCAGACTAACTCATAGAATCATAGAGTTGGAAGGGACCCCCGGGGCCATCTAGTTCAACCCCCTGCACAATGCAGGAAACCCACAAACACCTCCCCCTAAATTCACAGGATCTTCATTGCTGTCAGATGGCCATCTAGCCTCTGTGTAAAAACCTCCAAGGAAGGAGAGCACACCACCTCCCAAGGAGGAAGCCTGTTCCACTGAGGAACCGCTCTAAACTCCCAAATACCTCCCCCTAAATTCACAGGATCTTCATTGCTGTCAGATGGCCATCTAGTCTCTGTTGAAAAACCTCCAAGGAAGGAGAGCCCACCACCTCCCAAAGAGGAAGCCTGTTCCGCTGAGGAACCGCTCTAAGCTCACAAATCCCTCCCCCTACATTCACAGGATCTTCATGGCTGTCAGATGGCCATCCAGCCTCTGTTGAAAAACCTCCAAGGAAGGAGAGCCCACCACCTCCCGAGGAA
Source organism: Heteronotia binoei (assembly GCF_032191835.1). Classification (NCBI taxonomy): domain Eukaryota; kingdom Metazoa; phylum Chordata; class Lepidosauria; order Squamata; family Gekkonidae; genus Heteronotia; species Heteronotia binoei. Next base: position 5,098,836 of record NC_083235.1, read on the forward strand.
GCCTGTTCCATTGAAGAACCGCTCTAATGGTCAGGAAGTTCTTCCTGATGTTGAGCCGGAAACTCTTCTGATTGAATTTCAACCCGTTGGTTCTGGTCCTACTTCCGGGGCCACAGAAAACAATTCCACGCCATCGCAAAGCAATCTGTGATGCAGAAGGAAGCAAGAGAGATGGAGAAGGAAGCAGGTGACAGCCAGTTGCTCGGGGGGCCTGATAGGAGCCCTCCGAGGGCCTGATTCGGATTTTGTGTGCATGCACACTTTGTCAAATGATGAAATGGGGTACAGTGAGCAGTGCTATATATAACTGGTGGGTAGCAGTTAAGCATTCACAGAATCATAGAGTTGGCAGGGACCTCCAGGGTCATCTTGTCTAACCCCCTGCACAATGCAGGAAACCCATAAAGACCTCCTCCTAATCTCACAGGATCCTCATTGCTGTCAGATGGCCATCCAGCCTCTGTTTAAAAACCTCCAAGGAAGGAGAGCCCACCACCTCCCGAAGAGGAAGCCTGTTCCACTGAGGAACCGCTCTAAACTCACAAACACCTCCCCCCAAATTCACAGGATCTTCATTGCTGTCAGAGGGCCATCTAGCCTCTGTTGAAAAACCTCCACAGAAGGAGAGCTCACCACCTCCCGAGGAAGCCTGTTCCGCTGAGGAACCGCTCTAACGGTCAGGAAGTTCTTCCTAATGTTGAGCCGGAAACTCTTTTGGTTTAATTTCAACCCGTGGGTTTTGGTTCTGCCTTCTGGGACCAAAGAAAACAATTCCACCCCATCCTCTAGACGACAGCCCTTCAAGGACTTGAAGATGGTGATCTATCACTTTTCAGCCACCTCCTCTCCAGGCTAAACGTCGTGTTTGATCACAGAAGCTAAGCAGGTTCAGCCCTGGTTGGTATTTGGATGGGAGACCACCAAGGAAAGCCAGGGTCGCTTTGTAGAGGCAGGCGATGGCAAACCACCTCTGTTCATCTCTTGCCTTGAAAACCCCACCGGTTTGCCAAAGTCACCTGCGAGTGACCCGATAGCACTTTCCACCACATGCATAGAAAAAGTGAAAAGATTTGGGTCTTTTTTAGGTGAGAAAAAAATACAGTAGGAAGGGATGCGTTGAGGGGCTGACAAGAATGCTGTCCCAGGATACAGCATCACCCCGTTAAACTAGTTAGTATTGGGCGATTTTATTTTTATCTCCTCTCATTTCTCCACAAGGGGGACCCAAAACAGCTTACATTGTTCACTCCCCTCTTTTTAGCCTCACACCAACTCCGTGGGATAGGGGTGTCAAACATGCGGCCCAGGGGCTGAATCAGGCCCTCAGAGGGCTCCTATCAGGCCCCAGAGCAACTGGCTGTCATCTGCTTCCTTCTCCCTCTCTCTTGCTTCCTTCTGCGTCTTTGCTTTGCAAAGCTTGCTCAATTGCACAGGAGCCGCGCAACAAAACCTCTATTTTCTCCATTGGCTGAGGCTCCTCCCTTGGGGAGGAAAGGGGGAGGAATAGCTTGCTTTGCCAGGCTCTCTCAATCACGCAACAGAGCTACTGAGCTGAGCCTCTCTTCCTTCTATTGGCTGAGGCTCCCCCCCCCAGCCCCTGGGGAAAGAAAGGAAAGAGCCGGATCTTCCTTTGCCCAGTTCCCTGGATTGTGCAGGGTGAGGTACAAAGAAAGCACCTTTAAGACCAACAAGTGCTAATGTTTTAAACGTGTTTTATTTTAAGTTTTTAAAAATCTTTGTGTCTGTGTCTTTTAGAAAGTTTCTCTCTCTGCTCCCTGACATTACATTTTATGATACAGACGGCCCGGCCCAACACGGTTTCATTTATGTCAGATCTGGCCCGCCTAACAAATGAGTTCGACACCCCTGGGTTAGGCGGAGAGTGTGAGACTGTCCCAAGGTCACCCAGTGAGATTCCGCGGCAAGAGTGGGGATTCGAACTCTGGTCTCCCAGATCCTTAGCCGCTACAGTAACCACTACCCCATCCTGGCACAAGATGTCATTAACTTGTGGGATTCAGTGACAATGGCCCCCAGAGGATTAGATGGTGTTTGTGGCTGTCAGCTCTAGCAACAACTATCTTTCGTGAAAGCCAGGGGTTTTTTTTGTAACAGGAACTCCTTTGCATGTGGTCTGACGTGGCCAATCCTCCAAGAGCTTACAGGGCTCTTTGTACAGGGCCTCCTGTAACATATGAAGCTGCCTTATACTGAATCAGACCCTTGGTCCATCAAAGTCAGTATCGTCTTCTCAGACTGGCAGCGGCTCTCCCGGGTCTCAAGCTGAGGTTTTTCACACCTATTTGCCTGGACCCCTTTTAGTTGGAGATGCCAGGGATTGAACTTGGGACCTTCTGCTCACCAAGCAGATGCTCTACCACTGAGCCACCGTCCCTCCCCTCCAGGATTGGCTACATGAGGGGTGGAATTCTAGCAGGAGCTGCTTTGCATTTTAGGCCACACCCCCTGAGGTAGCCAATCCTCCAAGAGCTTACAGGGCTCTTCGTACAGGGCCTCCTATAAGCTCCAGGATTGGCTACATGAGGGGTGGAATTTTAGCAGGAGCTGCTTTGCATTTTAGGCCACACCCCCTGAGGTAGCCAATCCTCCAAGAGATTACAGGGCCTCCTATAAGCTCCAGGACTGGCTACATGAGGAGTGGAATTCTAGCAGGAGCTGCTTTGCATTTTAGGCCACACCCCCTGATAGGGTTGCCAAGTCAATACCTGAGGACTTTGGGGGTGGAGCCAGGAGATTTTGAGGGTGGAGCCAGGAGCAAGGAAGTGACAAAGGAAGTCAAAGGTAAAGTGACAAAGGAAGTCAAAGGTAAAGTGAAGCCTGAGCTTCACCCCTCTATATCACTTCCAGCACACTGCATCAAACCCCACCTCTAAACCCCTTCATGGGGATTTAGGAATCCTAATCTCTACATCACTTAAATTGAAAGTGTCCATCTAAAAAAATCAAACCCATGGGCAATGGCTGTTCTCCTACACTTCAAAATGGGGTCTCTTCTAATACTAAATATATATATCCCTCCCCAGCAAAATTGATCAGATATAGCAAGGTGCTGTAATGAATCTGAATTTTTGATTGAAGACCTTTTATTAGATACTCCAGCACACCTGATTCTAAAGGGGGTGGGAGGAGAGAGAGACTTTAGTGCTAGACTCAATTCAAATGAGAAGATTCTAATTGGCAAATTTGGATGAAAGCTTGCTAAATAACGTCAAAACAGATATGGGCTTCCCCCTTAAACATTGGAAGCCATTCCCAACCTACTAAGACTTCGTTACTGCTGTCTTCTCAGGTCAAACACAATTACAAGCCTAAGTAGCTCTATCACACCTCTGGTAATTCTGTGGTCAGGTATTTCTCAGTTGCATTCCCTTCACCACAAAAAAAGAATTTGCAGCTCTTTCTGCTTCAGGAACTTGGCAATTCGGAAGCTTAAGATAATTCACACCAGAGAAAATTCTTATATGCACACTAGAGCATATTATGTCCTCCTCTATGTCTAGCAATTGGGAGTGGAGGTTTGCATATATCACCCCTACCAAAAATCCTAATAAGCAGCTCTGGTTACCATCATGTAATAGAATAGCTCTAGGGTTGCCAGGACCTGAGTAGATTTGCCAGCTCCAGGGTGGGGTATTCCTGGAGACTTGGAGGTGGGGCCTGGGGAGGACACGGAACTCAGTGCATTACAATGCTCCCAAAGTCCACCCTCCAAAGCATCCATTTTCTCCAGTAGAAATTGACTTTGTAATCTGGAGATATGCCATAATTCCAGGAAATACTTTCAAGTATCAGTTATTCATCTTTCCATTTAGTGGGATTAGAAAAGAACACAATATCAAAGCAATATCCGCAGTATTGCATTTGGAATACCTGAGACTCAGAAGCAATGTTCCCTCTAAGCTGTGGGGTCATGTGAGCAAAAATTCTACTTTGTGAGCTAGGGTTGCCAATCCCCAGGTGGGGGCAGGGGATCCCCCGGTTTGGAGACCCTCCCCCTGCTTCAGGGTCGTCAGAAAGCGGGGGGAGGGGAGGGAAATGTCTGCTGGGAACTCTTTTATTCCCTATGGAGATTTATTCCCATAGAAAATCATGGAGAATTGATCTGCAGGTATCTGGGGCTCTGGGGGGGGGCTGTTTTTTGGGGTAGAGGCACCAAATTTTCATTATAGCATCTAGTGCCTCTCCCCAAAATAACCCCCAAGTTTCAAAAAGATTGGACCAGGGGGTCCAATTCTATGAGCCCCAAAAGAAGGTGCCCCTATCCTTCATTATTTCCTATGGAAGGAAGGAATTGAAAAGGTGTGCCGTCCCTTTAAATGTGATGGCCAGAACTCCCTTGGAGTTCACCTTTGCTCCTGGCTCTGCCCCTAATGTCTCCTGGCTCCACCCCCAAAGTCTCCTGGCTCCACCCCCAAAGTCCCCAGATATTTCTTGAATTGGACTTGGCAACCCTATTGTGAGCTATTGGCATGGAAGTCATGAGCTCCTGCATAAATTAGTTTCATGTGGGGCCATTTTTCCTGAGCTAAGACAAAAATGTGTGAGCTGGCGACTAAAAACTGAACTCGCTCACACCAACTCAGCTTAGAGGAAACATTGCTCAGAAATATGTTTAAATGTCATCTAGAACTAACATATTCACAACGCAATAAACTATATTGCTTCCTTTTCACAAAAAATACAATTCCTGTCAAACTATCTGATCTTTACCTGGAAAATCCCTCCCCCCAGTTGTTCCAGGATTGGTATATTTGCTTGCACATGAAAAATATACCTTCAATTAAACTTTGTTGGTCTTAAAGGTGCCACTGGGTTCAAAGTTTTAGCAAGGTTTTAAAAATTAAGACAAATTTCTTCAGAATGTTCCAGACACCCAGGCCAGCATATACCAAAGTTAAGCTGAATATGGGGTAGCCAAAGACAATAAATCAGATAAGACTGAATGAAAAATTAAACAGTTTCCACAAGAACACAAGGCTGGGACTGCGCTTAGCCCAGCCCGGCTGAGAAGCACATAAAATGAAAACTTAAGCACTCTAAACCGATACCTTAAATCATTTAAAATCAAGCACTGTAGAAAGCAGCTTAGTCGCAGAGCAAAACAGCATCAGGAGACGACTCCTTGCCTGCACACTGTCACTGCCTCTTTCTGGAAGAGTGGTTTTTCTTCTTAAAGGCAAAGCAACCCCCCAAAGTTCTCAATAAGTATTCTACTGCAGAGTTCTGCAGAAGTTGCTGCTGACAGGTTGAGCGCAAGGCAGTTTATCAGTTCATGCATCATTCAAAATCTCATCAAGAACTCCTCATGCCTTTCTGTTCTGCCGTGAAGGCACAGGGCAGGTTTGTGTGACGAGACCATGTTTGCTAGATCTCCAGTATGATCTCCCCTCTCTCTGTGCCTGGAAGCAATGTTTATTTACAAATCGCACAGGCTCTACAAATCTTCCTTACTAACGGGACAGGACACCCCCCTCCCTTCCCTTCTTTTTCGGCTCTTGCTTCCTCCCACAGGCACTCACCAATTGAAAACCTAGGCTAACCACCATCACCCCGCTTCTTCCTAGCATGCCTGGGAGATGACTGGACTCCAGTGCCGGGCTTTGGCGGGTGCAGGGGCTCTGGCCACTGTGTGATACAGAGTGTTGGACTGGATGGGCCATTGGCCTGATCCAACATGGCTTCTCTTATGTTCTTCTGTGACACAGAGTGTTGGACTGGATGGGCCATTGGCCTGATCCAACATGGCTTCTCTTGTGTTCTTATGGCACCTGGGTTTTTTTGCCACTGTGTAACACAGAGTGTTGGACTGGAGGGGCCACTGGCCTGATCCAACATGGCTTCTCTTATGTTCTTCTGTGACACAGAGTGTTGGACTGGAGGGGCCATTGGCCTGATCCAACATGGCTTCTCTTATGTTCTTATGTGACACAGAGTGTTGGACTGGATGGGCCACTGGTCTGATCCAACATGGCTTCTCTTATGTTCTTCTGTGACACAGAGTGTTGGACTGGATGGGCCATTGGCCTGATCCAACATGGCTTCTCTTATGTTCTTATGTGACACAGAGTGTTGGACTGGATGGGCCACTGGTCTGATCCAACATGGCTTCTCTTTTGTTCTTATGTGACACAGAGTGTTGGACTGGATGGGCCACTGGCCTGATCCAACATGGCTTCTCTTATGTTCTTCTGTGACACAGAGTGTTGGACTGGATGGGCCATTGGCCTGATCCAACATGGCTTCTCTTGTGTTCTTATGGCACCTGGGTTTTTTTGCCACTGTGTAACACAGAGTGTTGGACTGGAGGGGCCACTGGCCTGATCCAACATGGCTTCTCTTATGTTCTTATGTTCACTTTCTCCCTCTATCTTTCATACAGACACGCGTGTTCTTTTCTCTCACTGGCCCAGCAGGCTCTCTCTCTTTCACACACCCACAAGCAGAGGCGCTCTCTCTCTCTCACAAACACACACACGCGCATGAATGCGCGCGGGCACACAAACCTTTCTCCCCCTCCCCCTCAGGCAGGCTCTTTCTCTGCAGGCAAAGAGAAAATGAAAGGGGAAGAGAGGCAGTACAGCAGCAGTCCTCCACACAGTGACGCTCTAGCCTCCACTCTACCATAGAGTACCATGGAGAAAAATGGCTAGAGCATCAAATGACGGCGCCGTTTTATCTCCCGCTGCCGATACTTTTAAAAACGGGGGAGGAGTTGTCAAAGCGGAAGAACCCCCACTCACAGCGGAAGGTTGGCAAGCCTACCCCCTGAGGTAGCCAATCCTCCAAGAGCTTACAGGGCTCTTCGTACAGGGCCTCCTGTAAGCTCCAGGGCTGGCTACATGAGGGGTGGAATTCTAGCAGGAGCTGCTTTGCATTTTAGGCCACACCCCCTGAGGTAGCCAATCATCCAAGAGCTTACAGGGCTCTTCGTACAGGGCCTCCTGTAAGCTCCAGGACTGGCTACAGGAGGGGTGGAATTCTAGCAGGAGCTGCTTTGCATTTTAGGCCACACCCCCTGAGGTAGCCAATCCTCCAAGAGTTTACAGGGCTCTTTGTACAGGGGCTCCTGTAAGCTCCAGGATTGGCTACATCAGGGAGGTGTGGCTTAACATGCAAAGGAGCTGCCGCTACCGAAAAAGCCCTGGTGATATCTAAATAGAACCTCTATGTACAGAAGAGATTGGATTTATTCCCTACCCTTCACTCGGGAGTCTCAGAGCAGTTTACAATCTCTTTCCCTTCCTCTCCCCACAATAGACACCCTGGGAGGTGAAGGGGGTGGGGGCTGAGAGCACTCTGAGAAAGCTGTGACTGAACCAAGGTCACCCAACTAGCTGCATGTGGAGGAGGAGGAGGAGTGGGGAATAAAATCCGGTTCTTCAATCTAGAGTCCACCGCTCTGAAGCACTACAGCAAGCTGGCTCTGCACTGAACACACAAGATCTGGTGGTCAGTGATGTGAAAGCCCTTTGGCTGAGATCCTGAAAAGCTGTTACCAGCCTGCATAGACAATTCTGACCTTAAGAACATAAGAGAAGCCCTGTTGGGTCAGGCCAATGGCCGATGCAGTCCAACACTCTGGGTCCCACAGGGGCCAAAAAACCCAGGGGCCATCAGGACATAAGAACATAAGAGAAACCCTGTTGGATCAGGCCAATGGCCCATCCAGTCTGACATTCTGTGCCGCACAGTGGCCAAAAAAACCAGGGGCCCTCAGGACATAAGAACATAAGAGAAGCCCTGTTGGATCAGGCCAATGGCTCATCCAGTCCAACACTCTGTGTCACACAGTGGCCAGAAAACCAGCCGCCATCAGGACATAAGAGAAGCCCCGTTGGATCAGGCCAATGGCTCATCCAGTCCAACACTCTGTGTCACACAGGGGCCAAAAAACCCAGGTGCTGTCAGGACATAAGAACATAAGAGAAGCCCTGTTGGATCAGGCCAATGGCCCATCCAGTCCAACACTCTGTGTCACACAGGGGCCAAAACCCCAGATGCCATCAGGACATAAGAACATAAGAGAAGCCATGTTGGATCAGGCCAGTGGCCCATCCCCTCCAACACTCTGTGTCACACAGTGGCCAAAAAACCCAGGTACCATCAGGAGATCCACCAGTGGGGCCAAGACACTAGAAGCCCTCCCACTGTGCCCCCCAAGCTCCAAGAATACAGAGCATCCCTGCCCCAGACAAAGAGTTCCATCTATACCAGGGGTGGCCAAACTGCAGCTCTTTCCACACATACCGTGTGGCTCTTGGAAGTTCCCACAGCCCCATCAGCTGGCTTGGAGAAGGCCTTTATCTCTTTAAATCACTTCTCCAAGACAAGCCAACTGGCAAGTTGGACCATGCATTTAAAGTTAAAGTTGCTTTCTTTCTACCTCTCGCTCCTCACCCCCATCTGTTTGCCTGCCTTCCTTCCTTGCTTGCAGCTTTCAAAGATCTGACATTCATGTCTTGGGGCTCTTGAAACATCTGATGTTCATATCTTGCGGCTCTCAACCATCTGACGTCTATTGGATGTGGCTCTTGCATTTAGCAGGTTTGGCCACCCGTGATCTATTCGCTGTGGCTAATAGCCACGGATGGACCTCTGCTCCAGATGTTTCTCCAATCCCCTCTTGATTCTGCAGATTAGAGTCCACCGCTCTTAACCATTGCAGCGGGGCGGGGGGGGGGGGGGGGGGGCGGCCAAACTTTCTTAATGTCAGAGCCACATAGAAAAAAAGTCAGATATTTGAAAGCCACAAGACATGAACAGTGTTCCCTCTAATGTGAGTCAGCGTGAGCGAGCTCACAGATTTTTAGCCTCCAGCTCACACATTTTTGTCTCCGCTCCGGAAGGATGGCCCCAGAGCACACTCATTGATACAGGAGCTCACAACTTTAATGCTGGTAGCTCACAGCTTTAATACCAGTAGCTCACAAAGTAGAATTTTTTGCTCACAAGCTTAGAGGGAATGTTGGACATGAATGTCAGATGTTGGAGGGAGGGAGGGAGGGAGAGAGGGAGGAAGGAAGATTGGGGAGGGAGGGAGAGAGGTGGAAAGGAAGTAACTTTAACCTTAAATGCCTTCTCCAAGCTGCCAGCTGGTTTGACGAGGTGATTTAAAGAGAGAAACGCCTTCTCCAACAGTCAGTCGACGGGGAGAGGGGAGGCTTCAAGAGCCACACAATATATGTGAAAGAGCCACAGTTTGGCCCCCCCTGTACTATACCAAACGGCAGCCTCTGAAGACCAGCTGCATAAGATCCAACCCCCCCCCGCGCCCTGCCTATGGACATCACAGAACTGAGAGAAATAGGATGGCCGTTTAGAAAGATCCTTTGGAGCTTTTCTTCTGTTCCTAACACGTTGGATGGGTCAGCGGGAGCAGCCTCCGAGTAAGCCAGGCAGGGCTCCAAATCGTTCGGTTGGCGCAGAAACGACCAACTGCCCAGTTATGTCTGACCTGCATTCTCATGATGCTGAGTTGGTCATGGGGGGAGAGGCCACGAGATACTGACCCAGCGGGGAAAACCCTGGCGGGATGAGTTCAAAACCTACTCGTCAAGCCAGGAGGCTGGGCTCTCTTGCACTAGTGGAACTCAGGGTGCCAACCTCCAGGTGGCACCTAGAGATCTCCTGCTATTCTAACTGATCTCCAGGCTACAGAGATCCCTTCACCTGGAGAAAATGCCTGGTGTGGAGGGAAAGGGGGGGGGCCTCTATCGCATTATACTAGGGGTGACAAACATGCAGTTCAGGGTCCAAATCAGGCCCCCGGAGGGCTCCTATCAGGCCCCCGAGCAACTGGCTGTCATCTGCTTCCTTCTCCCGCTCCCTTGCTTCCTTCGGCACCACAGCTTGCTTTGCCAGGCTGGCTCAATTGCACAGCAGAGCTGCAGAGTGAAGCCCCTGTTTTCTCCACTGGCTGAGGCTCCTCTCCTCCCCCAGTCCCCTGGGGAAGGGAGGAAAGAGCCAGAGCTTCCTTTGCCCAGTTCCCTGGATCCCATGGGAGAGATACAAAGAAAGCATCTTTAAGACCAACTAATGCTAATGGTTTAAGCACGTTTTAAGTTTTTTTTTTTTTTTTAAATATGTTTGTTGTCTGTCTGTCTCCTTTATAAAAAAATATAACTCTGCTACCTCATCTTAAATAGGTACACAAATGGCCCGGCCCAACAAGGTCTCATTTATGTCAGATCTGGCCCTCATAAATTAGTTTGACACCCCTGCTTAGGGTTGCCAATCCCCAGGTGGAGGCAGGGGATCCCCCGGTTTGGAGACCTTCCCCCTGCTTCAGGGTCGTCAGAAAGCGGGGGGAGGGGAGGAAAATGTCTGCTGGGAACTCTATTGTTCCCTAGGGAGATTTATTCCCATAGAAAATCATGGAGAATTGATCTGCAGGTATCTGGAGCTCTGGAGGGGGGCTGTTTTTTGGGGTAGAGGCACCAAATTTTCAGTATAGCATCTAGTGCCTCTCCCCAAAATACCCCCCCCCCCAAGTTTCAAAAAGATTGGACCAGGGGGTCCAATTCTGTGAGCCCCAAAAGAAGGTGTCCCTATCCTTCATTATTTCCTATGGAACGAAGGCATTGAAAAGGTTTAAATGTGATGACCAGAACTCCCTTTGGAGTTCAATTACGCTTGTCACAGCCTTGATCTTGGCTCCACCCCTAATGTCTCCTGGATCCACCCCCAAAGCCTCCTGGCTCCACCCCTAATGTCTCCTGGATCCACCCCCAAAGTCTCCTGGCTCCACCCCCAAAGTCTCCAGATATTTCTTGAATTGGACTTGGCAACCCTACCCCTGCTGAAGTTCCTCCCCTCCCCAGATTCCAGCTGCCAAAAAATCTCCAGGTATATGGCTACAGGGTATGTTTGAGGCAAGAGAGAGACAAAGAATCACCTTTTCTTCAACCCCACGGAGCAGTCAGCCCCAAAGTGACCTGGGTGAAAAGAGGGCCTGGAATTCACATGCAAATATTCTTTATTACGGATTTTTTCAGTTACCCATCTTCCAGTATCTCCCTGGCCCTCTGGAAACTCACCCTTCTAAGCCAGGCCGTGATTCAGTGACCTAGTAATGGGGTGACGTCACCTCCACCCGGCTGCTGGGAGTCACGTGACCTCCCAGTCACCTTTCCAGCTCAGATGCTGGCGCCTTCCAGGCATTGCTGAGTCATGGTAAAGGTCAAGGGTGCAAATTCAGCCTTCCTTGTGGTACTAAGAGGGAGACTGCTTTCCCAATCCCTGGGGCTAGAGACCCATCCTGGAATCCTCAGCTACATGGAAGCATTGAACGAATCCCACAACTGAATTAATTCCACCATTCCTTGGAGGTTTTGAAACAGAGGCTGGATGGCCATCTGACAACAATGCGGATCCTGTGAATTTAGGGGGAGGGGTTTGTGAGTTTCCTGCATGGTGCAGGGGGTTGGACTAGATGACCCTGGAGGTCCCTTCCAACTCTAGGATTCTATGATTCTGCTTAACAGAAGAAACTGCCTGTCTGCTCTGTCAGTGGACATTGGTCCATTGTCTGCTCAGGCAAACAGCGGCTCTCCAAGGTCTCAAGTGTCCATTACCTGATCCCTTTAACTGGAGATGGCAGGGATTGAACCTGGGATATTCTGCCTGCCAAGCGGAGGCTCTGCCACTGAGCCAGGGTCTCAGGCCAAGGTCTTTCCCATCCCCTCCTGCCTGGTCCTTTCAACTGGAGATACCAGGGATTGAACCTGGGGCCTTCTGCATGCCAAGCAGAGGCTCTTCCACTGAGCCAGGGTCTCAGGCCAAGGTCTTTCCCATCCCCTCCTGCCTGGTCCTTTTAACTGGAGATGCTGGGGATTGAATCTGGGACCTTCTGCATGCCAAGCAGAGGCTCTTCCACTGAGCCAGGGTCTCAGGCCAAGGTCTTTCCCATCCCCTCCTGCCTGGTTCTTCTAACTGGAGATGCTGGGGATTGAACCTGGGACCTTCTGCATGCCAAGCAGAGGCTCTGCCACTGAGCCAGGGTCTCAGGTCAAGGTCTGTCCCATCCCCTCCTGCCTGGTCCTTTTAACTGGAGATGCCAGGGATTGAACCTGGGACCTCCTGCATGCCAAGCAGAGGCTCTGCCACTGAGCCAGGGTCTCAGGTCAAGGTCTTTCCCATCCCCTCCTGCCTGGTCCTTTTAACTGGAGATGCTGGGGATTGAATCTGGGACCTTCTGCATGCCAAGCAGAGGCTCTGCCACTGAGCCAGGGTCTCAGGTCAAGGTCTTTCCCATCAATCCCTGCCTGGTCCTTCTAACTGGAGATGCTGGGGATTGAACCTGGGACCTTCTGCATGCCAAGCAGGGGCTCTGCCACTGAGCCAGGTCTCAGGTCAAGGTCTTTCCTGTCACCTCCTGCCTGGTCCTTTTAACTGGAGATGCCGGGAATTGAATCTGGGACCTTCTGCATGCCAAGCTGAGGCTCTGCCACTGAGCCAGGGTCTCAGGTCAAGGTCTTTCCCATCCCCTCCTGCCTGGTCCTTTCAACTGGAGATGCTTGGGATTGAACCTGGGACCTTCTGCATGCCAAGCAGATGCTCTGCCACTGAGCCAAGGACTCATATCAAGGTCTTTTCCATGACCTTCTGCCTCGTCCTTTCAACTGGAGATGCTGGGGATTGAACCTGGGACCTTCTGCATGCCAAGCAGAGGCTCTTCCACTGAGCCAGGGTCTCAGGTCAAGGTCTTTCCCATCCCCTCCTGACTGGTCCTTTTAACTGGAGATGCCGGGGATTGAAACTGGGACCTTCTGCATGCCAAGCAGGGGCTCTGCCACTGAGCCAGGGTCTCAGGTCAAGGTCTTTCCCATCCCCTCCTGCCTGGTCCTTTTAACTGGAGATGCCGAGGATTGAACCTTTTTTTCATTTCATAGAAAAAAAGGTGCTGGAGCTCATTAGCACAACTCATTTGCATATGCCATCCCCCCGACATCAGCTCAGAATTTACTTTAAAATGCTTCTTGAATTAGAATTGTCCTGATAAAACCTTACTCCCATCATATTTTTAAAATTAGTTTCTCCACAATGGCACGATGAAGATTTCCATCTGACTGCTTTACATTTTTCGGTTATTTCCCCATTTCTTGCGAAGAAAAATATTAGAAAGTTTGTCAAATCTTAGAGTTCAGCAAAATTCTCACAAGGGTTTGAACAATGGAGCCCAGAAGCAAGGATTTGTGGGGTGGATTTAACCCGGACCAAGGGAGTCCAGGCTGTGCTCCACATGGGCCAGGGCCTTCTTAGTGGCAGCACCAGAAATGTGGACTGCCCTCCCGGAGGCCATAATGTAAACCATAGGGTTCTAGAGTTTTTAAACGAAAGCTGCTCACCATTTTCAAGTCCTAGAAGGGCTGTCATATAGAGGATGGTGTGGAATTGTTTTCTGTAGCCCCAGAAGGTAGGACCAGAACCAACGAATTGAAATTATATCAAAAGAGTTTCCGGCTCAACATTCCTGACCGTTAGAGCGATTCCTCAGTGGAACAGGCTTCCTTGGGAGGTGGTGGGCTCTCCTTCCTTGGAGGTTTTTAAGCAGAGGCTAGATGGCCATCTGACAGCAATGAGGATCCTGGGAATTTAGGGGGAGGCATTTGTGAGTTTAGAGCGGTTCCTCAGCGGAACAGGCTTCCTCCTTGGGAGGTGGTGGGCTCTCCTTCTTTGGAGATTTTTAAGCAGAGGCTAGATGGCCATCTGACAGCAATGAAGATCCTGTGAATTTAGGGGGAGGTGTTTGTGAGTTTAGAGCGGTTCCTCAGCGGAACAGGCTTCCTCCTTGGGAGGTGGCGGGCTCTCCTTCTTTGGAGGTTTTTAAGCAGAGGCTAGATGGCCATCTGACAGCAATGTGGATCCTGTGAATTTAGGGGGAGGTGTTTGTGGGTTTCCTGCATTGGGCAGCGGTTGGACTAGATGACCCTGGAGGTCCTTTCCAATTCTATGATTCTATGGTTCTACAGTGACTGTTTGACATGTCTCCTTTGGGATTTAAAAATTGTAAGCGTACAGTTCTTGAAGAAGATTTCTGGAAACGGAGGGCGAACTAGTGCACCGTTGGTCCGCAATTCTATATTGGCCCACCCTGTTCTGGCAGCGATGCCAGTGAGTGAGGTCACGAGTTTGGACTCTTGCAATGTGGTGGGTTCCAGGTGTGGAAAGGCCGAGAACCCCTGCCCTAGATGACGAGGTAGCCCATTTCCGAAGGCTGACACCCTGGTCTCCATTCCCCAGGACCGACCAAAACTGGACAACTTGGGCTCGCTTCATCGCTTACCGAGTCAACAGGCTGACTCACCTGCAGCGGCGGACCCAGTCAGGCAAGAAACTGGACCGTGGGTGTGCCTTTGCCCCAGTGGAGATGATTTTGCTCCAGTTTCCTCATCCTGATGTATGCGGCCGTGTGAGACGGGCCTCACGTGCGCAACGGCTGCCTTGTTTGTAACACTAACCTCCTGGCACCCTGCCCCAGCTGTTATGTAACTGTCAGGCCGGAGGCTGCTGGAAAGATTCCAGGCCATCTTTGGAGAGGGAGGAGGCAGGATGGGGGAAGTCATTGCACAGAGACACGTGGCCCAGGAGGCACATGGAGAGGAGGAGGAAGTCGGCCACAGGGAAACCCATGAAGAAACGGGGAAGACAGTTTTATTTAGGATTGCAATCTGATTCATTTACGAGCCGTCCAACACGGAAGGCAGTTTCAGAGGGTAGCCGTCTTGTTCTGTAGCAGAACGGCTAGATAATTAGTCAAGAAGCTTCAAGGAGAGATTGCAATGGGAGATTGCTGAAGAGTTCATTCACCAATCAAAGATCTGACTGCCCCCCCCCCATAGCCAGATTCAAGTCCAGTAACACCTTAGAGACCCACTGGAAAACCTATACATGGGGTACAGGTTTTCGAGAGTCAAAATGGTATTTGAAGAAGGGAGCTTTGATCCACAGAAGTACAAACCCTGAAAATCTTTTGGGAGAGATATTTGTGGGCGTGTGTGCCTAGCAGTCATGACTGACATCTAGCAACCCCTACTGGAGTTTGGACATTTCAGAGAGGTGGCTTGCTTGTTGCCTGCCTTGGTATTCCTTGGAGGTCTCCCATCCAAGTATTTGCTAGGGTCAGCCCTGCTTAGCTTCTGAGATCTGATGAGATGGGGCTTGCTTGGGCTATCCAGAGCCATAGCTCTTGCAGAGTTGTCCTTGAAAGAGTAGCTTCTGTGAGAGCTCTCTCAGCCCCACCTACCTCACAGGGTGTCTGTTGTGGAGGAAGAAGATATCGTAAGCTGCTCTGAGACTCTAATTCAGAGAGAAGGGCGGGCTATAAATCTGTGGACTTTTTCTACCTATATAGAGGCATCTGTATATCTCTGTGTTTGTGTGTGTTCTGAACTTCCATTTCAGTTTATCTGAGGAAATTGGCATGCAGACGAAAGCTCACACTTTAAATAAAACTTAGCTGGTTTTAAAGGTGCTGCTGGACTCCCGGAACGACAACTGATCTCTAAAGATCAGTTTTCCCCAGAGAAAATACCAGCTTTGGAGGCTGGACTCTGCGGTATCATACCCTGCTGAGTCCAGAATCTAATTCTGTTCTCATGTTTTACACATCAGGGAAACTGGGGATTCCCTTCCCTTCCTCCCAGTCCTACTTTTCTTTGCCCAGCTTCCTTTTCTGGAATTCACGTGAGAGAATTCATCAGAGAATTTCCCCCTCTCTTTGCTCCCCATGTCACCTTCAGGGTGGCTGTTGCGGGCCCCCACACCCTGGCTTCACATCAGGCCCATAGCTACGGGGGGGGGAGGTTGCTCTATTTAACCCCCCCTCCTTCTGTAGGGCCCCTCCGTTGGACCTGAGGAAAAGGGAGGGAGAAAGAGCACAAGACAGAGAGAGAGCGCGCGACACAGAGAGAGAGAGAGACTGCAAGGGGGACAGTGAGAGAGCAGCAGAGAAGAGAGAGAAACAGCGAGAGAGAGTGGCAGAAAGAGAGAGAGAGCAACAGCAAAGGGGAGAGCAAAAGAGCAGCAGAGAGAGAGAGAGAGAGACAGCGAAGGGACAGGAGAGAGAGAGAGAGAGAGACAGCAAGGGGGAGAAAGAGAGATAGCGAGGGAGCAGGAGAGAGAGAGAGACAGTGAGGGGGAGAAAGAGAGACAGCGAGGGGACAGGAGAGAGAGAGACAGCAAGGGGGAGAAAGAGAGACAGCGAGGAAGCAGGAGAGAGAGAGAGACAATGAGGGGGAGAAAGACAGCGAGGGGACAGGAGAGAGAGAGAGAGACTGCAAGGGGGACAGTGAGAGAGCAGCAGAGAAGAGAGAAACAGCGAGAGAGAGTGGTAGAAAGAGAGAGAGAGCAAATGCAAAGGGGAGAGCAAAACAGCAGCGGAGAGAGAGAGACAGCGAGGGGACAGGAGAGAGAGAGAGAGAGAGAGCAAGGGGGAGAAAGAGAGATAGTGAGGGAGCAGGAGAGAGAGAGAGAGACAGCGAGGGGGAGAAAGAGAGACAGCGAGGGGAGAGAGAGACAGCAAGGGAGAGAAAGCGAGACAATGAGGGGGAACAGGAGAGAGAGAGAGACAGTGAGGGGACAGGAGAGAGAGAGAGACAGCAAGGGAGCAGGAGAGAGAGAGACGATGAGGGGAAGAAAGAGAGACAGAGAGGGGACAGGAGAGAGAGAGAGACAGCGAGGGGGAGAAAGAGAGACATCAAGGGGACAGGAGAGAGAGACAGCGAGGGGACAGGAGAGAGAGAGAGAGAGCGACGGGGAGAAAGAGAGACAGCAAGGGGACAGGAGAGATAGAGAGAAACAGCGAGAGAGTAGCAGCGAGACAGAGCAGCAGAAAGAGAGAGAGAGAGCGACAGCAAGGGGGTGAGCAAAAGAGTGGCAGAGAGAGAGAAATTGCAAAAAGGTGGCGGCAGGAAAGAGCGACAGAGAGAGACAGCGAGGGGGAGAAAGAAAGACAGCGAGGGGACAGGAGAGAGAGAGACTGCAAGGGGGACAGCGAGAGAGCAGCAGAGAGAGAGAGAGAAACAGCGCGAGAGAGTGGCAGAAAGAGAGAGAGAGCGACAGCAAGGGGAGAGCAAAAGAGTGGTAGAGAGAGAAATTGCAAAAAGGTGGCAGCGAGAGAGAGCGGCAGAGAGAGCGAGCGAGGGGGGGAGAGAGAGCAACTGCAAGAGAAGAACAGCAAGAGAGAGCGAGAGAGAGCCTGGGGCCCGATCAGAAATGAGCAGTCCATAGGAGAGAAGACACACTGTAAAATACCCCCACCCCATTTTTTATTTAAGGTGTCAAGCATATGACGGGAACTTTCCTCCTACCCCATTTTTTCTTTTTTTAGGTGAGACAGAGCTGGGGCCGGGAGGGTTGGCCGCTGGAGGGAAGGAGCAGCCAAGCCCATAGCCCCCACCCCCGGCAACATTTTTTTTTTCTCCTGGGCCCCTCCACCCAAAATTTTCTGGCTACGGGGCTGCTTCACATCTGAAGGATACATGAACATCTAAAGCAGAGAGAGAGCGTAAGAGCGTAAAAATGGCCTCGCGACCCATTTCCACCACACGCCAACCTCAATTCCCCCCCAGTCGAAAGGCTACGAAGAGACACAAAAGGTGACGAACCGGACAAGCTGTACAGGTTGGTTTATTAACATGACAACACGTCTGCCTTAATCAGCCTGCAAAGAGTTACAAAGGCCACAGGTCACCCCTGCAGGCTGAAAACGCTGGCTGCCCACTTCCGGTCTCCTCACGAGCAGGCAGCGGGTGACAGGCTAACGATCACGATACACAACAAATGTCAACCTGGTGGGGTCCCTCACTAGGCTCTTGTGCAAGTCGGATCTTGAGAGGGCACAACATCCGCAGACGTGTGCACATGCATGACGGTTCGCTTGGAGTGTGATCTCTCTGTTTTCACTCCCTACTGGGGCCCCCTCCTCCCAGCTATGGATGCAGTGGCTCCAGATTAGGGGACAAAATGTACTTTACAGATAAATCTTTTCCTGCCTCCTCTCCTTTCCCGGTGAAGAGTTACACCCACCCTCTGGTTCTCAAATGACACTCGCTGCATCTGGCTGGGCCTCTTGGAGCACGCTGTAGCCGTTGCGCCAGGTGGCCTGGATTTGGGAAAGGGGAGGGAATGCTCGCGGAGCCAGCCTGCACCCCTTGTGTCCCAGCAGCTCCCCAGTGCAGCCCATCACAAGCCACCAACTGTGATTTCCACGGGTACTTGACACACACAGACACACTTCATGCACGTCCACACAAACATAGAAGCCTTTACGCTGAAATCCGTGGCAAGCAGGTAGCCCGTTGTACAAGCCTGATGTGGCCCCCTGTGTGGAAAGACGTGTTTGAGATGGAACAGCACATAGGTCACACGCCGTGTGATTCCCCACCTCACCCAGAAGCAGCAAGCGAATCTGGCGTTTCAGTGTCCGGATCTCTGTTCGAAATACAAGCTGCTGTCAGGGCAGATAGCAACGCTGACCGTTGACTTCGGTTGTCGTAGGGACAGAAAGGAACAGGGGGCGGGGGGAGGCATTGGCTGTTGGCTTGTAATTGCATAGAGTGTCTTTCTCCCTTCAGAGGTAACCGGAATGGGAGTGTGCCATCGGGAAAGGCGGCGGGAGATGGACCAGGCAGAAGAGGCATCAGTGCAGTGAAGTTACCGTCAGGGCCGGCTCTGCCACAAGGCAAACTAAGAGATTGCCTATGGCGCCGGGCTTCTGGGGGCGCCGAATTGGGTGCCCCCATGTGACTCAGTGACGTTATCAGTGCAGACGGGGGCGCCGGAAGTTAGCCTTGCCTGGGGCACCAGACCGTCTAGGACCGGCCCTGGTTACCGTCAAGACTGCATTTGTTGTTATCCTAACGGGCATGGTGCGATCATGATCTTTGTGGTAGGGAGGTAAGAAGGCCCAGTTGCAAGGTTTGACCAAAGACCTTCTCAGGGTCTCCAGGCAATGGAGAAGGGCCTGAAGGGCTACATTTTCTCATGGTCTAATCCCCAATCAAGGCTTCCTCTGATGCATGAATGAGAGGTATCACGTACACACACATACACACTCACCCACCCACCCACCCGCTAGATACTACACGTGGCTGGTAGAGACTCGGTGTGAGAACTGTTGTTTTTTAGGTGAGGCCTGGAGATCTCCCAGTACAACATCTGACCTCTAAAGATATCAGTTCCTCTAAAGAAAACAGCAAAAGAGCCCCGTGGCACAGAGTGGTAAAGCTGCAGTACTGCAGTCAAACTCTTTGCTCACGACCTGAGTTCGATCCCGGCGGAAGCTGGATTCAGGTAGCTGGCTCAAAGTTGACTCAGCCTTCCATCGTTCCGAGGTCGGTCAAATGAGTCCCCAGTTTGCTGGGGGGAAAGTGTGGAGGACTGAGGAAGGCAATGGCAAACCGCTTCGTAAAAAAGTCTGCCATGAAAACGTTGTGATGCGATGTCACCCCAGAGTCGGAAACGACTGGTGCTTGCACAGGGGACTTTAAAGAAAATAGCAGCCTTGGAGAGTGGAATCTATGGTATTATACCCTGCCAAAGTTCCTCCCTTCTTCAAACTTCACCCTCCCCAGACTGCAACCCCAGATCTCCCGGTTCCCACAGAATTGCCAATCCTCTTGTTTTTGCTTCACCTCCCTGTCAGGATTTGAGCCTCAGGACCCTCGAAGACTGTTTCGGGTGGGGCAGAGTTAGTGTGTAGCAGCAAAACACGATTTGAGTCCAGCCGCACCTTACAGACCGAGACCGATAACATTTTCAAGGGATTGACCTTTCACGTCAAGCTTTCACTCACAAAAGCTTAGCCCTTGGAAAATTCGAAATTAGTTCAGGGATCCTGGTAACTGGATTCGAAATTTCATTCTGGCATCCTGGTAACCGTAAATTGTAAACAGAACCACATTTAACAGCTGTAGGCCATGCTCCTAACTCATGGTTCCACCTCTAAATACCAAACTGCTGACTTACACTGCTTGTGATGCCGCGAGGGGCTAATTCACACAAACACATACACACACCCCTCCCTCAAATCTACATTCACCGCTTAGGCACACCTGCTGTCATAGCATTTTTGAAGCTAAGTACGGGCAGGTAAGATCAGTCGCTGGACTACTCCAACCCACCCTCGTCTAAACTGTTCTGAGGTTTCCCGGATAGGCTTACAGACCAGGAAAATAAGAATAAAATAATAAATAAGCAGCAGTCTGGGAACATCCCCTCCACCTCAAATTGACTGGCTCCTTTGTCAACAGGAGTGCAGGATGCAATATCGCAGGCCTCTTTCTCAAATCAGCTTTGGAAGTGTTTGAACTCACAGTCCAAGATTCGCTGGCAGGTGTAATTCGCTGGGTCCAAATGGAAAACGCAAGGCTCACAAAGGGGCTTGTGAGGCGGTGGGTAGCCATCAGGAGAGTACGACATTCGGGGAGATGGTGCATTCCTCTCTTTCAGAGATCACTGATGCCAGCCCAAGATGACTTGGCTGCTTTGAATGCCCAAAATGCATCTCCATCCACTGCTTAACATGGTATCTGAGGCCTACTGGAATAAATTCCTCGTGCAAGGCAACCTGCGAGTGGATTGTGCTTTGTGGGTCACCTCTGTCTCCCACTCTCCTACCTTTATTTGGAGGGCCCAAAGCCCCCACTTGATCTTTCTATGTTCGTGGGAAGGCTTGCCTTAGATTTTTCAAGGGCAAAATTTAGAATTGTACCAGTTGAATTATTACTCTTACGAAGTGTGTAAATAAGCATTTAGCGCAATATAAAACAATTCATGCAGCAAAACATCAGAACGCACACCCTCTCATCGCTCCCCCAGTCTATTTTCCCTGTCAAGGTCTTAGAGGCATCGCCTTCTGTCGCTTTTTGCAGTCGGACCTCGGGTAGAGCTGGGGGCGTCGTTCTGTGAAACTTCTCTTAGAGAGAACAAAGACGGTATTTCCTGGATTATTTACGGTTTCGTAGGAGTAACCCTTCCTCAGTCTTCTCTCAATGCTGCTTTTACTGGAGCCACAGTGAACTGAATTCATTCATGGATCAACACATGCATTCACAAATCTCTGCTACCAGAGAGCCAGTAGTGGAGATTTGTGAACGCATGGATTGATCCATGAATGAATTCGGTGTACTGTGGCTCCAGCAAAGGCAGCATTGAGAGAAGACCGACGAAGGGTTACTCTTACGAAACCGTAAACAATTCAGGAAATACGGTCTTTGTTCTCACGAAGAGAAGTTGCACAAAACGACGCCCCCAACACCACCCGAGGTCCGGACTGCAAAAAGCGACAGAAGATAACGCCTCTAAGACCTTGACAGGGAAAATGGACTGGGGGAGCGACAAAAGGGTGTGCGTTCTAATGTTTTGCTGCATGTATTGTTTTATATTGCACTAAACACTTATTTACACGCTTTATGCGTGAGAGTAATAATTCAATTTGAATTTTGCTGTTGTTAATACACTGGTGCCTGTGTTGTTGGATTTTTCAAGGGATGGAAGCAAGGTAGAGCTTTTCTTTCAGGCATCACATACAAATCCTAGCTCTTGTTGCGTTTGCAAGCACTGGAACTGACAGATGACCCAACCGGTTTGGTTAGAAATGCCACTCTGATATTTTCATGGCCCACTTGAGTGGGATGTCGTAACTTCATTCTCATTTCCTCCCCATCACATGAAAAGCAAAACAGACTCTATGCTTCCGCCACTCTTCTAGCTCCCCCGCAACAGAAAAGAGGCCCGGCTCAGTGCGTTCGCTCTGGTTGTAACGGATGGAACTTGTTGGCAGCAACGACCTGGTAGTGCGGGACTGGGGGGAGGGGGGCTCGTGCTTTCAGTGTTGAGCTACGCTGCCCCATTCTCGGGGCTGTCTGCTGTGTCCAAATCCCGACGAATCGATGACATCTACACGAAGATCTGGATGCTGTTGGCTTTGCATGCAAAGACCCCAGTGCGACAAGAATGAAAATTCGGTTTTTGCACTTCTGTGAGTTAACAAAATCTTCCACACTCAACCTTAGGTTTTCTATAGGACTTCCAAGTTCTTAATATCCTTCCGCTATGGATCCACCCCCTTTCATTATACAGACTCGAAGGAGTAACCTGAAACATGAGTTTGGAGAGGGCTGGGGAGTGATCACAGTATTAACCTTTTCATGTATAGCATAGTCTTGCTCGTATATATATATTTATATATATTTATATAAATAATATAATATAATATATATAGAGAGAGATATGTATAGGTACTTTACAAGGCCTAACACAGGACATGCCATTCACAGGGAGATGGCGAGGGGGAGGGGTGTGTGTGGGGTGGGTTGTCATATGTACAAGTAGGACCTGACCGGGCCCCTTCAATGCGGCTCCTCGCTTCCCTACCAGCACCAAGCTGGAAGGCAAAAACTAGGAAGATGTTCTAGGGGGTGTGGTCCTGGCGGCCAGGACAGAGAAAGGCAACTTCCTGATCCTTCAGTGTGCTGCCCCCTTTTTTTCCAGTGTAGGAGGCGAGGGCCGGGGGGCATCTCCTGCGCACTTGCCCCCTGACCCCAACACAGGCACCTCTTCTTTGCCCCGCTTGGCCTTCGCCTCCGACGAGGCTCGCTTCAGTCCGTTCTTGGTCCCCTCTGGGCACAGGCAACTGGGGGTCTTGGCACAGGTCCCCAGCGTGGTGTGCTCCTCCACCACCTCCAAGATCCACTTTTCCTTGGGCGACCCGGCCTTGTCTTGGGAGAGCTCTGGAGCCGGTTTGCTTAAGGGACCGGGCTCTTGGCTCTTCTTGGGCTCCAACACAATGGGGACTGGCCCCCGTGGGGCCACCTCTGCCTCGGCACTGCCCTTCCTGCCTTGCTCATGCTCCTGCACAGGGCTGAGGGCTTTAGCCAGGGCCCGATTGGCTCCTGCAAATGCCTCCTCGGTTTGCACAGCTTGGCTTCTCCTGCAGTCTCCGAGAAGAGATTCTGGCCCCCTGGTTTTGACGCCAGTCTCTGCGGCGACCTCCCCGTCGGCTGCTCCAAAACTCAATGGGGATTCCTGCCGGCCAAGGCGCCTGGTGGCCAGGGGCTTTGGAGCTCCAGACTCGCTGGGGCTCTCACCGTCTGACTCGGCCAGGCTGTGGAGGCCAGGCTCACCGTAGAAGTCTTTGCGGTATTCTGAGTGCACCACCTCCAGGCTGTGCTTCCGCACCACCACTTTCTTCTCAGAGCCGAGCGGGGAGCCGAGCTTCTCCGCTGACTGCACCCGCTTCAGGAGAGGGGAGCGAGGGGGTTCGGCACTCTTCGGACGGGGGTCGCACCACCGGCGGTGACGAGTGCAGCTTGGCTGGGAAGCTCTGGGTCGTGTTGGAGCTGCCCACAGTGTGGCCGGGCAGGGGTGGCGGCGAGGACTGCGTGGGGGAGGGAGTGTGTGCCAGAGGGGAAAGGGGTATATTCCCAGCCGACTTGCAGCGAGCGGAGCGATACTGGCGGTGCAGCTTTGGGGACAGGCCGTGCAGAGTGCTGGGGCGCATGTGGTGGGACGAGGTGGCCGGTGAGTTCGGGGTGCTGGAGGCGGGGGAGCTGCTCTGCGAAGAAGCACCTGAAATAAAAATAAAGAAGAGTGTTGTTCTTCCTCTTCATGGGAGCAGACCGCCCTCTGCTGCTTCCCACCAACCCAGGGTCTCTACCTAGGTAGGCAGAGTCCGGGGTGGAACGCAGGCTCTGAGTGGGTGACCGGGCACCCAAGCCATGGGTGGGCGAGCCGGGCAGGCTGTCGCTGGAGGACAGCGAACGGTTCAGCGATGACAAGCTGCGGCTGGTGTGCAGCAGGTTTGACTGCTTGGTGATCTTGCGGAACAAGGAGCTGCGCTTTTTGCTGCGAGAGAAGGGAGAGGAGGAAGGAGGAATGTTAACTTGATGGTGTCAGGTCGTGCTTCATTGAAGTTATTGATGCTTATTAATCACGCTTATTCTATGCCTACTAACCCCATGACTGAATAAAACATTGTGCTACTAACCCTGGGCCCTGCGAGAGAAAGCAGAAGGGTGGGAATGGAAGGTGCCAAAACTCCAAAGGCCAGTACAGACCTTTGAAGTGCAAAACGCTAAGATCGCCTCCCTGGCGCCTCCTAAGCAAAGCAAGGACATCACCGGGGGGGAGAGTGCCTACATCCCCGGTACCAGATAAGCAGGCATGGGAATGGATTGCTCGCAGGGACAACTGTAGTTTTATTATGAGAAATGATTTAAAGGCCAAAGACTTTATGTATACATAAAGTGTATACATAAATGCCAATGGTTCAAGCTTTTCGTTATCAGTTTCAATGAATCCATGTAGAGAGTAACATTGTTGTAATCAATAAATGAAGCTTAGTCTTAGAACAAAGACGAGTCTGATTATTTTGAAACTTCAATGAACCCTTTGCTGACAGATGGCAGTTGTTCTCCAAGCACACTTTGCTCCGCAAGAGGAACGCCCCCTTCTGCCCACTCCCTTTGGAGTTCAGACATGCTTGTCGCAACCTTGCCCCTGGCTCCACCCGCGAAGCTCCCAGAGTCAAGCTTAGCAACGCTATGTTCTCCCCTTGAACGCAGATGAAGCTGCCTGGTATTTAATCAGACCATCAGGGTCCATCCATGCCGGTATTGCCTGCTCTGACTGGCAGAAGAAGAAGAAGAAGAATTGCAGATTTATACCCCGCCCTTCTCTCTGAATTAGAGACTCAGAGCGGCTTACAATCTCCTATATCTTCTCCCCCCACAACAGACACCCTGTGAGGTGAGTGGGGCTGAGAGGGCTCTCCCAGCAGCTGCCCTTTCATGAACAACCTCTGCCAGAGCTATGGCTGACCCAAGGCCATTCCAGCAGGTGCAAGTGGAGGAGTGGGGAATCCAACCCGGTTCTCCCAGGTAAGAGTCCGCACACTTCACCACTACACCAAACTAGCTCTCTCTCCAGGGCCTCTCCCATCACCTGGTCCTTTTAACTGGAGATGCCAGGATTTGAACCCGGCATCTTTGGCATGCTGAGTCAGTGCTCCACCTCTGAGCCGTGGTCCCACCTCCCTTTTGCCCTTCTCACCTCTCCTGGCCTTCTTTGGTGGTGCTTCTCTTGTTCCTCCGAGCCATCTTGGATTTGTAGCTGCTCTTGCGAGCCGGGCCAATCCGGATGGAGGTGTTCTCAAAAGGGGTGGTGGTCACCATCACCTTATTCCCGCTCTAGGGGAAGGGGAAAGAAGAGAGCTGTGAGAATGAAGCAGAAGTCTGACGGGCCCAGCCGATAGCCGACCAACAACTGCCTGTCAAAATTTGATAGGAGGGAGGGGGGGATTGAAAATATCATATGGGTTAGAGATAGCAAGAATATAATTAGATACTGTAACCATATGTTATCAATAAATTGCTTAAAACACAAAATTTGATATAATAATAATAATAATAATAATAATAATAATAATAATAATAATAATAATAATAATAATAATACATTTTTATTTATATCCCGCCCTCCCCGCCAAGGCAGGCTCAGGGCGGCTTACAAGACATGATACATATACCATGATATAACAATAAAATACAGTTAAAATACAAATTCATGAATTTAAATTAAGTAAATAATTTAAAACCGGTATAAATTAATGGTGCTACAGTTTCAGTACATATATAAATAAAGATGGCTGGATATCATTACAAGATTCCACCTTAGAAGCCAAGTTGGAAGAGGGCGGTTTTACAAGCCCTACGGAACTGGTCAAGATCCCGCAGGGCCCGCACCTCCTCCGGTAGCTGGTTCCACCATTGGGGAGCCATTATCGAAAAGGCCTGCTCCCGTGTTGTTTTTAGCTTGGCCTTCCTTGGCCCAGGGATTTTCAGAAGGTTTTGCGAACTAGATCACAGTGCTCTCTGGGGAACAATGTGGCCAAGTGCAAAGTAATGCACATTGGGGCCAAGAATCCCAGCTACCAATACAAGTTGATGGGGTATGAACTGGCAGAGACTGACCAAGAGAGAGATCTTGGGGTTGTGGTAAATAACTCTCTGAAAATGTCAAAACAGTGTGCGTTTGCAATAAAAAAGGCCAATGCCATGCTGGGAATTATTAGGAAGGGAATTGAAAACAAATCAGCCGGTATCATAATGCCCCTGTATAAATCGATGGTGCGGTCTCATTTGGAGTACTGTGTGCAGTTCTGGTCGCTGCACCTCAAAAAGGATATTATAGCATTGGAGAAAGTTCAGAAAAGGGCAACTAGAATGATTAAAGGGCTGGAACACTTTTCCTATGAAGAAA
Source organism: Heteronotia binoei (assembly GCF_032191835.1). Taxonomy (NCBI): domain Eukaryota; kingdom Metazoa; phylum Chordata; class Lepidosauria; order Squamata; family Gekkonidae; genus Heteronotia; species Heteronotia binoei. Next base: position 5,125,119 of record NC_083235.1, read on the forward strand.
GGTTGAAACGCTTGGGGCTCTTTAGCTTGGAGAAACGTCGACTGCGGGATGACATGATAGGGGTTTACAAGATAATGCATGGGATGGAGAAAGTAGAGAAAGAAGTACTTTTCTCCCTTTCTCACAATACAAGAACTCGTGGGCATTCGATGAAATTGCTGAGCAGCCAGGTTAAAACGGATAAAAGGAAGTACTTCTTCACCCAACATGTGGAATTCACTGCCACAGGAGGTGGTGGTGGCCACAAATATAGCCACCTTCAAGAGGGGTTTAGATAAAAATATGGAGCACAGGTCCATCAGTGGCTATTAGCCACAGTGTGTGTCTATATATATATATTTTTTGCCACTGTGTGACACAGAGTGTTGGACTGGAGGGGCCATTGGCCTGATCCAACATGGCTTCTCTTATGTTCTTATGTTCTAACATATGGAGAGAGACGGTCCCTAAGGTAGGCAGGTCCTCGGCCATATAGGGCTTTAAAGGTAATAACCAGCACCTTGTAATGAACTCGGTACACAATTGGCACAATACACAATATAATCAGGGGTGGAATACTAGCAGGAGCTCCTTTGCATATTAGGCCACACACCCCTGATGTAGCCAATCCTCCAAGAGCTTACAAAAAAGAGCCTTGTAAGCTCTCGGAGGATTGGCTACATCAGGGGGTGTGGCCTAAAATGCAAAGGAGCTCCTGCTAGAATTCCACCCCTGGATATAACTAATACAGAATACTTGTTAAAAGACTTTCTCAGAATTCCATTCAAGTGACATTCAGTCCCTCTCAAGCCCCTGGTAAAAGGGAAAGTGGAAACACTGTATTGAATATATAGTAGGTCTATAAAGATACGCTGTCTTATTCACAAAGAACACTCGTAACTATATACACAATTCCATACAATAACAAATGACCCCGGTAACAATCTGATCTATTTTTCTCATTTGCAGATCTTGGCTTCAAGGAATGCCACTCATTAGTTAAAGGGGCCGCTCCACAAATCTCATTCCTAGAGCAGACTGCTATTCGAAGGGAGAGCCAACGCCCCGTGATCCCCAGCTGTGCAAACAAAGATATGCACAAGTTCATAAATAGTTGTGACTGAAGCTCTTGATGTGTCCCTCTGGACTGAAGGTCTTTTGGTATGGAACTTCTCCCAAAGCTGATTCTTTCTGTTCTTACCTGTCCTCTAGATCAGGGGTGGCCAAACTTACTTGACTTAAGAGCCACATAGAATAAACTTCAGATGTCTGAGAGCCACAAGACAGGAAGGAAGGAAGGAAGGAAGGAAGGAAGGAAGGAAGGAAGGAAGGAAGGAAGGGAGGGAGGGAGGGAGGGAGGGAGGGAGGAAGAAAGAAAGGGAGGGAGGGAGGGAGGGAGGGAAGGAAGGGAGGGAAGGAGGGAAGGAAGGAAGGAAGGAAGGGAGGGAGGGAGGAAGAAAGAAAGGGAGGGAGGGAAGGAAGGAAGGAAGGAAGGAAGGAAGGAAGGAAGGAAGGAAGGGAGGGAGGGAGGGAGAGAGGAAGAAAGAAAGGGAGGGAGGGAGGGAGGAAGGATGGAAGGAAGGAAGGAAGGGAAAGAGGGAGGGAAGGAAGGGAGGGAGGGAGGAAGGAAGGGAGGGAGGGCGGGAAGGAAGAAAGGAAGGGAGGGAGGAAGGAAGGAAGGGAAAGAGGGAGGGAAGGAAGGAAGGGAGGGAGGAAGGGAGGGAGGGAGGGAGGAAGGAATGGAAGGAGGGAGGGAGGGAGGAAGGAAGGAAGGGAGGGAGGGAGGGCAGGAAGGAAGAAAGGAAGGGAGGGAGGGAGGAAGGAAGGAAGGAAGGGAAAGAGGGAGGGAAGGAAGGAAGGAAGGAAGGAAGGAAGGAAGGAAGGAAGGAAGGAAGGAAGGAAGGAAGGAAGGAAGGAAGGAAGGAAGGAAGGAAGGAAGGAAGGACAATAGATGGGAAGGAGGAGAGAGATGGAAAGGAGAGGAAGCAACTTTAAACACATTCTCCAAGCTGCCAGCTGGCTTGGCTTGGAAAGTAATTTAAAGAGAGAAACACCTTCTCCAAGTTGGCTGATGGGGCAGCGGGAGCATCGAGAGCCACACAATGTGTGTGAAAGAATTATCACGAACTTAAGGTTTTGAACTTAGAGCTTGAATGGAATTCCGATAAAGCCTTTTAATGAGCATTCTGTATTCATTATATCAAGTTTTGATGGTAGTGGGGTTTCCAGCCGCCCCCCCCCCCCCCCCCGATTTCATAAATTACACTGAAAATTTTACCAATATATTCTGACAACTATCAGCGGCAGACCGGGGAAGTGTCTGTGGCAGACCGGGAGAAGCCCACCCAAGTGGCACATACCTTCAGGATGAGTTCGACAACTTCAGTGTGCACCAGCCCATGCACTGGCTCGCCATTGACGTGGGTGATAAGGTCTCCTGCACACAGACCTGCCTCGTGAGCTGGACCCCCTTCCTCCACGTGCTGCCGGGAAAAGACACGGAGCTGATTGTAAAGCTGGATCCTGACCTGCACAGACCCTCAGCGCCCTTGCTTTGCCGAGTGCTGCCTCCCTGGTGGGCTCTTGTACCAGGAAATTCTTTTTAAAAACCCAAGCACGGTGATATACTGGCTAACAACATTTAGTAAAACTTTTCTTAGGCGTCATATAAATCTTTTGTACACCTTATAAAAGAAGTACAACTTTACAATATTACAAAGAAAAGTCTATCCAACGAGCACCTGGATGTAGGCTCATTTCGTCAAAAGTCTTCCTCGGGAGTATTCCTATTTCTTTCAAAGTTATCAGCCTCTTGTTATGATTCAGTATTGATACTGGGAACAAGCCAGGCCTTAACCTCTTCTCTAAACAGATGCAAAAGCCTCCTGAATTTGGCTGGTACAAATGCTCTCTGCGACCACTTTATTTTCTTCAAAATCTCTCATCCTCCCAATACAGCTTATTTATATTAGGAGCATGCCAGCCTCGAACCTCTTCTCTATCCAGATGTGCTGGATTGTGCTGGCAAAATGCTATCTGCATTATATTTCTATAAGCAGCAAGCCATTCCTGAAGCTCTTTCTATTAGGAGCAAGCCTCTTCTACAAAAGTCTTCTGGATTTTGCTGGCAAAATGCTCTCTGCATTATATTTATATTAGGATCAACCCATTCCTGAACCTCTTCTCTAACTGGATGCAAAGGCCTTCTGGATTTTGGTGGCTAAATGCTCTCTGCATTATATTTATAATAGGATCAAGCCATTCCTGAACCTCTTCTCTAACCAGATGCAAACGCCTTCTGGATTTCGCTGACTAAATGCTCTCTGCATTATATTTCTGTTAGGAGCAAGCCATTCCTGAAGCTCTTTCTATTAGGAGCAAGCCTCTTCTACAAAAGTCTTCTGGATTTTGCTGGCAAAATGCTCTCTGCATTATATTTATATTAGGAGAAAGCCATTCCTGAACCTCTTCTTTAACCGGATGCAAAGGCCTTCTGGATTTTGGTGGCTAAATGCTCTCTGCATTATATTTATAATAGGATCAAGCCATTCCTGAACCTCTTCTCTAACCGGATGCAAAAGCCTTCTGGATTTCGCTGACTAAATGCTCTCTGCATTATATTTCTATAAGGAGCAAGCCATTCCTGAAGCTCTTTCTATTAGGAGCAAGCCTCTTCTACAAAAGTCTTCTGGATTTTGCTGGCAAAATGCTCTCTGCATTATATTTATAATAGGATCAAGCCATTCCTGAACCTCTTCTCTAACCGAATGCAAAGGCCTTCTGAATTTTGGTGGCTAAATGCTCTCTGCATTATATTTATAATAGGATCAAGCCATTCCTGAACCTCTTCTCTAACCGGATGCAAAGGCCTTCTGGATTTTGGTGGCTAAATGCTCTCTGCATTATAATTATAATAGGATCAAACCATTCCTGAACCTCTTCTCTAACCGGATGCAAACGCCTTCTGGATTTTGCTGACTAAATGCTTTCTGCATTATATTTCTACAAGGAGCAAGCCATTCCCAAAGCTCTTTCCATTAGGAGCAAGCCTCTTCTACAAAAGTCTGCTGGATTTTGCTGGCAAAATGCTCTCTGCATTATATTTATATTAGGATCAAGCCATTCCTGAACCTCTTCTCTAACCGGAAGCAAAGGCCTTCTGGATTTTGGTGGCTAAATGCTCTCTACATTATATTTATAATAGGAACAAGCCATTACTGAACCTCTTCTCTAACCAGATGCAAAAGCCTTCTGTGTTTTGATAGCAAAATGCTCTCAGTGCCGCTTAAGTGTTTAATTTAGGAGCAAGCCAGTCCTGAAGCTCTTCTCTAACCAGATACAAAAGCCTTCTGAAGCCTCTTTTACCAGGCATACTTACCCAGACAATGTGATGCACACTGTAGACATCACTGTCCCCCATGTACACTCGGATGGCGCGCAGTGTGAAACCATATTTCTTCCCGGAGCGCTGGATGGTGATGGGTGAGCGCAAGCTGGTGACTGCTGGTGAATAGTCTCGTGATGGTGAAGAATCTCGGGAGGATGGGTTAGAGGAGAGTGACCGGGGGGACATGGGGCTGGCCAGGGGGGAGCTGCTGTGCTGTTCCACTGTTGGGAGAGAAGGACAAAGGGTAAGCAGAAAGGCCTCCGCAGCTGTATGGCATAAAGAGACCAATTCCCCACTAGCCTTGTCCTGGTCTCGCACTTCTCTTCTCTATGGCACTTCCATCTGATTTCACACAAGCTGCCCTGGGGCTGCAACTCACTCTGCCTCTTTCCCGTGGCAAGCAGAAACCAGTTTTCAGAGGATCTTGCTTGCTGTGGAAAAGAGGCAGAGCGAGTTGCAGCCCCAGGGCAGCCTGAGAGAAATCGGACGGAAGCCCCACGGAGAAGAGAAGCATGAGACCAGGACAAGGCTAGCGGGGAGTCAGTAGCACCTCTGGCCTCCCCAAATGGACAACAGAACCCAAGATTCCAGTCTCCCAGCCTGCCTTGCTCTAGACCACTGTTGCTCTTTGGTCTCTACAGCTAGCCTAGGGGAGGCTTCTGAAGTTGGATAACTTAGTAATTTCCCAGCTCCTGTGTGCAGCAAAGGAGTGGGTCAATACCCTAAAGCAGCGAGGGCTCGTTTGAGGGTAAAATGAGGGAGGTGGGCCTGAGGCTTTGAGAGCAATACTTCAGGCTGGGTTAGTAAGGCAGAAATAAGCTCTTCCTGTTGTCCCGAAGGCAAATAATGCCTGGGATATGTTTTGAGTTAGACAGGGAAAATGGTACCCAGCTATGATCCCTCAGTATGACCCATCTAAGCATAGTTTTTAAGCACACAGCATTAACTCCTGGTCACAGAGGGCCAACTGTCAGGGCCACATACATGCAGCAATTCTAAGCCACAGAATGACACACAAAATTTGGCTTCTCGAGAATCTCACATTTCATGTAAAATGAAAAACAAGATTCTAGTCCTTATGGTGCTGAAGATAATCTTGTAGGGACAATAGCAGGTGAAATCCCAGAAGCCAGAGGGAACTGCTGAATGGGGAACCTTTGAGTTTCCTGTTTAGCTCCTTCCCTTCCCCACAAATAGCAGAAGCAGAACAAATTATGCGAAACAGCAGAATCTGCAGAACAGTCATGCAAAAACAAAAAAGATATCGTGCAAATACGCATCGCCTGCATAATTTATGCGGATTGCGGAATCCCACTTTCCCAGCAGCAGGGTCTTTATTGCAGAATACACATAGCCCCAGCAGCTATGTGACTTATAGCGGAGGATGGGTGCAGCATGCGGGGAAATAAGCCATGGATCCGCTAGGAGATTTGTTTGTGGGAGGGAAACAGCCTGCGCGGGGAATGGGGACAAATGGCCTCTGTGGGGGCTGGACAGTCTTCATCAGAGTGTCCCCTTGAAACTGGCTGGTCAGGTGGAGAGGGTATAGTTCTGTGCAAGGTGGGTGAAACACGGGAAGGATACTGTGGAGAAAGAAGGGGTCAGAAGAGTGTCGGTAGGATAGTCTTTCCGGGGAGGAGTGTGGTGCCGCTGGAGGGTGGTGGTTTGTGGGCACCGGAAAAGGGGCCAGGCTTGAAGCATGATGAGACAGTGCTATGCCTGCTGGCTGGTCTGGGGGTGGGTGTGCAGGAGGGGCAAGAGGAGGAGGGCCGTACCTGTGGGGATAATGACGGACAACGCAGTAGCTGAGGCGGATTTGATGACCTTGCCCCCAGTGCGGGGACTGCGCTTCTCAGCCGTAGAGTCCCCTGAGAGCTGCTGGTGCCGGGCCCGACGCAGCACCAAGTCATTGGTAGCTTTGGGGGCTGATGGGTCCAGCTCCTTTGGGGGCTGCAGCTCACCCGCTTTTGATTTATCGCCTATTGGGGAGTGGAGAGAGAGGGATGATGACGCCAGCCCTGCACCACAGGACCACCCTTCAGGGACCCCTGGGGGCTCCACCTCAGGCACTGCCCACCCCTCAGAGATCTTGAGTCTCTGCCCCACGCTCCCCTTTTTTCCCCAAACGGCTGGTAGATGTCCCCACTTTTCAGGAGAAATTGACCCGGCCGTAACCTTCTCGATATAAAATGCAGGATATGAGAGGCATTGAGTGGACCCCAGGCAGGAGACCGCAGACCCTGCGTTTAAATCCTGGTTTGCTTAAGAACAGCACAGGAATAGAGGGGAAAGGGGAAAAGAGAACGGCTACCTAGCGCTTTGCACGCCCAAAGTGCTGCACACATCTGATATCGCTAATGCCAAGCTACCAGTCCTCATGACTGGTGATCCAAGTCCAAGGATCAGATGGAGCAGCTTTGGGGTAACTTGGGTTGCTGCAGGATCAAAGCCACACGGCTGGTTTGTTCGGGCTGCCAGGTTCAACCATGCCAAGGAGATTTCTACCCCATACCTTCTTAGTCATACGAGCCACCTTGTAGGGTGTCGTGGGACCCCTTCTCCATCCCATGTCTTCCAAAAATACTATGCGGGAAGCATAGGGGTAGTAATGCTATCTGCCGGAGTGCTGCGTGCCGCAAGCACGGGATCCCGACTGCCAGGCCCTCCGTTCCCCTGAGATCAGAGCTCCGCTGTACGAGACTGCGTTGTCAGACACGTCTGGTGTATTTTAGGAATTTCGAGACGTCTGCAGCCACAACGCTCCTGACAAAACGTGAAGACAGCCTCACGCTTCAGATGTTTCCACAAACGTAGAACACAGAAACAGCGGCAGCCCGCTTAAAGATCTTGTGATTTCTTCGAGCCTTTGAGCATCTACAGCTGTGAATTGTGAGGCAGGGAAGTTACACAGGCCATCCAAGAGCTGAACGGAGGGTCTAACAGAAGGGCTGGCTATCGGTACGCGGGTGTCTGTTGACAGCAGAGTGCAGCAGCAGGGGGACAGAGCACCCGCTGACAACATTTTCTCAGGGCTTTATCAAGGAACTTCCACCAACCCAACACCTCTGTTTTATTCTTAGCACGACAGCACCTCTTCCAAACCCAGTCTCATGCCAGCGGCACACAAATCCCAACCGTAAGGAATGGAAGGGAGGGAGTTTTAGAGCCACTTCCTTTCTCTTTTTAAAGGAGAAATGTGCACTCCTATGACGAAGGTGGGGAGGGGAGGATTCACAACCTTCAAAGAAGAAGAAGATGATATTGGATTTATATCCCGTCCTCCACTCCAAATCTCAGAGTATCAGTGTGGCTCACAGTCTCCTTTACCTTCCTCTCCCCCCAAAACAGACACCCTGTGAGGTGGGTGGGGCTGAGAAGGCTCTCACAGCAGCTGCCCTTTCAAGGACAACCTCTGCCAGAGCTATGGAAGAAGAAGAAGATATTGGATTTATATCCCGCCCTCCACTCCGAAGAGTCTCAGAGTGGCTCACAATCTCCTTTACCTTCCCCCCCCCCACAATAGACACCCTGTGAGGTGGCTGGGGCTGGAGAGGGCTCTCCCAGCAGCTGCCCTTTCAAGGACAACCTCTGCCAGAGCTATGGCTGACCCAAGGCCATTCCAGCAGGTGCAAGTGGAGGAATGGGGAATCAAACCCGGTTCTCCCGGATAAGAGTCCGCACACTTAACTACTACACCAAACTGGCTGTCTGAAAAAAGGTCTCTCTCTGAAAAAAAAATCTCTCCTCTCCGCCCCCCCCTCCGGAAAAAAAAAAACAACCTGGGAAAGAAAGCAGTTAGTAAAACGACTGGGTGTTACTGGAGAGAGCTCCACCCCTTGTTTCGTTTTGGAAGGCTCGGCGAATATTCTGCAGCACGCCAGGGGAACCCTCCAGTCAACTACAAACAAAGCACAAAGTAAAAGGAAGCAGCCGCCCCAGCGTGGTAGACTCCAGGCAACACAAACAGTGGCCCCAAATGAGAGGCAGAGAGAACTGACCCATGGGGCATCGCATCTACTGGGAAGGTCTCCTGCAGAAGGACCACTGAAAAGATCAGACATTGCACCGATTCATGAGGATGACACCAATATTTTAATTTCCTGCCTCGCGCACCAAAATGTTTCTTGCCCGGGCCTGTATCCAATCGTTACGTCTGACACTGAGTCAACCACATTGCACAGAGCTCAACTGCAAGGGATGTGGCACACGGAGATGTGTGCCATCTTCCAGGCAACACAAATTTGCCGCTCCAAGTGTATATCTTCCAGGCAACACAAATTTGCCGCTCCAAGTGCTGGGAAATTATAATTTCCTGGCAGCTGAAGCAAGAGCTGCTCTGCACCTACCAGCAACGGTTTAATTATTGCGTAATAAAACAGCCTTTACGGCCAAATGTCGGCTTGAGATTTACAATAACATCAAAAATGCAACCGGAGAAGTCGGGATCTTTCTGCAGATGCCTAAATGCCTTTGGCTGTATTCAGGGGTGGAATTCTAGTAGGAGTTCCTTTGCATATTAAGCCACCCCCCACCCCGATGTAGCCAATCCTCCAAGAGCTTGCAAAAAAAAAAAGCCTTGTAAACTCTTGGAGGATTGGCTACATCAGGGGTGTGTGGCCTAATATACAAAGGAGCTCCTTCTAGAATTCCACCCCTGCTTATACTGAATCAGACCCTTGGTCCATCAAGGTTAGTCTTGTATACTCAGCATGGCTTTTTTTGGCCTTTGCATATTAGGCCACACCTCCCTGATGTAGCTAATCCTCCTGGAGCTTACAGTAGGCCCTGTAAGAAGAGCCCTGTAAGCTCTTGGAGGATTGGTTACATCAGGGGCGTGTGGCCTAATATGGAAAGGAACTCCTAGAATTTCACCCTGCGTCTTCTCCCTCTCCCCAAATGCCACAAAGTTTCCTTCTGGGCCAAAATGCGTCTTCCCCATAGAAGAGACAGAAGGGATAGAAGGAATCCTGTGGACTTGGGAAAAGAATACATACATATGCTGCCTTTGAACATATGAAGCTGCCTTATACTGAATCAGACCCTCGGTCCTTCAAAGTCAATATTGTCTTCTCAGACTGGCAGCGGCTCTTCAGGGTCTCAAGTGGAGGTTTTTCACGCCTATTTTTGCCTGAAGCCTTTTTAGTTGGGGATGCCGGGGATTGAACCTGGGACCTTCTGCTTACCAAGCAGAGGCTCTGCCACTGAGCCAGGGTTTCAGGTCAAGGTCTTTCCCATCACCTCCTGCCTGGTCCATTCAACTGGAGATGCCGGGGACTGAACCTGGGACCTTCTGCATGCCAAGCAGAGGCTCTGCCACTGAGCCAGGGTTTCAGGTCAAGGTCTTTCCCATCACCTCCTGCCTGGTCCTTTCGACTGGAGATGCCGGGGATTGAACCTGGGACCTTCTGCTTACCAAGCAGAGGCTCTGCCACTGAGCCAGGGTCTCAGGTCAAGGTCTTTCCCATCCCCTCCTGCCTGGTCTTTTTAACTGGAGATGCCGGGGATTGAACCTGGGACATTCTGCATGCCAAGCAGAGGCTCTACCACTGAGCCAGGGTCTAAGGTCAGGGTCTTTCCCATCACCTCCTGCCTGGTCCTTTTAACTGGAGATGCCAGGGATTGAACCTGGGAGCTTCTGCGTGCCAAGCAGAGGCTCTACCACTGAACCAGGGTCTAAGGTCAGGGTCTTTCCCATCACCTCCTGCCTGGTCCTTCTAACTGGAGATGGCGGGAATTGAACCTGGGACTTCTGCATGCCAAGCGGAGGCTCTGCCACTGAGCCAGGGTCTCAGGTCATGGTCTTTCTCATTACCTCCTGCCTGGTCCTTTTTAACTGGAGATGCCGGGGATTGAACCTGGGACCTTCTGCTTACCAAGCAGATGCTCTACCACTGAGCCACCGTCCCTCCCCTGTGGTAGCAAGTATGACCACAGTTCAGATATTGCACACCTATCTCACGATAGCCTTTGACAAGTCGCTCCCTTAACCTACCAGAGTGACCACTTCTCACAAGAGGCTCTCCCGCCTGACCTTCGGCACTGCTCACCTGCCTCAACCTCTCCAGCAGCTGGGCACTGCCCTGCCTCGGCCGCCGCTCCGTCCTTGTTCTCTTTGCTTTCAGCCTGTGGAGCAGCCCCCGCAGCCCCGTTTTCTGCGAGAGCCTTCGCGGGCCCCTTGGCCAGTGTCTCGCCATCGGCTTCCAGCGGCACAGCAAAACGGTTGGTGTCCATCAGGGCCGAGAAACGCCGGCGCGCCCCCAAGGTGGGGCTGGAATCGCTCTCTGTGTAGGACGACTCGGAGGCTGAGAGGCGCTTCCTGCAAGACAGAAGCAAGCATGCTGGTTAGGCCTCAGCAGCCTCCTGGAGGTTAGAACCGGAGTAAAAAACTTGGCCGGGACTTAATGTGACGCTTTGTTCATTGTGGCGTAGCCACACAATGGGTCTGAGGGAGATCTGAAGCCTAATCAACTTAGGGGTGTCAGATACAGGTTGGGAAACTCCTGAGGACAGGAGCCTCTGGGGGGAACAAGGCCACAGAGTCCCCCCCCTCCAAAGCAGCAATTTTCTCCAGGGGTGATAAACAAAACTTGAAAAGTGTACTCCATGGATAATAAAAGGAAATCACTGGAAACAACGTAACTTTCACAAGGAAAGGGAAAAGGAAAGGTCCCCTGTGCAAGCACCAGTCGTTTCCGACTATTGGCTGACGTTGCTTTCATGTTTTCACGGCAGACTTTTTACAGGGTGGTTTACCATTGCCTTCCCCAGTCATCTACGCTTTCCCCCCAGCAAGCTGGAGACTCATTTGACCGACCTCGGAAGGATGGAAGGCTGAGTCAACCTGGAGCTGGCTACCTGAACCAGCTTTCACTGGAATAGAACTCAGGTCGTGAGCAGAGCTTAGGACTGCAGTACTGCAGCTTCAACACTCTGCACCATGGGGCTCTTGTTCAATAAAAGGAAAGGAAAGGAAAGGTCCCCTGTGCAAGCACCAGTCGTTTCCGACTCTGGGGTGACGTTGCTTTCACAACGTTTTCACGGCAGATTTTTGACAGGGTGGTTTGCCATTGCCTTCCCCAGTCATCTACGCTTTCGCCCCAGCAAGCTGGGTCCTCATTTTACCGACCTCAGAAGGATGGAAGGCTGTGTCAACCTTGGGCCGGCTACCTAAACCAGCTTTCGCTGGGATAGAACTCAGGTGTAAGCAGAGAGTTCAGATCACAGTACTGCAGTACTGCTGCTTTACCACTCTGTGCCACGGGGCCACTAACTTTCACAAAACGGTGTACAAATATATTTAGTGCAATGTACTTCATCAGCCTCCTTCTGAATATACTTCATCAGCCTGTAGAAGAGCATGCATTAATCCATGTGCAAAGAACATTTAGTTAAGGCTCCGCATAACGTCCAGAGAAGGAAGCTGATGAAGTATATTCTGTCAAAATTGTGAGGAGTCCTGCAATAAGCGGTTCCTCCTTACTTTCTCCATGCCAATTGGAGTTGAACGCTGAGTTCAAAGGATTTTGCCCACCCCTGTGTCTATCAGAAGAAGCCGACTTTCAGGCTGTGGAAAGACTTTGTGGGGACATTATTCGTACTGTATACTCAGTGTTCTGTTCTTTTTGTTCAATTCAGTGTACAAATTCAGTGTACAAATATATTGTACAATTCAGTGTATAAATATATTTGTACACTGTTTTGTGAAAGTTACGTTGTTTCCGGAGATTTCCTTTTATTATCCATTTTCTCCAGGGGAACTGATCTCTGTAGTCTGGAGAGGAGCTGGAATTCTGGGGGATCCCCAGCCCACCCCCACCCCTCCCATAGGTTGGCATCTCTAAATCAACCACAGCATGGGTCCCAACACAGTGACTTTATACCATGGTGCTCCACAACACCTTTCCAGGCACCTGCAAAGCAGAAGTAGAAAAAGATGAAGATATTGGATTTATATCCCGCCCTCCACTCCGAATCTCAGAGCGGCTCACAATCTCCTTTATCTTCCTTCCCCACAACAGACACCCTGTGAGGTAGGTGGGGCTGAAAGGGCTCTCCCAGAAGCTGCTCCCCTTTCAACGACAGCTCTGCCAGAGCTATGGCTGACCCAAGGCCATTCCAGCAGCTGCAAGTGGAGGAGTGGGGAATCAAACCCCGCGCACTTAACCACTACACCAAACTGGCTCTCAGTGTTTTTGGAAACTAGGCAGAGTCAGGTGGAGCTCTGCCCAGCAAGACTTCTGACCAGTCAATGGAAATTTGACCGGCTGCCGCCACAGCACAACAATCTTGACCGTGTGATGGAAGGCAAGCTGAGGCAGCCATTTTGTGGCAGGCACTGCCTTCTGCAGGAACCATTTTGTGGCTAACTCCATCCATCTGAGGGAATTCCAAAGGTGCTCACAGACTCAAAAAAGGTTGGGGGCTCTTGAGCTACAGGTTCTGCACAAATTTTTAAACGGGAGCTATCTTTGATGTTTTTCTCCACCCAATGTACTCTTATAATAAGGAATGAAAAAGACTATAATGGAGATAGATGGCTACCCCATCCCCCAAGGGGCAATCGCTTTTGTTCATCAAACTGTATAATCTCACATTTCCTTCAGTATATGAACAAAGCTCTGAGGTTTTCATAATATCCAAATTTCTTTAAACGTGGATTTAACTGATTTACTGGATTAGCGAGATGACGAATTAATTGGAGTTTTGAGATTGAAAGAATTCATTTAAAAATCTTTTTAAAATCCATTAGGGGTGCAACGTAGACGACTGGGGAAGGCAATGGCAAACCGCCCCGTAAAAAGTCTGCCAAGAAACGTCATGATATGATGTCACCCCCTGGGTCAGTAACGACTCGGTGCTTGCACAGGGGGCTATCTTTACCTTTACCTTTTAAGGTAAAAAAAAAAGGTAGTCCCCTGTGCAAGCACCAGTCGTTTCCGACTCTGGGGTGACGTTGCCTTCATGATGTTTTCTCGGCAGACTTTTTACCGGGTGGTTTGCCATTGCCTTCCCCAGACATCTACACCTTCCCCCCAGCAAGCTAGGCACTCATTTGACCGACCTTGGAAGGATGGAAGGCCGAGTCAACCTGGAGCCGGCTACCTAGCTTCTGCCAGGATCGAACTCAGGTCGTGACTGGGCTCGGACTGCAGTAATGCAGCTTTACCACTCTGCGCCACAGGGCAATATACCTTTTACATGTACACTAAATAATGCACTTTCAATCAGCTTTCAAGGCACTTTCCAACGGGATTCTGCTATGCGAAATGGCAAAATCCACTTTCGGAAATGGGTTGAAACGGCATTATTTAGCACGTGTGACTGCACCCTGACACTGATAACCCCCCCCACGGGTGTGTGAAATGACTTCCTTGCCTTCAACGACGACTAAGAATCTCTGAGGGACAGAAGGTGTGAGTAGATCCCCTGAACATCCTAGAAGCCCCTCGCTTTTACCTCTTCATCAAAAGACAGGAGCCCCAATGCCCTGGTCCCCCAATTCTCCCAATCATGGGGTTTCCTTCAGATCTGGGGGGAGGAGGGAAAGGCTACAGCTGCAGGAGTCAACCAAACAGGACTCACATCTCGGAGAGTTTGTGCGCCAGCTCTTGTCTCGAAGCGTGAAGCTGCCCAAACTCTCCCGTTTCCCCATCTTCTCGTCTTTGTGTTTGTTGCTCTGGTCCCGCTTCGGTGACCCCGGGAGTCTTCTGTTCGTGCTGGGACAGATGCTCCATGCTGCTGTACACCTAGAGGCAGGACAGTTAACAAAAGACTCAAGGAAGGCGTCAGATAAGGGATGTGTCGCATTGTGTTCAGGTCATGTCTTGACCTGTCAAGCCAGAAGGTCAACCAAAAGATACTATGATTTGAGACGAGGAGCACCTTAGAGACCCCAAAGGTGGTCATGTCGGGGTATGAGCTTTTGAGAATCAAAGGCCTCACTTCAAAAAAGATGCAGACAAAATCGAGCGGTTGCAGAAGAGAGCAACGAGCAAGGAGGAGGATCAAGGGCTTGGAGGAAGGACCCTCTGAGGAAAGGCTGAGGGCCTTGGGAACGTCAGTCTGGAGAAGAGGAGGTCGAGGGGGGACAGAATTACTCTCTTTCAATATCCGAAAGGCCGTCATTTAGAGGAGGGGAAGGAGCCGTTCCACTTGGCAGCTGAGGATAGGACCCAAAGCGATGGGGCTCAAACTACAAGCAGAAAGGTACCGGCTGGATATTAGGAAAAAAAATGTTTACTGTCAGAGTAGTTCAGAGATGGAGCCAGCTGCCTAGGAAGGTGTACTCTTATAATAAGGAATGAAAAAGACTATAATGGAGATAGATGGCTCCCCCCACCCCAAGGGGCAATCGCGTTTGTTCATCAAATTGTATGAGCTCCCTTTCATTGGCAGTCTTCAAAACATAGCTGGATGATTACGGTATTTGTCAGAGATGCTTTAGGCTGATCCTGCATGGAGCAGGGGGTGGGACTAGATGGTCTCTGTGGCCCCTTCCAACTCTAGGATTCTAGGACAGACAACAAAAAAAAGCTTTGATGCTGTTTGAAAGCTTATACCAGAGGTGTCGAACTCATTCGTTATGAGGGCCGATCTGACACAAATGAGACCTGGTTGGGCCCAAGCCATGTGTCATGAAATATAATGCCAGGTAATAATAATAATAATAATAATAATAGTATAGTAATAGTAATAATAATAATAGTAATAATAATAATAATAATAATAATAATAATAATAATAATACTTTTTATTTATATCCCGCCCTCCCACAAAGCAGGCTCAGGGTGGCTCACAACACAGGTAGCAGATATATAAACTATATAAAGGAAAGGAAAGGTCCCCTGTGCAAGCACCAGTCGTTTCCGACTCTGGGGTGACGTTACTTTCACAAAGTTTTCACAGCAGACTTTTTACGGGGTGGTTTGCAATTGCCTTCCCCAGTCCTCTACGCTTTCCCCCCCAGCAAGTTGGGGACTCATTTGACCGACCTCGAAAGGATGGAAGGCTGAGTCAACCTCGAGCCGGCTACCTGAAAACCCAGCTTCCGCTGGGGATCGAACTCAGGTCGTGAGCAGAGGGCTCAGACTGCAGTACTGCAGCTTTAACACTCTGTGCAGGAAAGAAGGAAGGCAGGCAGGAAGGAAGGAAGGAAGGAAGGCAGGCAGGCAGGAAGGAAGGAAGGCAGGCAGGAAGGAAGACAGGAAAGGAAAGGAAAGAAAAGGAAAGGATAGGAAAGGAAAGGAAAGGAAAGGAAAGGAAAGGAAAGGAAAGGAAAGGAAAGGAAAGGAAAGGAAAGGAAAGGAAAGGAAAGGAAAGGAAAGGAAAGGAAAGGAAAGGAAAAGGTCCCCTGTGCAAGCACCAGTTGTTTCCTACTCTGGAGCGATGTTGCTTCCACGTTTTCACGGCAGACTTTCTACAGGGTGGTTTGCCATTGCCTTCTCCAGGACACAAACACAATTAAAGATTTTTTTTTTATTTCAAGGAAAACTTGATTAAAACGTTAGCACTCGGTCTTAAGGAAGAAGGAAGCAAGAGACATTTGGCATTTACTCTTAAACATCTGACATCTGTTCTGCGTAGCTCTTTCATTAAACAAGTTTGGCCACCCCTGTAAAAGGCCTTTATAAAGAGGGTTGTTTTAACCTGGCACTAAAAAGATGATAAATTTGGCACCAGGCAGGCCATAGCGGTGAGGGAGTTGTTTCAAAGATGTGGGCCACCACTGAAAAGGCCCTTCTTCCCCTTGTTGCTACCCTCCAAGCGTCTTGAGGGGTTGACACTCGGAATGAATGCCCCAGAGGTTGAGCACAGTGTCCGGGTAGACTGAAGCGCGAGGGGCACTCCAACAGGTTAACGGTCCCAAGCCAAGAAGGCCTTTGTAGGTTAAATTCAGTACTTTGAATTCAGAGCTACCCTCTGAAACTATCTTCAAAGATACTACAGATGCCTGAAACAAAAATTCCAGATGACACAAGTACCTCCTTGCAAGAATTATAACTCGAGGCACAACGGTCCCCTTCACCCCGCTGCCCATTCATCTGCGCAAATGCACCTATCTTTGTATTCTCAGAGTAGTTGACCTGGGGTAGAGTGGTCAGAGTGGTAGAGTGGTCAGAGTGCTGGACAAGGTTCTGCAAAACCTGGGTTCAAATCCCCTCGGGCCAGTCACTCCCTTTCAGCCTTAACCTACCTCACAGGGTCGTTGTGAGGATAAAACAGAGGAGAATGATGCTGTAAGTAGCCTTGGATTCCCACTGGGAAGAAAAGCAGAGCCAACCTATCTAAATAAAGACATCTTGTGAGTTTCTGAGTTGCTCTTGGGGTTTGAATGTTGCTCTTCCCCTATCTGACACAGGGAGCTTTGACTCTCAAAAGCTGACACTCCCAGGGGTGAAATTCTAGCAGGAGCTCCTTTGCATATTAGGCCACACCCCCTGATATAGCCAATCCTCCAAGAGCTTACACAAAAGAGCCTTGTAAGCTCTTGGAGGATTGGCTACATCAGGGGTGTGTGGTCTAATATGTCAGGGGTGGCCAACGGTAGCTCTCCAGATGTCTTTTACCTACAACTCCCATCAGCCCCAGCCAGCATGGCCAATGGCTGGGGCTGATGGGAGTTGTAGGCAAAAAAAAAAATCTGGAGAGCTACCGTTGGCCACCCCTGTAATATGTAAAGGTGATGAAGACCCTGGGAATTTGGGGAAGGTATTTGTAGGTTTCCTGCATTGTGCAGCGGGCTGGACTAGATGACCCTGGAGATCCCTTCCAACTCTATGATTCTATTCCATGATTCTATGAAATGTGCGGACTCTTATCAGGGAGAACCGGGTTTGATTCCCCACTCCTCCACTTGCAGCTGCTGGAATGGCCTTGGGTCAGCCATAGCTCTCTCAGGAATTGTCCTTGAAAGGGCAGCTTCTGTCAGAGCTCTCTCAGCCCCACCTGCTAAAATTGCACCCCTGGACACTCCCAAGGTCTTGCTGATTTCTAATGCATTGCTGAATTCGAATCTGGCTCTTCTGCTGCAGACCAGCAGGGACAAAAGAATGGCAGCTTCCGCAGGGAAGTGAAATCGGAAGTGGGGACTTCCCGGCTCATCTTTTGTGCCTCCCCCGCTCCTCTAGCTCACACAACTAAACAACGCAATTAAATGAACTGCAGGAAATGAGGACTCCACCTTGCTGAACCGGGGGGAGCAAGACGAGAATTGCCGGATCTCCACTGGCTCGTCTTCAGTTGTGTCGTCTTCGTCATAGGAGTTGATGTGGTGGTAGCGGTCGGAACGGGCTGCGAAAGAGAAGAAACTGGTGGAGTTTACTGAGGTTTTGGGTGTCATGACCGGAAGAGGAACCTCGAAAGACCCCCAATGGGTCAGGGAAAGAGTGGGCTTATCAGAGCCAGTGGGCTTATGAGAGCCAGTTTGGTGTAGTTATTAAATTCCTCAGTGGAACAGGCTTCCTCCTCGGGAGGTGGTGGGCTCTCCTTCCTTGGAGGTTTTTCAACAGAGGCTGGATGGCCATCTGACAGCAACAGAGGATTCTGTGAATTTAGGGGGAGGTATTTGTGGGTTTCCTGCATCGTGCAGAGGGTTGGACTAGACGACCCTGGAGGTCCCTTCCAACTCTAGGATTCTAAGGTGCTTCAAGGCTCCCATTTCTATTCCCTCAGCAGGCCAGCCTGGTGACTCTTGCGAGATACTTGCTGTCAAAGTAGCTGGTGTCTTCCTCGGACTCCAGGTGGGGGATGAACTCCGCTTTCTGCCTCAGCAGTCCGTTCCAGTCCAGGTCTTTGAAGAAGGAGTGCTGCTTGACTTCGTAAGCCCCGCCTGCAAAACAATCGACACTCCTGTCCTCTCTGGGAAACCATCACAAAGAAAACAGGGGGGAAAGGAGGGTGATGACTGAGGGCCAGATTATACCGCAAAGGGTGTGCAAATGAGTGGGCCACATTGGGCTGGCGGGGGGATCCTCCCCTGACATCGCCAGAGCGATGATGTCACTTGGAAGTGACGTCATCGTGCCAGCGACATCGTGCGCTGGCCACTCAAGGAAAACTCTATGGTTTTCCTGGACGCTCTAGTAATTTGGGACGAAAACTATTGGTACCACATGAAAACCACGTGGCACCGTAGAGTTTTCCCTCCCAAATTGCTAGAGTGTCTGGGGAAACCATAGAGTTCCCCCAGGACGTTCCTAGAGTGTCCCGCACGCAATGCTGCTGGCGTAATGACGTCAGTTGCCAAAGGCCACAGGGGAGTTGGCAACCCTAGGTGCTTCAGCTCCTAAACAGTGAAAATGGGAAAGGCTTACAAGGACCTTTTCGTCCTCTCCCAAAAGACGGGAACTTGAGGGCAGCCCACGAAGCTGATGGGCAGGAGGCCCAGGGCAGGCAAAAAGAAAGACTCCTGTCCACAGAGTGGGGTTAACTTGCAGAATTTGCCACCAGAGGATGTAGTGATGGCCACAAGGTTAAAAAGGGATTAGATAGATTCATGGAGGAGACGTCTGTTAGTACCTACTAGCCCTGGTGACTGAGGGGAACCTGCACATTCAGAAGCAGTCAGCTTCTGAATCCCAGAGTAAGGAGGCAACATCCAGGGAAGGCCTCGGCCTCTCTGCCCTGTTGTTGGCCCTCCAGAGGAACTGGTTGACCACTGTCCAAGAGAGGACGCTGGACCAGATGGACTACTGGTCTGATCCTGCAGAGTTCTCTTCTTAGGTTCTTATGAGAGGAAGACCTTGGCCTCTCTGCCCTGTTGTTGGTCCCACAGAGGAACTGGTTGGTCTCTGTGTGAGACAGGAGGCTGGGCTAGAATGACCCTCATGGGTCTGACCCAGCAGGGCTCTTCTGATGTTCTTCTCAGGGGAAGGCCTCAGCCTCTGCCCTCTCATTGGCCCTCCAGAGCAACCGGGTGCCATGGTGTGAGACAGGGGGCTGGACTATATGGACCCTCCCTGGTCTGACCCAGCAGGGCTCTTCTGATGTTCTTCTCAGGGAAGGCCTCGGCCTTTCTGCCCTCTCATTGGCCCTCCAGAGCAACTGGGTGCCACTGTGTGAGACAGGATGCTGGACTAGATGGACCCTCCCTGGTCTGACCCGGCCGGCTCTTCTGATGTTCTCAGTGGAAGGCCTCAGCCTCTCTGCCCTGTTGTTGGCCCTCCAGAGGAACCGGTTGGCCATTGTGTGAGACAGGATGCTGGACCATTGGTCTGATCCACCAGGGCTTCTTGTGTTCTTATGACCTTATCCAGGGATTGTTTTGTAGAAAAATAGGTGTTGGAGCTCATCCAGGGATTGTTATGCAGCTGCACCTAGTATTCAATGGACAAGATGGGCAGGAGGAGGGGGAACCCTCAGAAAGGTTCAGGAGCTGGGCTCCTGTGAGCTCCTGCTGAATCCGAGGCCTGACCTTATCAAACCCAAAGTCTGTCAATAGTTTGGAGTCCCGTGTTCCAAAATTACAGAAACAGAAAACTAGGGAGTTCCTAGCAGGGCCATTTCCTGCAGTAGCTCACCTGACGGCATTAGTCCTCACCTGCACCCAGACGGAGAAGAGGGCTGGTCTGCAAGAGGCAGGAAATGAGGTCCTGAGCATCCGCAGGAAGTGCCTCTTCCCCTTCCGGCCACAGGATGTCATCTGAAAGCAGCAGAGCATAGTGAAAACTCTTGGAAGAGGTCATCTGTGTGCAGAAACTCCGCCAGTGCCCTCTTGCCCAGCCCGACCTTTATTTCTTTTTAAAATGTTTAAGATAAATCAAATCCCCAAAACAGAACAAAATTAAAACATGAGAAAAAGCAACAATGCAAGTCAACTTGATAAGCCTTTGAACACATGAACACATGGAGCTGCCTTATACTGAATCAGACCCTCGATCCATCAAAGTCAGTCTTGTCTACTCAGACTGGCAGCGGCTCTCCAGGGTCTCAAGCTGAGGTTTTTCACGCCTATTTGCCCGAACCCTTTTTAGTTAGAGATGCCGGGATTGAACCTGGGACCTTCTGCTTACCAAGCAGATGCTCTGCACTGAGCCACCATCCCTCCCCAAATCAGTATTGTCTACTCAGACTGGCAGGAGCTCTCCAGGGTCTCAAGCTGAGGTTTTTCATGCCTACTTGCCTGGGCCCTTTTTAGTTGGAGATGCCGGGGATTGAATCTGGGACCTTCTGCTTACCATGCAGATGCTCTACCACTGAGCTACCGTCCCTCTCCTATCATATGAACATATGAAGCTGCCTTCTACTGAACCAGACCTCGGTCCATCAAAGTCAGTCTTGTCTACTCAGACTGGCAGCGGCTCTCCAGGGTCTCAAGCTGAGGTTTTTCACACCTATTTTTGCCTGGACCCTTTTTAGTTGGAGATGCTGGGGATTGAACCTGGGACCTTCTGCTTACCAAGCAGACACTCTACCACTAAGCCACCGTCCCTCCCAAAATATAAAAGGTTTCCAAATATCTCAAAATATGTCTGTGCACCACTGCCTGTATTCTTTATGCGCAAATGTTTCTAAGGTTGTAAAATCCTCAATCCATCGGATTACAGGAGGTGGATATTTATCTTTCCGTAGTTGGAATATAAGAGTTTCAGCAACTGTAAGAGCATGGAAACTCCACTCTCACGAACAGCCGGTGAGCCTCCAAGAGACGGGCATATAGGCTGAAGGTACATAAGCATCCTCAAAGATCAGGAGTGTCCTCAAAGAAAATATATATGAATAATTACTTCCTGAGCCCTGAGCTGGATAGTCCAGGTTTGTCAGATCCCAGAACCCAAACAGCGTCGGTCCTGGTTGGTACTTGGATGGGAGACCACAGAGGAAGTCTGGATTGCTATGTAGAGGCTGCAGAGAGATGGACTACTGATTTGACCCAGCAGGGCTCTGATGATGTTCTTCTGAGGGGAAGGCCTTGGCCTCTCTGCCCTGTTGTTGGCCCTCCAGAGAAACTGGCTGGCCACTGTGTGAGATGGGATGCTGGACTAGATGGACCATCCCTGGTCTGATCCAGCAGGACTCTTCTGATGTTCTTCTCAGGGGAAGGCCTCAGCCTCTCTGCCCTGTTGTTGTCCCTCCAGGGGAACCGGTTGGCCACTGTGTGAGACAGGAGGCTGGACTAGATGGAGCTTCACTGGACTGATCCAGCAGGGCTCTTCTGATGTTCCTATAAGGGAAAGGCCTTGGCCTCTCTACCCTGTTGTTGGCCCTCCAGAGGAACTGGCTGGCCATTGTGTGAGACAGGAGGCTGGACTAGATGGACCCTCCCTGGTCTGATCCAGCAGGGATCTTCTGATGTTCTTCTCAGGGGAAGGCCTCAGCCTTTCTTCCCTGTTGTTGGTTCTGCAGAGGAACTGGTTGGCCCCTGTGTGAAACAGGAGGCTGGACTAGATGGGACCCTCCCTGGTCTGATCCAGCAGGCTCTTCTGATGTTCCTATAAGGGAAAGGCCTTGGCCTCTCTGCCCTGTTGTTGGCCCTCCAGAGGAACTGGCTGGCCACTGTGTGAGACAGGAGGCTGGACTAGATGGACCCTCATTGGTCTGACCCAGCAGAGCTCTTATTTATTATTTATTGTATTGGATTTTTTAGGTCACCTTTATGTTTGCATTTCTGTGTTTCAAATCAATTTTATTGTGTTGACCGATCGAAGCTACAACTTAAACATTACACCTCTCTGTAGAATTCTGTATCTCAAGAATTATCCCAACTTGAAGAGGAAAGCATCTTGGAATCCCTGACCGCCTGTCTTCTTTCTGGTCTGGCAGAACACCGCCCCTACTCCGGCTTGATCCTGCGTTCACTGCCAGAAAAGAACATAGGCTCCCTCACCCCCTTAGTGATACCACAAGGGAGTTTGAAGCAGAGAATTTTTTGTAGCAGGAACTCTTTTGCACCTCCCTGATGTAGCCAATCATCCAACAGCTTACAGGGCTTTTATTACAAGAAGAAGAAGAAGAAGATATTGGATTTATATCCCGCCCTCCACTCCGAAGAGTCTCAGAGCGGCTCACAATCTCCTTTACCTTCCTCCCCCACAACAGACACCCTGTGAGGTGGGTGGGGCTGGAGAGGGCTCTCACAGCAGCTGCCCTTTCAAGGACAACCTCTGCCAGAGCTATGGCTGACCCAAGGCCATGCCAGCAGGTGCAAGTGGAGGAGTGGGGAATCAAACCCGGTTCTCCCAGGTAAGAGTCCGCACACTTAACCACTACACCAAACTGGCTCTCTGTAAGCTCTCAGAGGATTGGCTACCTCAGGGGTGTGGGGCCTAATTAGGGTTGCCAATCCCCAGGTGGGGGCAGGGGATCCCCCGGTTTGGAGACCCTCCCCCCGCTTCAGGGTCGTCAGAAAGCGGGGGGGAGGGGAGGGAAATGTCTGCTGGGAACTCTATTATTCCCTAGGGAGATTCATTCCCATAGAAAATCATGGAGAATTGATCTGCAGGTATCTGGGGCTCTGGGGGGGGTGCTGTTTTTTTGGGTAGAGGCACCAAATTTTCATTATAGCATCTAGTGCCTCTCCCCAAAATACCCCCCCAAGTTTCAAAAAGATTGGACCAGGGGGTCCAATTCTATGAGCCCCAAAAGAAGGTGCCCCTATCCTTCATTATTTCCTATGGAAGGAAGGAATTGAAAAGGTGTGCCGTTCCTGTAAATGTGATGGCCAGAAATCCCTTGGAGTTCAACGAGGCTTGTCACACCCTTGATCTTGGCTCCACCCCCTAATGTCTCCAGGCTCCACCCCCAAAGACCCCAGATATTTCTTGAATTGGACTTGGCAACCCTAGGCCTAATATGCAAAGGAGTTCCTGCTACAAAAAAAGCCCTGGTTCTAAGGCTGTTTAACTACTCCTGGCCAATTCTAGCAGGAGCTCCTTTGCCTATTAGGCCACCCCCCGTGATACAGCCAATCCTCCAAGCGCTTACAAAAAAGAGCCATGTAAGCTCTTGGAGGGGTTGGCTACATTAGGGGTGTGTGGCCTAATAGGCAAAGGAGCTCCTGCTAGAATTCCATCCCTGCTCCAGCCGTACCAAAATACTGACATCCGCTTTCCACATACCGGTGATGACCTGGCCAAACAGCTCCTCAGGCGTGTCTCCGAAGAAGGGCACGCAGCCCACCAGGAATTCGTACAGGATGATGCCCATCGCCCACCAATCCACTGGCTTCCCGTAGCCTTGGCGAAGGATCACCTCAGGAGCGATGTATTCAGGAGTGCCGCACACCTGCCGAGATGTCAATTTTCATCCAGTTACCTCAGCTCTGCCCTGCCCTGGATGGCTGAGACTAGCCAGAGCAGACCCTTGGAAGCTAGGCAGGTTGGTACTTGGAGGGGAAGGAAGCCCAGGGTTTGCTACGCAGAGGCAGGCAATGGCCAACCACCTCTGTCCATCTCCTGACTTGACCTGGATGGTCCAGGCTAGCCTGATCTCTTCAGGTCTTAGAAACTAAGCAGAGTCAGCCCTGGTTAGTACTTGAAGACGAGACCACCAAGGAAGTCTAGGGTTGCTGTGCAGAGGCAGGCGATGGCCGACCACCTCTGTTCATCTCCTGACTTGACCTGGATGGCCCAGGCAAGCCTGATCACTTCAGGTCTTGGAAACTAAGCTGGGTCAACCCTGGTTAGTACTTGACCACCAAGAAAGTCTAGGGTTGCTGTGCAGAGGCAGGCGATGGTCAACCACCTCTGTCCATCTCCTGATTTGACCTGGATGGCCAGGCTAGCCTGATCTCTTCAGGTCTTGGAAACTAAGCAGGGTCGGCCCTAGTTAGTACTTGAAGACGAGACCACCAAGGAAGTCTAGGGTTGCTGTGCAGAGGCAGGCGATGGCCGACCACCTCTGTTCATCTCCTGACTTGACCTGGATGGCACAGGCTAGCCTGATCTCGTCAGGTCTTGGAAACTAAGCAGGGTCGGCCCTGGTTAGTACTTGAAGACGAGACCACCAAGGAAGTCTAGGGTTGCTGTGCAGAGGCAGGCGATGGCCGACCACCTCTGTTCATCTCCTGACTTGACCTGGATGGCCCAGGCTAGCCTGATCTCTTCAGATCTTAGAAGCTAAGCAGGGTCGGCCCTGGTTAGTACTTGAATACGAGACCACCAAGGAAGTCTAGGGTTGCTGTGCAGAGGCAGGCGATGGCTGACCACCTCTGTTCATCTCTTGACTTGAGCTGGATGGCCCAGGCTAGCCTGATCACTTCAGGTCTTGGAAACTAAGCAGGGTCAGCCCTGGTTAGTACTTGACCACCAAGGAAGTCTAGGGTTGCTGTGCAGAGGCAGGCGATGGTCAACCACCTCTGTCCATCTCCTGACTTGACCTGGATGGCCCAGGCTAGCCTGATCTCTTCAGGTCTTGGAAGCTAAGCAGGGTCAGCCCTGGTTAGTACTTGAAGACGAGACCACCAAGGAAGTCTAGGGTTGCTGTGCAGAGGCAGGCGATGGCCAACCACCTCTGTTCATCTCTTGACCTGACCTGGATGGCCCAGGCTAGCCTGATCTCTTCAGGTCTTGGAAGCTAAGCAGAGTTGGCCCTGGCTAATATGCGAACAGGAAGGAAGTCTAGGGTTACGATGTATTCAGGAGTGCCGCACACCTGCTGAAATGTCAATTTTCATCCAGTTACCTCAGCTCTGCCCTGCCCTGCCCTGAATGGCCGAGGCTAGCTTGAGGCAGATCTTGGAAGCTAGGCAAGATAGGCCCTGGTGGTAGTTGGATGGGAAGGAAGTCCAGGGTTGCTACGCAGAGGCAGGCAATGACCAACAACCTCTGCTCATCTCCTGACTTGACCTGGATGGCCCAGGCTCGCCTGATCTCTTGGAAGCTAAGCTGGGTCAGCCCTGGCGAATATTTGGACAGGAAGGAAGTCCAGGGTTGCTACGCAGAGGCAGGCAACGACAAACCACCTCTGCTTATCTCCTGACTTGACCTGGATGGCCCAGGCTCGCCTGATCTCTTAGGGTCTTGGAAGCTAAGCTGGGTCGGCCCTGGCGAGTATTTGGACAGGAAGGAAGTCCAGGGTTGCTACGCAGAGGCAGGCAACGACCAACCACCTCTGCTCATCTCCTGACTTGACCTGGATGGCCCAGGCTCGCCTGATCTCTTCAGGTCTTGGAAGCTAAGCTGGGTCGGCCCTGGCGAATACTTGGATGGGAGACTACCAACGAAGTCCAAGGTCACAGCCCAGAGGCAGACAATGGTAAACCAGCTTTGCCCTGACTTGGACGGCTCAGACTAGTCCTGTCTCATCAGATCTCAGAAACTAAGCAAGGTTGGCTGTGGATTGTATTTGGATGGGAGACCACCAAGGAAGTTCAGGGCTGCTACACAGAAGCGGGCAATAGCAAATCAACTCTGAAAATCTCTTGCGTTTAAAATTTGGGGCAATGCCACTGAACTCTCTAGGGCAGGAATGTCAAACTTGTGGCTCAGGGGGCCGAATCAGGCCCCCACAAGGCTCCTATCAGGCCCCTGAGCAACTGGCTCTTGTCTGCTTCCTTGTCCCTCTCCCTTGCGTCCTTCTGCATCACAGCTTGCTTTGCCAGGCTTGCTCAATCGCACAGGAGCTACAGAGCAAAGCCTCACTCTTCTCCATTGGCTGAGGCTCCTCCCTCTCTTAATCCCCTGGGGAAGGAAGGAAAGAGCCAAGAGCTTTCTTTGCTCAATTCTCTGGATCCCATGGGAGAGATACAAAGAAAGCACCTTGAAGACCAAGGAGTGCTAACGTTTTAAGCGTGTTTTAAGATTAAAAAAAAAAATCTTTGTGTCTGTCTGTGTCCTTTATAAAGTTTATCTCTCTGCTACCTAATCTTAAATAGGTACACACATGGCCCGGCCTGAGAATAATAATAATAATAATAATAATAATAATAATAATAATAATAATAATAAT
This sequence comes from Heteronotia binoei, assembly GCF_032191835.1. Classification (NCBI taxonomy): domain Eukaryota; kingdom Metazoa; phylum Chordata; class Lepidosauria; order Squamata; family Gekkonidae; genus Heteronotia; species Heteronotia binoei. The sequence goes on from NC_083235.1 coordinate 5,151,370, forward strand.
AATAATAATAACAACAACAACAACAACAACAACAACAAAACAACTTTATTTATATATATATAAATAAATAAATATATATATAAAAAAGGTCTCATTTATGTCCGATCTGGCCCTCGTAACAAATGAGTTTGACACCCTTGCTCTAGGGAATTGGGGATTTTGCAGCTGCAGCAGTGATTTCATTAGACATTCTCTTTATATAACTTTCCTTGGTGATCATACATGTTTTCCTGTCCTATGAGCTCACACCGGGTTCACCTATCGTCGAACTCTGATTGCATAAGGGTTTTCTTTTATCTTTGACAGCTAATTAGAACAGTTCCAGACATATTAGATTTATGGCCCTTTAATAGGGATTAAGAGTTAGGTCTGGCCTTCTAATCTTGCTCAAGAAAGGATAATGAGCGTGCATCAGAGGTGTCTTTAGATGCACCTGTTTGATTATCTCATCAATAAGTACCAACCCATTGACCTAGATCAGATTCCGGGGTTGCCAAACTGTGGCTCTTCCACACATGTTGTGCGGCTCTTGAACTTCCCACCGGCCTGCTGCCCAGCTTGGAAAAGGCATTTGTCTCTTTAAATCACTTCTCCAAGACAAGCCAGCCAGCGACTTGGAGAATGCATTCAAAGTTAAAAGTTGTTTTCTTTCTACCACGCCTCCCTCCTCCCATCTGTTTTCCTTCCTTCCTTCCTGTCAGGTGGGTCTCAAACATCTGATATTTATTCGATGTAGCTCTTACATCAAGCAAGTTTGGCCACTCTGATCTAGATGATAATCACATGTTTAATTTGGAAAAGATTTTGCATAAGATTATGACAGTCGTTTTTTTTCTATAAAATGTGCTAGCGGGATAAGCAAAATGGATTTCGTTTCTCAGGATGGAACTCTCAGAAGAGAATAGATGAGGTGTGTGTGTGTGAGACTTGGGTCTATACAAAAATCCCAAAAAGCAGTTTTAGACAATGACCTGAAGCATAATAGTTGAGAAATGGTAGGAAGTTTGAAAAGGCTGACACACTTTTTTGCAGTAGCGATAGGATTAATTTCCACACGCTTGCATTTTTGAGTGTGTTATAAAACATTATTTTTTTCAAGAAAAGATAAAACTCTCTGACGTTTTTCGGTCTGGCGTGCTGGCATTAGTTCAAATAACAAAATTCACAATGAATTCATTTGTGCTATCAAAAATTGAAGGTTGCAAGGCAATTGTTATCAGTAAGATCCCCGAGAGGCTAAACAGTTAAACAGATTAATTCTTACTGAACTAATAGGTTCAGATTCTCAATTGCAGGGGTGGCCACTGGTAGCTCTCCAGATGTTTTTTTTGCCTACAACTCCCATCAGCCCCATCCATTGGCCATGCTGGCTGGGGCTGATGGGAGTTGTAGGCAAAAAACATCTAGAGAGCTACCGCTGCCCACCCCTGCTCTATTTGGATGCGGGAGTAAAGTATCTCATTCCATACCCAATGTCAAATCTAGCCAAGCCCAACCTGACTCTTATTAGGATGAATAAACATCCAGAACTGAATGCCCTATATGGTCGAGGGCCTGACTATCGATGGGACTGCCTTTCTCCATAGGTTCCCCAGAGAGCACTGTGTTCAGAGACACGGGGCTCTTTTTCTAGCAGGAGCTCCTCTGCATATTAGGCCATGCCCCCTGCTGGAGCCAATCCTCCAAGCGTTGACAGGGCTCTTCTTACAGGGCCTACTAAGCTCCAGGAGGATTGGCTACATCAGGGGTGTGTGGCCTAATAGGCAAAGGAGCTCTTGCTAGAATTCCACCTCTGCATATCCCTGATGGAGCCAATCCTCCAAGAGCTTACAGGGCTCTTCGTGTAGGGCCTTCAGTAAGCTCCAGGAGGATTGGCTACATCAGGGGTGTGCGGCCTAATATGCAAAGAAGCTCTTGCTAGAATTCCACCCTGCATAATATCCCTGATGTAGCCAATCCTCCAAGCGCTGACAGGGCTCTTCTTACAGGGCCTACTAAGCTCCAGGAGGATTGGGCTACATCAGGGGTGTGTGGCCTAATATGCAAAGGAGCTCTTGCTAGAATTCTACCCCTGCATATCCCTGATGGAGCCAATCCTCCAAGAGCTTCCAGAGCTCTTCTTACAGGGCCTACTGTAAGCTCCAGGAGGATTGGCTACATCAGGGGGGTGCTGCTTAATATGCAAAGGAGCTCTTGCTAGAATTCCACCCCTGCATATCCCTGATGGAGCTAATCCTCCAAGAGCTTACAGGGCTCTTCGTACAGGGCCTACTGTCAGCTCCAGGAGGATTGGCTACATCAGGGGGGCGTGGCCTAATATGCAAAGGAGCTCTTGCTAGAATTCCACCCCTGCATATCCCTGATGGAGCCAATCCTCCAAGAGCTTCCAGGGCTCTTCGTGTAGGGCCTACTGGAAGCTCCAGGACGATTGGCTACATCAGGGGGTGTGGCGTAATATGCAGAGGAGCAACTGCTAGAAAAAGAGCCCTGCAGGGATGCAAAATCTGTTACCTATCCCTGGACCAAGGGGGTTGCCTCTCCAGATGGTTTTTTTTCCTACCACTCCCATCAGCCCCAGCCATTGGCCATGTAGGCAAAAAAAACATCCGGAGAGCCAATGTTCCCTACCCCTGGTAGCCTGTGCTCTACATGGGCTAGGGCCCTTCTCAGTGGCAGCACCAACCATGCGGAACGCCCTCCCAGAGGCCACAAGAGCCCTGCGGGATCTCTCCCAATTCTGCAGGGCCTGTAAAACTGAATCATTTCGACAGGCCTTTAACACCTATATGGGAGAGGACGGCCACTCCACACTGCTGAGCGACATCACGCATGAGGAATTACGACCACCACTGTCAGACGAAAGAAAGTTGTTGTTGTTGTTATTATTATTATTATTAGTTTATTTATATCCCACCCATTTCCCTATTGGGGGCTCAGAGCGGAGTGCGGCAAATTGAAATAAAATGGCAATAAGATCATCATAGCTATTAGCCACAGTGTATGTGTGTATATAACATTTTTTGCCACTGTGTGACACAGAGTGTTGGACTTGATGGGCCGTTGGCCTGATCCAACATGGCTTCTCTTATGTTCTTATCATAAAACCCATCACAACCTTCATCCGAGTGCAGCAAGAGGATTCAGCCCGATGACACGACCGCAAGGCGGGATAGCACAAAATAGTACCGCAATACAGGATCACAGCACAGCAGTGCAGTAGAGCAGCGGAGCAGCGGAGGGGAGGCCAACCGATCGATGAATAGATGCCCGCTGCCTCATCCAAAGACCTGGCGGAACAGCTCTGTTTTATAGGCCCTACGAAAGGCCATCAAGCCAGGGAGCTGATTCCACCAGGTCGGGGCCAGGACTGAGAAAGACCCTGGTAGAGGCAAGACGGGCATCTCTTGGGCCAGGGGAAGGTCAGAAGATCTTGGGAGGCCGAGCAAAGCGAGCTCTTGGGTGTATATGGGAGGAGACGGTCCCGTGGGTATGTTGGTCCCAGGCCGTGCAAGGCCTTAAAAGTCAAAACTAACACCTTGAAACGGGTCCGGTACTCTATAGCAGGGGTGGCCAAGGGTAGCTCTCCAGATGTTTTTTGCCTACAACTCCCATCAGCCCCAGCCAGCATGGCCAATGGCTGGGGCTGATGGGAGTGGTACATCTGGAGAGCTACTGTTGGCCACCCCTGCTCTATAGGCAGCCAGTGCAGGTCATGATCCCGCCTAGACTGAAATTTTGAGCAGCACCATGAAATGTATTTTAATTATTCTTTAATTGTTTTAAGTTGTAACCTTAAATTGTTTTTTAAATTGAATGTTAGCCGCCCTGAGTCCGCTTGCGGAGGGGGCGGGATAGAAAACTAAAGTGATAAAATAAAATAAAATAAATCAACGCCACCCCTTGCGAGTTCTCCAGAAGGAGGAGCCACACCAACAGGAACCAATAAAACAGCTAGCAGACACAGACACCCCATACCTGTTTATCGAGGAACTCCCGGGCGTCTTTCTCAATGTGGCCTTCGTAGAGGTTGGTGGTGAGGCTCATGAGCCCCATCTTGGAGAGGCCAAAGTCTGTCAGCTTGATGTGCCCCATGGAAGTGATGAGGAGGCTGCGGAGAAAGCAGAAGACGTTGCAGTAGCGGTTGCAGCTGCAACAGCAGGTGATCTCCAGGCCTCAGCTGGAGGCTGAGAAAGTGGGACCCAAAGCAAGCTCATCAGAGAAGAAGAGGGGGGGGAGGAGGAGGAGGAAAAAGAAGAAGAGGAGGAAGAGGAGAAGAAGAAGAGGAGGAGGAGAGGAGAGAAGGAAAAAGAAGAAGAGAAGGAGGAGGAGGAGAAGAAGTAGAGGAGGAGGAAAAAGAAGAAGGAGAAGAGGGGGAGGAGGAGAAGGAAAAAGAAGAAGAGGAGGAGGAGGAGGAGAAGAAGAGGAGGAAGAGGAGGAAAAAGAAGAAGAGGAGGAGGAGGAGACAAGGAGAGGAGGAGAAGAAGAAGACGAGGAGGAGGAAAAAGAAGAAGAGGAGGAGAAGAAGAAGAGGAGGAGGAGAGGAGGAGGAGGAGAGGAGGAGGAGGAAAAAGAAGAAGAGAAGGAGGAGGAGAAGAAGAAGAGGAGGAGGAGGAAAAAGAAGAAGAGGAGGAGAGGAGGAGAAGAAGAAGAAGAGGATGAGGAGGAGAAGAAGAAGAAGAGGAGGAGGAGGAGGAGGAAAAAGAAGAAGAGGAGGAAGAGGAGGAGAAGAAGAGGAGGAGAGGAGAGAAGGAAAAAGAAGAAGAGAAGGAGGAGGAGGAGAAGAAGAAGTAGAGGAGGAGGAAAAAGAAGAAGGAGAAGAGGGGGAGGAGGAGAGGAGGAGAAGGAAAAAGAAGAAGAGGAGGAGGAGGAGGAGGAGAAGAGGAGGAGGAGGAAGAGGAGGAAAAAGAAGAAGAGCAGACAAGGAGAGGAGGAGAAGAAGAAGACGAGGAGGAGGAAAAAGAAGAAGAGGAGAGGAGGAGAAGAAGAAGACGAGGAGGAGGAGAAGAAGAAGAAGAGGAGGAGGAGAGGAGGAGGAGGAAAAAGAAGAAGAGAAGGAGGAGGAGGAGAAGAAGAGGAGGAGGAGGAAAAAGAAGAGGAGGAGAGGAGGAGGAGGAGAAGAAGAAGAGGATGAGGAGGAGAAGAAGAAGAAGAGGAGGAGGAGGAAAAAGAAGAAGAGGAGGAGGAGAAGAGGAGGAGAAGAAGAGGAGGAGAGAGGAGAGAAGGAAAAAGAAGAAGAGAAGGAGGAGGAGGAGAAGAAGAAGTAGAGGAGGAGGAAAAAGAAGAAGGAGAAGAGGGGGAGGAGGAGAGGAGGAGAAGGAAAAAGAAGAAGAGGAGGAGGAGGAGAAGAAGAGGAGGAGGAGGAAAAAGAAGAAGAGGAGGAGACAAGGAGAGGAGGAGAAGAAGACGAGGAGGAGGAAAAAGAAGACGAGGAGGAGGAGGAGAAGAAGAAGACGAGGAGGAGGAAAAAGAAGAGGAGGAGGAGAGGAGGAGAAGAAGAAGAGGATGAGGAGGAGAAGAAGAAGAAGAGGAGGAGGAGGAGGAAAAAGAAGTACAGGAGGAGAAGAAGAAGAAGAGGAGGAGGAGGAAGAGGAGAAAAAAGAAGAAGAGGAGGAGGAGAAGAAGAGGAGGAGGAGGAAGAGGAGGAAAAAGAAGAATAGGAGGAGGAGGAGAAGAAGAAGAAGAGGAGGAGAGGAGGAGAAAAAAGAAGAAGAGGAGGGGAGGAGGAGGAGGAGAGGAGGAGGAGAAAAAAGAAGAGGAGGAGGAGAGGAGGAGAAGAAGAGAAGAAGAGGAGGAGGTGGAGAAGAAGAGGAGGGGAGAGGAGAAGAAGAGGAGGAGGGGGAGGAGAAGAAATATTTTGGCCGCTAGGACAGCAGTGGCCACAAGATGGAAACCAAACAATCCTCCAGCCCTTGCCTCCAGCACACAAAGCCTTGGTCCACGTACATTATGGCCAAAACAGCTGACATCACTGCTCAACTTGAACGTCTGCTCTCTCCTCACAAGGTGTCATACCTGCTGCTGAAAATGAGTTAGCTTTATGGTACGATTTCTTAATGTTAAAGTTACTTCAGCTTGCTTCATCTTATGTTCTGTCATTTATTATTATTATTATTATTATTATTATTTTGACTTGACTGACGCTTCTATTCCATTTGCTGTAAACATGTGCTATGCAGATGCCTTCAATCTTGTACCATGATCAAACTTCACAATAAAATGTATTTGGAAGAAGAGGAGCAGGCGATTGGATTTATACCCGCCCTTGACTCAGAGTCTCAGAGCGGCTTCCAATCTCCTTTCCCTTCCCCTTCCCACAACAGACACCCTGCAAGGTAGGTAGGGCCGAGAGAACTCTGACAGAAACTGCTCTTAAGCAGAACAGCTCTGAGAGAGTTACGGCTGACCCAAGGTCACTCCAGCAGTTGCAGGTGGAGGAGTGGGGAATCTCTCAGATAAGCGCTTAACCACTACATCAGACTGGCTGGATACCACATAACGGCTACATCTCGCCCCCTCCCCTTGACCAAGGATAGCATAGGGAGGATCAGGACTCTTCAGCAAGGAATGGCGCTGTCTGTCCTTAGGGAAAAGAGGACAGGGCTGCCCCTCGGCCTCGTACTTATCAGGTTTCAGGTCTCGATGGACAATGCCGTAGTTGTGCAGATACTCCAAGGCAAGGACGGTCTCGGCAAAGTACATGCGGGCCATCTCGACAGGCAGTGCCCCGATATTCTTCAGCAGCGTGGCGCAGTCCCCACCTGGTGGAAGGAAGGCCCAATGGTTAGGGAGAGGCCCAGAGCTGGTGTTTTGTGAAAACAGCGTGTGGAGGATGGCAGCTAGGCTTCCCGATCCCCAGGTCCCAGCGGGGGATGCCCCAGTTTTACAGCCTTCCCCTGCCCCCAGCCAGCTGGCCGGCAGGAGAAGCTCCTCCCCCACAGCCACCCTGGAGCTCCAGATCTTGGGCAGGACCTGCAAACAGGTCCAGGTTTAAAATGTGGGTGTGCCTTTAAATTGGAGCCGGAAGTGCTTCATGGGGAAGGGTTAGCAACAGCAGACCTCGTGAGAGTGCAGCCCCTCTGCTTGCTTGGCTTTCCTTTCGGACGAGGGAGTGGGTGGGTGTGTAAAAGAGCAGCGCAGCCCCTGTACTTTCCAGACCTCCTTGTGGAGGCACCAGAGACTCCTGCTTCGTTCCGCTGCTTCGGACCAACAGGCTGCCCACTTGCACCAGAGAGAGAGAGAAAACGGGCGGAGGGGAGGGAACTGTTATTCCCTGTGGAGACTTATTCTCATAGGAAATAATGGAGAATTGATCTGCGGGTTTCTGGGGCTCTGAGGGGGCTGTTTTTTGAGGTTGAGGCACCAGATTTGCAGCATAGCATCCAGTACCTCTCCCCAAAATACCTCCCAAGTTTCAAAAAGATTGGACCAGGGGGTCCAATTCTATGAGCCCCAAAAGAAGGTGCCCCTATCCTTCATTATTTCCTATGGAGGGAAGGGATTTAAAAGATGTGTGGTCCCTTTAAAAGTGATGGCCAGAACTCCCTTGGAGTTCAATTATGCTTGTCACACCCTTGCTCCGCCCCCAAAGTCTCCTGGCTCCACCCCCCAAAGTCTCCTGGCTCCGCCCCCAAAGTCTCCTGGCTCCACCCCCAAAGTCCCCAGATATTTCTTGAATTGGACTTGGCAACTCTAATGGCAGCCCATTATTCTGGGGCTTCTGCCTGACACACAAGTGTGTCATGAATGAAATAACACTCTTGTGCGGAAGCAAGATGGTGGCATGTTAATCTAAGCAGGTTCTCGGGTTAGACAAACCAAATGGAAATGGAGCTGATTTCTGACATTATACGGAAGTTTTCAGTAACTTGCAGAAGGACAAATGTACTCTGTAAAATCCTGCCCCCCCAACAGCCCTCTGAAGCTGTTCAATGCGATTGCTCCCTGAACCTTCACCAGTGTTGTCCAGGCACAGACTAGCTCATGAACAACCAACCTTTTTGAGCCTGTGAGTGCTTCTGGGATTCTGACACAACGGGATTCAACCACAAAACAGTTGCCACAAAATGGCTGCCGCAACTTACCTTTAGTGACACAGTGAAGATCCTTGCACTGTGGTGGCAGCCGCCACTGAAGCAACCCTTTACAAAAATCTGTATATCCAATTGAGTCTCCAGTGGCCAATCAAAAACCCAGCCCTGCTCACTTTCTCAAAACACTTGGCAGATGCCAGAAAATTTATTTATTTATTATTATTATTTATTACATTTGACTTATATCCCACCCTCTCCGCAAGCGGACTCAGGGCGGCTCACAGTATCACAGAAAAGGTGCCAGCGAGTGCCACGGTGCCCACGGCATCACGTTGGGGACCCCTTAGACTAGGTGAAGGCAACTGTCAAGACCGCATCCCAACAGGACCTTCCATAGTAGGGGACATGTTCTGTGCACATGCTCTGCGCGCGGGGTGCAATAACATCACCCAGAAGTGATGTCATTGCACTGGGGACATTGTGCCAGAGATACTCTAGGACTTGTGATAAAACTCTATCGTACCGTAGAGTTTTACCGTGATTCCTAGAGGGTCACACCAGAAAAACTCTAGGATTCGCAGTGAAAACTTTATGGTACCATAGAGTTTTTAGTGCAAGTCCTAGAGCATCTCCAGCGTGACATCCCTGGTGCAATGAGGTAACTTCTGGGTGAAGTCATCGCACCAGGGATGGCGCACGCCAATGGGACTATTTGTGGGGATCCCCGCCCCCTGGCCGGAGCTTGGCAACCGTAGCCCTCCGCTCCCTACCTTCAACATACTCCATGACCATGCAGAGATAGCGCTTGGTCTCGAAGGAGCAGAACATGCTGACCACGAAGGGGTTCTCGGCGAACGTCAGGATGTCCCGTTCCACAAAGGCCTGCTGGATCTGATTGCGCAGAATGAGGTTCTGCTTGTTGATCTTCTTCATGGCAAAGCGCTGGCGGGTCTCTTTGTGGCGCACCAGATACACAGCCCTGAGAGAAGGAAGAAGCGGAGGAGAGGGGGGTTAGCGGGAGAGGAATCGCGTTCCGGGCGCTGGCCAATCGGGCTCCGCAACCCATCCTGAAATCAACTCGGTGTCATGGGGCGATGATGAAGGGGAGCTGCCGGCTGTGGAGCTGCTGGTTGCGGCAGAGTCAGCAGCTGAGCCCTCTGGCGGCACAGCAGCTGGTCCCTCAGAACAAACTGCCAGTTGGCTGCCACCGCCCTCATTCCCTGCAGCTGAGCAACCACAAGCACAAAGCCCTCCCGACTCACCCCCGCGGATGGCACGTGTTCGGGAGAGGCTTTGTCAAGACTTGGCCACCGGTAGGGTTGCCAAGTCCAATTCAAGAAATATCTGGGGACTTTGGGGGTGGAGCCAGGAGACATTAGGGGCGGAGCCAGAAGCAAGGGTGTGACAAGCATAAATGAACTCCAAGGGAGTTCTGGCCATCACATTTAAAGGGACGGCACACCTTTTCAATTCCTTAGTACTGCTGCTTTACCACTCTGAGCCATGGGGCCACTTCCCTTGTGGTGACATCGTGCTTATTACAGGGCAACTGGCTATTGATGCGCTGTGCCCTGTCTGCCGGTGGTGCGTTTACGGGAAAAGGCAGAATATAAGCCTACTAAATAAATAAAAATAAGTGTGGAATCAGTCTAGGAGTCGTCGTGCACGGCTGCAGCCACAGCAGCTCTCAGGTTCCATCCTTGGCACTGCCGGTTTGTTATAATCAGGGCTCTCTTTTTTGGTAGAAAAAGCCCAGCAGGAACTCTTTTGCATATTAGGCCACTCCCCCTGACATCACCACTGTTCCACACGGGGCTTTAAGAGCCCAGCAGGAACTCTTTTGCATATTAGGCCACTCCTCCTGACAGCACCATTGTTCCAAACAGGGCTTTAAAAGCCCAGCAGGAACTCTTTTGCATCTTAGGCCACTCCTCCTGACAGCACCATTGTTCCACACAGGGCTTTAAAAGCCCAGCAGGAACTCTTTTGCATCTTAGGCCACTCCTCCTGACAGCACCATTGTTCCACACGGGGCTTTAAGAGCCCAGCAGGAACTTTTTTGCATATTAGGCCACCCCCCCTGACATCACCACCACGGGCTTTAAGAGCCCAGCAGGAACTCTTTTGCATATTAGGCCACTTTCCCTGACATCACCCACACAGGGCTTTAAAAGCACAGCAGGAACTTTTTTGCATATTAGGCCACTCCCCCTGACATCACCACTGTTCCACATGGGGCTTTAAAAGCTCAGAAAGAACTCTTTTGCATATTAGGCCACTCCCCCCCGACATCACCAGTGTTCCACACAGGGCTTTAAAAACCCAGCAGGAACTCTTTTGCATATTGGGCCACACCCCCTGACACCAAGCCAGCCAGAACTGCGTTCCTGCTCAAAAAAAAGGCCCTGGTTATAAGCAGGCTGGTATCGCAGGGCAGCGGACTTACCCATATGCTCCGTTGCTGATCAGTTTGATCGTCTCAAAGTCCCCTTCTCCCGGAGGCTTCTTCAGCTTTGGAGTTGTCCCGCGGTTCTGTAATTGGCAAGGTTATCGGGTCAGAAGGTATAAGCTAGGGGTGCCAAACAAGTGGCCTGGGGGCCGAAGCAGGCCCCCGGAGGGCTCCTATCAGGTCCCCCTAGCAACTGGCTATCATCTGCTTCCTTCTCCCCCTCTCTTGCTTCCTTCTGCTTAACAGCTTGCTTTGCAAGCCTTGCTCAATCACACAGGAACTACAGAGCAAAACCTCTATTTTCTCCATTGGCTGAGCCTCCTCCCTTGGGGTGGAAGTGGGGGAGGGAAAGCTTCCTTTGCCTGGCTCTCTCAATCGCCCAGCAGAGCTACTGAGTCAAGTCTCTCTTCCTTCTATTCCTCCCCCTCCTCATCCCCTGGGGAAAGAAGGAAAGAGCCAGAACTCCCTTTGCCCAGTTCCCTGGATCCCATGGGAGATCTACAAAGGAAGCACCTTTAAGATCAATGAGTGCTAATGTTTTAAGCGTGTTTTAAGTTTAATTGTGTTTGTCTGTTTCCTTTATAAAGTTTATGTCTCTGCTACCTAATCTTAAATAGATACACACATGGCCCGGACCGACAAGGTCTCATTTATGTCAGATTCGGCCCTCATAACAAATGAGTTTGACACTCTTGGTATAAGCGGTCCACAGTACGGACACAGAGGGAGACCTTGCTGGTAAGACCTCTCCTGGACTATTGTGTTCAGTTTTGGGTGCCAAATTTTAAGAAGGATCTAGACAAGCTGGAAGGGGTCCAGAGGAGGATGACAAAGATGGTGAGGGGTCTGGAGACCAAGTCCTATGAAGAAAGGTTGAAGGAGCTGGGCCTGTTTAGCCTGGAGAGGAGGCGGCTGAGAGGTGATAGGATCACCATCTTCAAGTCCTTGAAGGGCTGTCGTATAGAGGAGGATGTGGAATTGGTTCCTGTGGTCCCAGAAGGCAGGACCAGAACCAACGGGTTGAAATTAAATCAAAAAAGTTTCCGGCTCAACATGAGGAAGAACTTCCTGACCCTTAAAGCGGTTCCTCACTGGAACAGGCTTCCTCCTCGGGAGGTGGTGGTGGGCTCTCCTTCCTTGGAGGTTTTTAAACAGAGGCTGGATGGCCATTTGACAGCGATGAAGATCCTGTGAATATGGGGTAGGTATTTGTGGGTTTCCTGCATTGTGCAGGGGGTTGGACTAGATGACCCTGGAGGTCCCTTCCAACTCTATGATTCTATGTGGTGCGATGACATCACCCGGAAGGGAGCCTGACAACACCTTTCCTGTACCTGAGAAGCATTTTTAGAAAATGGATGGGCCCAGATAGGGTTTTTGCCCACCAAGGCTCCCGATTAGGGTTGCCCAGTCCAATTCAAGAAATATCTGGAAACTTTGAGGGTGGAGCCAGGAGACATTAGGGGTGGAGCCAGGTTGTGACAAGTGTAATTGAACTCCAAAGGAAGCTCAGCAATGAAGAATTTTGGGGGAGGTGTTTGTGAGTTTCCTGCATTGTGCAGGGGTTGGACTAGATGACCCTGGAGGTCCCTTCCAACTCTAGGATTCTATGATTCTATTCTGGCTATCACATTTAAAGGGGCTGCGCACCTTTTAAATCCCTTCCCTCCATTGCAAATAATGGACAGGGGCACCTTCTTTGAGGACCCCCTGGTCCAATCCCTTTGAAACCTGGAGGGCATTTTGGGGAGAGGCGTCAGATGCTATGGTGCAAATTTGGTGCCTCTACTTCAAAAACAGCCCCCGCCCCCAGGGCCCAAGATGCTTGCAGATAAATTCTCATTTATACCCTACGGCAGGGTTTCCCAAACATTTCCCCCACATGGCCCGGTTATTTTTACACTTCTCCTTTGTGGCCTACTAAAATTTGGGGGCGGAGCCAGGAGACTTTGGGGGTGGAGTCAGTAGACAGGAAAGCCTGTCTCTTTCATCTATAGAGGTCTCCAAGGAAAACGGAGCTCAGACTTTGCAGCCTGTGTCAGTCTTCAAGCCTAGCTTTTATCTGCGTAACAGAGACATTGGGGGATGGAAGGAAGGAAACCGGAGCTCAGGCTTTGCAGCCTGTGTGAGTCTTCAAGCCTAGCTTTTATCTGCACAACACAGAGATGTTGGGGGATGGAAGGAAGGAAAGTGGAGCTCAGGCTTTGCAGCCTGTGTCAATCTTCAAGCCTAGCTTTTATCTGCACAACACAGAGACATTGAGGGACGGAAGGAAGGAAAGCGAAGCTCAGGCTTTGCAACCTGTGTCAGTCTTCAAGCCTAGCTTTTCTTAGCACAACACAGAGATGTTGGGGGTTGGAAGGAAAACAGAGCTCAGGCTTTGCAGCCGGTGTCAGTCTTCAAGCCTAGCTTTTCTCTGCACAACAGAGAGGCAGGAAAGGAAGGAAGCAGAGCAGAGCTCATGCTTTGCTGGGGGCGGGGCTAGCTTTGGTTATTCTTGTGACCCGGTATTGAGGCTTCCGTGGCCCGGTACCGGGTTGCGACCCGGCAAATGGGAAACACTGCCCTACAGGAATCGTTCTCCATAGGGAATAATGGTGTGCCCAGCAGACATTTTTCGCCCTCCGCTTTCTGATGACCCTAAAGCGGGGGGAGGGCCTCCAAACTGGGGGATCCTCTGCCCCCACCTGGAGATTGGCAACTCTACTTCCCAGTCTCCCCCCTCCCCCTCAAATCTCCAGTTATTTCCACCCCAGAGCTGGCAGCCTAGCCTGAGATATTAATAAATAACCCAGCACAAAATATGAGATCAGAAACGGGTGCGCATGAAATTAATGGACAAGAAGCTGCAAACTTCTTGGGAAGAGGGACGGAACATTCAGGATTCTTTTAATCTAGAGGACAGCCTGGCTTTGGAGACAGGGGCAAAAAGGCTCAACAAATGTGTGAATTCAATGGAGGAGACAGGGGTAAACCGCGGTGGAGCTGCGTATGGGAGAAAGGCAGGGCAAAGATGAAGCAAACAAACAAAACCACATGCACGCACACACACACACGCATCAAAAAGTGAATATGGAGACTGTAGGAAGGGCGATAACTAGGTGAGCGGTAGCTTTAAAGCAAAAGCGAGGGGATAATTCTGAACCTCAATGGAAAACAAACTGAAATTGAAAACCATCCCCCAGTATCATAATGTCCCTGTATAAATCGATAGCGCAGCCTCATTTGGTATACTGTGTGCAGTTCTGCTCACTGCATCTCAAAAAGACTATTGTAGCACTGGGGAAAAGCGCAGAAAAAGGCAATTAAAATGATTCAGGGGACGGAACACCTTCCCTGTGAAGAAACGTTGAAGAGATTAGGGCTCATTAGCTTGGAGAAATGTTCTCAGAAGAACTGCAGCTTTACACCCCGCCCTTCTCTCTGAATCAGAGACTCAGAGCGGCTCACAATCTCCTATATCTTCTCCCCGCCCCCCCCCCCCCCCGCAACAGATACCCTGTGAGGTGGGTGGGGCTGGAGAGGGCTCTCACAGCAGCTGCCCTTTCAAGGACAATCTCTGCCAGAGCTCTGGCTGACCCGAGGCCATTCCAGCAGCTGCAAGTGGAGGAGTGGGGAATCAAACCCGGTTCTCCCAGATAAGAGTCCGCACACTTCCCCACTGCACCAAACTGGCAACAGGTTTTTATATGGTGTTGCAACAGGTTTTCTATCTGCTCCTCAAGCTTTATTGGGCTTCAAAATGAAAGCAACAACATCTGAAGCCGCAACTACAGGGAAACGGATTTTTTTTTTGTAACCTAAAAAGGAGCCCATACAGGCTAGCCTGATCTCATCAGATCTCAGAAACTATGCTGGGTCGGCCCAGGTTAGTACTTGGATGGAAGACCACCAAGGAAGCCCAGGGTTGCTACACAGAGGCAGGCAATGGCAAATGCCTCTGTATGGATCTTTCCTGAAGAATCTTATGGCAGGGATGTCAAACATATGGCCCAAGGGCCGAATCATGCCCCCGGAGGGCTCCGAATCAGGCCCTCAAGCAACTGGCTCGTTTGCTTCCTTCTCCCTTTCTCTTGTTTTCTTCTGCATCTCAATTTGCTTTGCAAGGCTTGTTCATTCACACAGGAGTTACAGAGCAAAGCCTCTATTTTCTCCATTGGCTGGGGCTCCTCCCCCTCCTGGGGGTAGGGAAAGAGATAGAGCTTCCTTTGCCCAGTTCCCTGGATCCCACGGGAGAGATACAAAGAAAGCATTTTTCTGACCAACGGGTGCTAATGTTTTAAGCGTGTTTTTAGTTGTGTTTGTGTGTGTCCTTTAAAAAGTTTGTCTCTCTGCTAAAAAGGTAAAGGTAGTCCCTTGTGCAAGCACCGGTCGTTTCCGACACTGGGGTGACGTTGCTTTCACAACGTTTTCACGGCAGACTTTTTACGGGGTGGTTTGCCATGGCCTTCCCCAGTCATCTACACTTTCCCCCCAGCAAGCTGGGGACTCATTTTACTGACCTCGGAAGGATGGAAGGCTGAGTAAACCTCAAGCCGGCTACCTGAAAACCCAGCTTCCACCAGGGGTCAAACTCAGGTCGTGAGTAGAGCTTAGGACTGCAGTACTGCAGCTTTAACACTGCGCCACGGGGCTCTAAAGGTAAAGGTAGTCCCTTGTGCAAGTACAGTCGTTTTCGACTCTGGGGTGAGGTTGCTTTCACAACGTTTTCACAGCAGACTTTTTATGGGATGGTTTGCCATTGCCTTCCCCAGTCTTCTACACTTTCCCCCCAGCAAGCTGGGGACTCATTTGACCGTCCTTGGAAGGATGGAAGGCTGAGTCAACCTGAGCTGGCTACCTGAAACCAGCTTTTGCTGGGATCTCTGCTACCCAGTCTTAAAACAGGTACACACTTGGCCCAGCCCGGCCCAACAATGTCTCCTTAATGTCAGATCCGGCCCTCATAACAAATGAGCTTGACACCCTGCCTTATGGGCTTGCCATAAATTGGATTTCCCATAAATCAAACATTTTAAATTCCTACTATAAATCGAATTGCCACAATTTGCCACATCAAATTGCCATCACCCTGCCATGAATCGTTGTTTTTAACCCTGAAGCCCAGTTTCCTATGTTCCTACCCCTGGCCAAGAGTGAGACCGATATCCCACAAGCCTCACGCCCGTCTCACACTCTTCCGCTTCTTTCGCACAGCAAACAAGATCCTCTAAAAACCAGTTTCTGTTTGCTGCGTGAAAAAGGTGAAGTGAGTTGCAACCCCGGGGCAGATAGTGTGAAATCTGATGGAAGCCCTGCAGAGAAGAGGAAGAAGAAGGCTGCAGATTTATACCCCACCCTTCTCTCTGAATCAGAGACTCAGAGCAGCTTACAATCCCCTATATCTTCCTCCCCCCACAGCAGACACCCTGTGAGATGGGTGGGGCTGAGAGAGCTCTGACAGTGGCTGCCCTTTCAAGGACAACTCCGGCAAGAGCTACGGCTGATCCAAGGCTATTCCAGCAGCTGTAAGTGAAGAAGTGGGAAATTAAACCCGTTTCTCCCAGATAAGAGTCCCCACACTTCACCACTACATCAAACTGGCTCTCAGGAGACAGACACTCTGTGAGGTGGGTGGGCTGAGAGAGCTCTCCCAGAAACTGTCCTTTCAAGGACAACTCTGCGAGAGCGATGGCTGACCCAAGGCCATTCCAACAGTTTTAAGTGGAGAAGTGGGGAATCAAACCCGGTTCTCCCAGATAAGAGTCCCCGCACTTCACCACTACATCAAACTGGCTCTCAGGAGACAGACACCCTGTGAGGTGGGTGGGCTGAGAGAGCTCTCCCAGAAACTGCCCTTTCGAGGACAACTCTGCGAGAGCGATAGCTGACCCAAGGCCATTCCAACAGTTTTAAGTGGAGAAGTGGGGAATCAAACCCGGTTCTCCCAGATAAGAGTCCATGCACTTCACCACTACATCAAACTGGCTCTCAGGGGACAGACACCCTGTGAGGTGGGTGGGCTGAGAGCTCTCCCAGACACTGCCCTTTCAAGGACAACTCTGCGAGAGCGATGGCTGACCCAAGGCCATTCCAGCAGCTGTAAGTGGAGGAGTGAGGAATCAAACCCAGTTCTCCCAGATAAGAGAACTCTGGCTGACCCAAGGCCATTCCAGCAGGTGCAAGTGGAGGAGTGGGGAATCAAACCCGGTTCTCCCAGATAAGAGAGCTCTGGCTGACCCAAGGCCATTCCAGCAGCTGCAAGTGGAAGAGTGGGGAATCAAACCCGGTTCTCCCAGATAAGAGAGCTCTGGCTGACCCAAGGCCATTCCAGCAGCTGCAAGTGGAAGAGTGGGGAATCAAACCCGGTTCTCCCAGATAAGAGAGCTCTGGCTGACCCAAGGCCATTCCAGCAGCTGCAAGTGGAAGAGTGGGGAATCAAACCCAGTTCTCCCAGATAAGAGAACTCTGGCTGACCCAAGGCCATTCCAGCAGGTGCAAGTGGAGGAGTGGGGAATCAAACCCGGTTCTCCCAGATAAGAGTCCATGCACTTCACCACTACATCAAACTGGCTCTCAGGGGACAGACACCCTGTGAGGTGGGTGGGCTGAGAGCTCTCCCAGAAACTGCCCTTTCAAGGACAGCTCTGCGAGAGCGATGGCTGGCCCGAGGCCATTCCAGCAGGTGCAAGTGGAGGAGTGGGGAATCAAACCCGGTTCTCCCAGATAAGAGTCCGCACACTTAACTGCTACACCAAACTGGCTCTCTAGGAGTGCGAGAGCGGCGTAAGGCTAGTGGAAAACCAGTTTGAATGTTTGGCCAAGCTCAAAGTGTGTCCGAGGATCAGACAGGGCAGCTCGCTTCCACCGGCACCCCTTCCCCAGCAAGATCCAAGTTGTTTGGGTTGCAGTGGAAACGGTAAACAGGGGTGAAGGCAAAGATGGCTCCGGAGATCTGTGTACGTGTGAAAAGCTGGGGTGGAATGCACAAGGCTGGAGCGGCGCCGGCAGAGCCGAGCCCGGCTTACTGACCTCCGCGAACTCCTCTGTCTCGGGCGTGTTCGATCCTCCGCTATCGTGCTCCTCCACATACAGGACATCTGACGACAACAGGGTTTGGAAAGAGCCAAAGGGAGAGCCAAGGGAACAAGACTTTAGCATCCCCGTTGTCATTCATGAAAGCACAGAAAGGGCGAAGCCGAGGCGCATGCACGACCATGCATGCGCACGGAGGCGCATGCATGTATAACATGCACAGGCTCAGCAAGCAAAGACACGTGGGTGAGACGTAACGTAACCAACCAGCATGCTGTCGTATGTTTAGCTGGCGAATCAGGAGACGGAGCTTGTGTGCTTGCTGACACAAAACCACAGGCAAGGCATGCTCCCATGCGTGTTAACCGGGGCTTTTTTTTGGAGCAGGAACTCCTTTGCATATTAGGCCACACCTCCCTGATGTAGCCAATCCTCCTGGAGCTTACAGCAGGCCCTTTACTAAGAGCCCTGTAAGCTCTTTGAGGATTGGCTACATCCAGGCAGGGCGTTTTTTGAAGCAGGAACTCTTTTGCATATTAGGCCCCACCGTCCTGATGTAGCCAATCCTCCTGGAGCTTACAGCAGGCCCTGTACTAAGAGCCCTGTAAGGTCTTGGAGGATTGGCTACATCCAGGCAGGGCGTTTTTTGTAGCAGGAAATCTTTTGCATATTAGGACACACCTCCCTGGGGAAGCCAATCCTCATGGAGCTTACAGTAGGCCCTGTAAGAAGAGCCCTGTAAGCTCTCGGATGATTGGCTACATCAGGGGTGTGTGGCCTAATATGCAAAGAAGCTCTTGCTAGAATTCCAAGCTCTTGGAGGATTGGCTACATCGGGGTGTGTGGCCTAATATGCAAAGGAGCTCCTGCTAGAATTCCAAGCTCTTGGAGGATTGGCTACATCAGGGGTGTGTGGCCTAATAGGGAAAGGAGTTCCTGCTACAAAAAAAGCCCTGGTGTTAACACACAGTAAAACATGAGCGTGTTAGCAACATGCGTGCAGGTGTTCATAGAACAGCCGAGTTTCAGAGAACAGCCATGTTGCAGTAAAAGTTAGATCGGAGTCCAGAATCTTAGGGTTGCTGCTTCCCTCCTAGCAACCAGAAAGGGGTGGGGCGGAGCTTACCAGGAGCGGGAGGGAAACCCAGCCGACGTTGCAGTGATGTGCCAACATCACTTCCTCTGTGATGCGGAAGTGACATCATCACACAGCAACGTCAGGGCAATGGCTCTGGTATATGGGCAAACGCTCTACGGTCAATTTGGCTTCTGCTATAGAGTGTTTGCCCAAATACCAGAGCGT
This sequence comes from Heteronotia binoei, assembly GCF_032191835.1. Lineage (NCBI taxonomy): Eukaryota > Metazoa > Chordata > Lepidosauria > Squamata > Gekkonidae > Heteronotia > Heteronotia binoei. The sequence goes on from NC_083235.1 coordinate 5,170,166, forward strand.
TTCCCACAAAAGTGATACAGATGCATCGCTCCAATATCAGCTGGACTTCAGTCTTTTTGGGGAGTAAGTCCCCCCATCCACCAGATGCATAGTGGGGGGCGGGGGGGAGCAGGGGAGCCTGCTGACTGGGGACTGCCACCTCCACCAGAGGGTCTAGAGCAGGGGTCCTCAAACTTTTTAAATAGGGGGCCAGTTCACTGTCCCTCAGACTGCTGGAGGGCCGGACTGCCGTTACTGTACAAGGCCGCGGGCTGTCAGTTCTCCGTCTTCTGCATCTCTCTCCCTTCCCCACACCACACACCCCAGCCTGGAAACTCACCTCACCTCGGTATCGCCTCACACTCTGTCTCTGCCGCCTCAGCCCAGTGCCGGAAGTGTGCGTTGCTAACGCGAGTTTAAGTCGAACGTCACTTCCGGTCTGATTTTGCCATAACCCGGCGGGCCGCATAAACGACCTCAGCGGGCCGCATCTGGCCCATGGGCCGTAGTTTGAGGACCCCTGGTCTAGAGGGACCTCAGACCAAGATTTTCAGGGTACAAGCTTTTGAAAGTCCTTATCGGACAGAGAGAGCTTCAACTCTCCAGCGCTTGAACCCCCAAAATCTCACTGGTTTCTAAGGTGTGACGGGTCTCGAATCCGGCTCATATAACAGATGTTTCACTTACACTGGAACACCGACACAGCTATGAAACTCTGGGCACACAAACACAAACATACACACACACTTCACACTTACAAACATAGCCAGAAATGCACGCTAGCTTGCCGAGGTGACAGTGTATGCTATCAGGTAGGTATACTTATTCATCTGCATTTGCTATCTGGATGTGCAATTTTGGGGCCTTCCTACAACCTGGGGGCCTGGATGTCCCCTGACACCCCAAAATTGGATCTGTACTTTCCTGAAAGTTAGAATCCCGAGTCCACCCAGATGATTCCTGACAAACCAATGTAATGGAGGTTTTTCAACAAAGGCTAGATGGCCATCTGACAGCAATGAAGATTCTGTGAATTTAGGGGGGAGGTGTTTGTGAGTTCAGAGCGGTTCCTCAGTGGAACAGGCTTCCTCCTCGGGAGGTGGTGGGCTCTCCTTCCTTGGAGGTTTTCCACAGAGGCTAGATGGCCCTCTGACAGCCATGAAGATCCTGTGGATTTAGGGGGAAGTGTTTGTGAGTTTAGAGCGGTTCCTCAGTGGAACAGGCTTCCTCAGGAGGTGGTGGGCTCTCCTTCCTTGGAGGTTTTGAAACAGAGGCTAGAGGGCCATCTGACAGCAATGAGGATCTTGTGAATTTAGGGGGAGGTATCTGCGGTATTTTTGAGGAATCTGAGGTACTTTTGAGTTTCCTGTGATGTGCAGGGGGTTGGACTAGATAACCCTGGAGGTCCCTCCCAACTCTATGATTCTAGTCAGGTGGCTAGGCTGAGCTACACATGACAGGGCCAAGGTCTCAGGTATCCCTTTCCCCCAGAGAGAAAAGGTGCTTAAAGAACAGCTAGACATAGACACCCTCCCCAATGCAGGTGCTTTGATCGGATTTAGAGCGCCCCGCCCTCTCAGACGAAATTAGTCAAGAAGCAGACCGAGGATTTCCTTCAACACGCGTAGTTTGGCTCTCAATGGGCCAGGGGGAAGCGAGAAGCGCCCCCCCCCCTGAGAGAGGGTTGCCAAGTCCTATTCAAGAAATATCTGGGGGCTTGGGGGTGGAGCCAGGAGACTTTGGGGGTGGAGCTAGGAGACATTGGGGCGGAGCCAGAAACAAGGGTGTGACAAGCATAACAACTCCAAGGGAGTTCTGGCCATCACATTTAAAGGGACAGCACATCTTTTTAAATGTCTTCCTTCCATAGGAAATAATGAAGGATAGGGCCACCTTCTTTTGGGGCTCATAGAATTGGACCCCCCTGGTCCAATCATTTTGAAACTTGGGGCTACTTTGGGGAGAGGCACTAGATACTATACTGAAAATTTGGTGCCTCTACCTAAAAAAACAGCTCCCCCAGAGCCCCCGAAACCTCCAGAATTCCCCATTATACCCTATGAGAATCGATCTCCACATAGGGAATAATGAAGTGCTCAGCAGACGTTCCTCCCCTCTCCCCCCCGTTTTCTGGTGACTCTGAAGGGAGGGATTGGCCTCTCTACTCACGAGTTGCTGCCAACTTCTTCCAAGTAACACAGACACCCCATCCCAAGAGGAAGCCTTTCAATGGGAGACTGAAGCCTCCAGCGGTGGAAAGGCACATGGTCCAGTGGGGGCGTGGCTTCCCCTGCCGGCCAGCTGACTGGGGGCAGGAAGGAGCCTGGGAAAGCAGAAGAACCCCCACTGGGACCTGGGCATTGGCAAGCCTATGTGTTCTGAATATCAGTTTGTGAATGACTCGGTACAATCCTGCCCTCCGAAATTTGTAACTTACACAAAGGGTGCCAATTCCCTGTCGCTCTTGTTCCTCTGTGGGGCACCCCACTGATAGCTTTGCCCCCTCCCCTCCCCGAAATCCCTTCTTCAATAAGACCTTAGAAATAACCAGACTCTGAAGTTGTTATCCTGACAACCGACCGTTTAGCACTTCTTTATTTGGATTTATGCTTAAAAAGCAGACCAACAAACTTTAACACCCCAGCACATGGAGATATATATATTGCCCTAAGGGCTGTCAACTCCAAATCGGACGTTTCTGGAGGGGGGGGTGGAGCCTCAGGAGGATGAGGTTTGGGGATGGGAGGGACCTTTGTAGAGTTCCCCCTCCAAAGCAGCCATTTCCTCCAGGGGAACTGATCTCTGTAGTCTGAAGAGGAGCTGGAATTCCAGGGGATCCCCAGGTCCCACCTGGAGGCTGGCATCCCTGAACCTCAGTGGGGCACAAGGCCACAGAGTCCCCCCTCCACAGCAGCCCTTTCCTCCAGGGGAACTGATCTCTGTAGTCTGGAGAGCAGCTGGAATTCCGGGGGATCCCCAGGTCCCACCTGGAGGCTGGCATCCCTGAACCTCAGTGGGGCACAAGGCCACAGAGTCCCCCCTCCAAAGCAGCCCTTTCCTCCAGGGGAACTGGTCTCTGCAGTCTGGAGAGGAGCTGGAATTCCAGGGGATCCCCAGGTCCCACCTGGAGGCTGGCATCCCTGAACCTCAGTGGGGCACAAGGCCACAGAGTCCCCCCTCCAAAGCAGCCCTTTCCTCCAGGGGAACTGATCTCTGCAGTCTGGAGAGGAGCTGGAATTCCAGGGGATCCCCAGGTCCCACCTGGACACTGACAACCCTTCCCTAACTATTGCAGAGACAATGAAAGCAGCTTCCGGTGGAAAAATACCTTTTTTGAGGGGGGCGAACAGTCTGTGGTTCTCAGGATCAACGTAAGACCCCACTGAACAGCCGGAACCCACAGACGTCACAAGGCAGGCATGCTGAGACATGCATGGGATCACAGACCATTTACCACATGACATGTATTGTGGCCCAGGTACATAAATACAAGGTTGACTGACTGTGTAGTGGGTTTTGTGGGGTTTTTTTTGCTATGCTACCTGGGAAGGGGTCCCGGGTGAGGCCCAACTGGCTGATGATGTAGCGAGGGATATCCGTCTTCACCAGGTGACCCTCTTTGGCGTGATCCTCCGCCGCTTCCAGCAAATGGTAAAACTCCTCGGGGTTAAACTCCTAAAATGCAACAGAACGGTCAGAATTAGCATTCGGGACTGTCCTGCAAAGATTTCATGATTCCAACAGAACTCCCAAGACAGCAGAATCCTAGCAGCAAGAGAATCCTTTGCGGACGTCATAAAAAAGTGAGGCTACATGATGTCATTGCTTGAGAGGAGACCCAAATTCAAATCCCTGCAGAGATGTGAAGCTCACCAGGCAAGTCTGAGCAGGCTGCTTTCTCAGCCTGATTAATCTCACGGGGGATCTGGGAAGATGAGGTAGGATACTTTCCACGTGCGTTGCTTAAATTGTGTGTGTGTTATTTTGTATTGTCTTATCCAATGTATTTTGTATTATGCTTTTATTGAATTTGCATTTTATTTTTATTGTTCAATAAAAGTTGTTCTAAAGGAAGGAAGGAAGGAAGGAAGGAAGGAAGGAAGGAAGGAAGGAAGGAAGGAAGGAAGGAAGGAAGGAAGGAAGGAAGGAAGGAAGGAAGGAAGGAAGGAAGGAAGGAAGGGAGGGAGGGAGTGTACCAGTCCTCTGGTGAAAAACCCTTACATCTGAACAAGGGCAGCCAATAACAATCCCTGCCTTACAATGGTTCCACCCAGGGCATTTTTTGCAGAAGGAGCTCATTTGCATATTAGGCCACTCTCCCCTGATGGGGGAGCCCTGACCTAAAACTCCCCACCAGGTTGGGGAGCCCTGACCTAAAACTTCTTGCAGGGATTCTTTGCAGTAATTTAACACAGATGCAACGGGGTCATCCGTTATCATTTGTTGCCAGAAGCAGGTATCGGGTCCTCCAAGCCTGCAGCCCAACATTTTGCAGCGGGGGGGAACCGATGCGGGAAAATCCTCACGCCGTGAGAACAGGGTTTAACTGCCTTACGCTATTTTCCTTGGCTCTGAGGTCACCTGCGTTGAGTAACGAGTCGCACTGTAACAGCCGGCAAAACAAACAACTCCTTGAAGACGAGCCGGTTTTTATTCCAGCAAAAATCCCCCTGGCTCACTTTGTGAGAGGCAATGAGTTGGATCCTCAGGATAATGCTATTTTATGTACATTTGGTGCAGTTATAACTTTAAGGTGCCCCAAGACTCCAGTTTAGGGCTGCTGCAACAGTCTAGAAGAGCTATCTCCTCTGGAAGGACGACCATTTTATTTAATTAACTCATGTACAATTCACCTTTCTCCACAAGGGGGACCCAAAATGGCTTCCTTCCTTCCTTCCTTCTCCTCTCCTCTGCTTTATCCCCATAGCAACCCTGTGGGGCAGGCTAGGCTGCCAGTGACTGGGTCAAGGTCATGCACATTGCCCCCAAAAGTGGCCCACTCTATTCTCCTTCCCTCCACTTTATCCTAACATTAAAATGTCGAGACAGTGTGCGATTGCAATAAAAAAGACCAACATCCTGCTGGGAATTATTAGGAAGGGAACTGAAAACAAATCAGCCAGTATCATAATGCCCCTGTATAAATTGATGCTGCGGTCTCATTTGGAGTACTGTGTGCAATTCTGGTCACCGGACCTCGAAAAGGATATTATAGCACTGGAAAAAGTGCAGAAAAGGGCAACTAGAATGATTCAAGGTTTGGAGAAAGGTTAAAACGCTTGGGGCTCTTTAGCTTGGAGAAACGTCGACTGCGGGGTGACATGATAGAGGTTGACAAGATTATGCATGGGATGGAGAAGGAAGAGAAAGAAGTCCTTTTCTCCCTTTCTCACAATACAAGAACTCGTGGGCATTCAATGAAATTGTTGAGCAGTCGGGTTAAAACGGATAAAAGGAAGTCCTTCTTCACCCAAAGGTTGATTAACATGTGGAATTCACTGCCACAGGAGGTGGCGGCGGCTGCAAGCATAGCCAGCTTTAAGAGGGGATTGGATAAAAATATGGAGCAGAGGTCCATCAGTGGCTATTAGCCACAGTACATATATATATGTGTGTGTGTGTGTATACACGCACACACACACACATATATTGGCCACTGTGTGACACAGAGTGTTGGACTGGATGGGCCACTGGCCTGATCCAACATGGCTTCTCTTATGTGACACAGAGTGTTGGACTGGATGGGCCATTCGCCTGATCCAACATGGCTTCTCTTATGTTCTTATGTGACACAGAGTGTTGGACTAGAGGGGCCACTGGCCTGATCCAACATGGCTTCTCTTATGTGACACAGAGTGTTGGACTGGATGGGCCATTCGCCTGATCCAACATGGCTTCTCTTATGTTCTTATGTGACACAGAGTGTTGGACTAGAGGGGCCATTGGCCTGATCCAACATGGCTTCTCTTATGTTCTTATGTGACACAGAGTGTTGGACTGGATGGGCCATTGGCCTGATTCAACATGGCTTCTCTTATGTTCTTCGGTGACTCAGAGTGTTGGACTGGATGGGCCACTGGCCTGATCCAACGTGGCTTCTCTTATGTTCTTATGTGACACAGAGTGTTGGACTGGATGGGCCAATGGCCTGATCCAACATGGCTTCTCTTATGTTCTTATGTGACACAGAGTGTTGGACTGGAGGGGCCACTGGCCTGATCCAACATGGCTTCTCTTATGTTCTTATGTGACTCAGAGTGTTGAACTGGATGGGCCATTGGCCTGATCCAACAGGGCTTCTCTTATGTTCTTATGTGACTCAGAGTGTTGGACTGGATGGGCCACTGGCCTGATCCAACATGGCTTCTCTTATATTCTTATGTGACACAGAGTGTTGGACTGGAGGGGCCATTGGCCTGATACAACAGGGCTTCTCTTATGTTCTTATGTGACTCAGAGTGTTGGACTGGATGGGCCATTGGCCTGATCCAACAGGGCTTCTCTTATGTGACGCAGAGTGTTGGACTGGAGGGGCCATTGGCCTGATCCAACATGGCTTCTCTTATGTCCTAACAATCCCCACCCTGTGAGGTAGGTTAGGCGGGAGACTGTGTGACAGGTCCAAGGTCACCCAGTCGGCTTCCATGATAACAGCTCTGGGTTGGAAAATACCTTGAGATTTCCAAGGTAACGCCTCAGGGGAGGGGTATCAATGGGGTAAAGGTAAATGCGCAAGCATTGAGTCATTACTGACCCGTGGGGGGACATCGCATCATGATTTTTTTCTGGGCAGACTTTGTTTGTGATGGAGTGGTTTGCCATTGCCCTTCCCCAGTAGTCTACACTTTAACCCCAGCAAGCTGGGGACTCATTTGACTGACCTCCGGAAGGAGAGACGGCTGAGTCAACCCGGAGCCAGCTGCAGTCCAAGCTCTGCTCACAATCTGAGTTCGATCCTGGCGGAAGCTGGGTAAAATGAGTTCCCAGCTTGCTGGGGGTTAAAGTGTCGATGACTGGGGAAGGCAATGGCAAACCACCCCGTAAAAAGTCTGCCAAGAAAACGTCTTGATGTGATGCCACCCCATGGGTTGGTACTACGTTTACCTTGGAGGAACCCTGTAACACAAAGTGGTCAAGCTGCAGTCCTGCGGTCCAAGCTCTGCTCATGACCTCAGTTCGATCCTGGTGGAAGCCGGGCTCAGGCAGCTGGCTCAAGGTTGACTCAGCCTTCCATCCTTCGGTAAAATGAGTCCCCAGCTTTCTGGGGGTAAAGTGTCGATGACTGGGGAAGGCAATGGCAAACCACCTCGTAAAAAGTCTGCCAAGAAAACGCTGGGATGTGACGTCACCCCGTGGGCCGGTAATGACTTGGTGTTTGCACAGGGGACTAAAGGTAAAAGCAAGCACCAATCATTTCCAACTCTGGGGTGACATCGCATTATGACATTTTCACGGGAGACTTTTTCGTGCCTTCCCCAGTCACCTACCCTTTCCCCCCCAGCAAGCTGGGTACTCATTTTACCAACCTCGGAAGGCTGGAAGGCTGAATCAACCTCGAGCCGGCTACCTGAACCCAACTTCTGCTGGGATCAAACTCAGGTCGTGAGCAGAGCTTAAGACTGCCGTACTGCAGCTTTACCACTCTGCGCCACGGGGCTCTCTTTATCTTTATCGATAGGGTATAATGTTGTAGAGTCCACCTTCCAAAGCAGCCTTCTTGCCTAAAACTATCTCTGGTGCCTGGAGATTAGCTGCAGTCCCAGAGATCTCCAGCCATTACCTGGAGGTTAGCAACCCTACTCCGCCCTTCCAGTTGGCCAGCGAAGGCAAAGGCAACCCGGAGCTGCGGGGTGCTCCGCCATCTCTCTCTTTCTCTCTGCCGCCTCTCTCGTCCTTTCGCAAGTGATGTCTTAGAGCACAGCAACAGCCCTTGACGTTTAGCCGGACCAATGCAATGCAGTGCATCCGCCAGCCGGGTGCCTATTGGCCAGGTGGAGGAAGCAATCCTTCCTTCCGGTTGGCTGGACAGTTGCTAGGGAAACCGAGGAGGCATCTTCAGCACTGCCGGGCACAGATGGAGTGAGCTGATGGAGAGCCGGGATCTGGGCTCCCTCTAGCCACGGCTGGGGAAAGGGGGCCTGTCTTCTGCTTTGATAGCAATTGGGCCTGCGTATTTGGTTGATGCATTCAAGGGGCATTACTGCAGAGCTGGTCGCCTTCCCCAAAAGTCTACGTAGCTCTTGATTTGGCTGCACAGGGGACACAACCAACCCTCTAAGCTGCAGAGTCTTGTGAGCAAAAATTCTACTTGGTGAGCTCCTGGCCTTAAAGTGGTGAGCTCCTGCACGAATTAAGAGCCCCGTGGCGCAGAGTGGTAAAGCAGCAGTCCTGCAGTCCTAAACTCTGCTCACAATCTGCGTTTGATCCCGACAGAAGCTGGGTTCAGGTAGCTGGCTCCAGGTTGACTCAGCCTTCCATCCTTCCGAGGTCAGTCAAATGAGTCCCCAACTTGATGGGAGAAAAGTGTAGATGACTGGGGAAGCCAAGGGCAAACCACCCCGTTAAAAAGTCTGCCGTGAAAACGTTGTGAAAGCAACGTCATCCCAGAGTCGGAAATGACTGGTGCTTACACAGGGGACTACCTTTTCTTACTGCATAAATTAGTGTGCTCTGGGGTCCTCCTTCCGGAGCTAAGACAAAAATGTGTGAGCTGGAGGCTAAAAATCTGTGAGCTAGCTCCCGCTAACTCAGCTTAGAGGTAACACTGGACACAACAAGTCTTCTCACAAAGTTGTTCCTGGGTGCGAAGATGTACACATTTCCGAGCACTCCAAAATATAACATTCTATGCTTGCAATGACCCCCCCATCACTGAACAGCCTCGCCTGGGAAAACTTGCCCTTTAAAGTTGGGCTTTTCTGGCTGCTCAATCCCACCCCCAGCTGCCTGTAAACCTTGAAAACCGGCACTGTTCCGTTGACGGATCGTTTGTTATTTGATGTCTGTATTAGAACAGGATATGCTCTGTTTGTAAGCTGTCTTGGTTGCTCTTTGAGAAGAAGAAGAAGACCGTAGATTTATACCCCACCCTTCTTTCTGAATCAGTTTCTCAGAGTGGCTGACAATCTCTTTTATCTTCTCCCCCACCAAAGACACCCTGTGAGGTAGGTGGGGCTGAGAGAACTCGGACAGAAGCTGCCCTTTCGAGGACAGGGTCTCAGAGTGGCTCACAATCTCCTTTCCCTTCCTCCCCCACCACAGACACCCTGTGAGGTAGGTGGGGCTGAGAGAGCTCGGACAGAAGCTGCCCTTTCAAGAACAGAGTCTCAGAGTGGCTCACAATCTCCTTTCCCTTCCTCCCCTGCAACAGACACCCTGTGAGTGGGTGGGGCTGAGAGAGCTCTCTCAGAAGCTGCCCTTTAAAGGACAGCTCTGCGAGAGCTACGGCTGACCCAAGGCCGTTCCAGCAACTGCTAGTGGAGGAGTGGGGCATCGAAACCAGTCCTCCCAGATAAGAGTCCTCGCACTTAACCACTACACCAAACTGGCTCTCAAGGAAGGCGGGATGTAACTACAGGAAGTAGGAAAAGGAATAGCAATAATTATTGTTCTGTGAAGTCATTCCAAAGTGTTGCCATCTCGGGCAGGACTTTGTGTTGCAAAGAAATGAAGGTCATAAGAACATCAGGAGACCCCTGCTGGATCAGCCACCTGACTGGGAGAGAACGGCTCTGAGATCTCCATTTCTACTCTACTCGGGTCTAACGAAGGGAGCTCTGAAAGTCAACCTTTTCTAACCCCCAAACCCTTGTTGTCTGGGTGCTCCTGGATTCGAATCTAACAGTTCCCTTCCTGTCGCTTTACGAATAATTCAGATTTACGTTGAGGGGTTTCTGCAGTACGCATCATAGCATTTTTTTCTTTTTGAAGTGGGAGAACAGCACCTTGCCTCTTGCTTCGCCCACCGTAATTCTGCTTTTGTTGGAGCTGGAACTCCTTTCCCGATTAGGTCACACACCCCTGATGTAGCCAATCCTCCAAGAGCTCATAGGGCTTTTCTTACATGGCCTACTGTAAGCTCCAGGAGGCTTGGCTGCATCAGGGCGGTGTGGCCTAATAGGCAAAGGGGTTCCTGCTACAGAAAGAAAGCCCTGATTCTGCTAATTCATAACTGAAGATACTGAGCACCAATGTTGGTCTCCAAGATGTTCCTGCTTTTGAAATCTGGCTCTTCCGCCAGTGGAACGAATCCTTCTAAGATGTTCCACCCAGGACTTTTTTTTGTAACAGGAGCTCCTTTGCATATTAGGCCACACACCCTGGATGCAGCCAGTCCTCCAAGAGCTTACAGTAGGCCCTGAAGAAGAGCCCTTTAAGCTCTTGGGGGATTGGTTACATCAGGGGGTGTGGCCTAATATGCAAAGGAGTTCCTGCTACAACCCGGATGTAGCCAGTCCTCCAAGAGCTTACAGTAGGCCCTGCAAGAAGAGCCCTTTAGGCTCTTGGGGGATTGGCTACATCAGGGGGTGTGGCCTAAAATGCAAAGGAGTTCCTGCTACAAAAAAAGTCCTGGTTCTACCTGTTCTCCCCCCGCCTTCCACACCTCTCAATGTCTTACCAGGCACTCGAGTAGCCGGGCCGGACGGGAGATGATAATCAGAAGTTTCTTTACCAGCTGAGTGACAAAGGTCATCTCGTCACTCTCGGATCGCTCGTAGGCCTAGAAGCAACAGAAAGAGGCAGTCGGTCAGAGAAGTTTGCAGGGACTCTCATAGGATCATAGAGTTAAAAGACACCGCCAGGGTCATCTAGTTCAACGCCCTGCACAATGCAGGAAATTTACAAAATACCTTCCCCACAGTGACCCCTGTTCCATGTCCAGAAAATGCGCCCCCCCCCCAAAAAAAAACAAAAACACACATCCAGGATCCCTGGCTGAACAGTTTTGGAGAAAAATTGCTTTCTGACCTCAAAGTGGCAATCCACATCTCCCTGAGGGTGTAAAGAAGGGCTACAAGCACCTTAATAAGCACTGATGCAACCCTTCCTGCTTTCCCGCTCATGAATTGCCTAAGTTCACAGGATCTGCATTGCTGTCAGGTGGCCATCTAGCCTCTGCTGAAAAACCTCCAAAGAAGGAGAGCCCACCACCTCCCGAGGAGGAAGCCTGTTCCACTGAGGAACCACTCTAAACTCACAAACACCTCCCCCTAAATTCACAGGATCTGCATTGCTGTCAGGTGGCCATCTAGCCTCTGTTGAAAAACCTCCAAGGAAGGAGAGCCCGCCACCTTCCGAGGAGGAAGCCTGTTCCACCGAGGAACCGCTCTAAACTCACAGCCACCTCCCCCTAAATTCACAGGATCCTCATTGCTGTCCAATGGCCATCTAGCCTCTGTTGAAAAACCTCCAAGGAAGGAGAGCCCACCACCTCCCAAGGAGGAAGCCTGTTCCACTCAGGAACCGCTCTAACGGTCAGGAAGTTCTTCCAAATGTTGAGCCGGAAACTCTTTTGATTTAATTTCAATCCATTTGTTCTGATCCTACCTTCTGGGGCCACAGAAAACAATTCCACCCCATCCTCTAGATGACAGTACTTGTACTTGAATATGGTCATCACATCACCTCTCAGTCATCTCCTCTCCAAACTTCTGGGGTCCCAAATGCCTCACTATGACCATTACGGGCGGTTTCTTATGAACGTTTCACCATCCACTCCTAAATCCAGCATTCTCTAGAGATCTCCTTCAAGCCAACCTGGGCGGGCTGCACTAGCAAGAAACACTTCTGACACCCTGCCTTGTTCTACCAAGCAACAACTCCTTCCCCAAGTTGTTCCCCACTCACGTCTTTCAGCAGCTTCTCCATGTTCTCCTGCAGCTCGTAGAAATAGACGGTGGTGATGAGGCCTTCCTGGGACTTGGCCAAACAGTCTCGGGCCAGCTCGATGACCTGGTGGTGGATGAAACTGAGAGCCCCGTCAGCCAAAGGCAAGACGCTGTCTGGTTCGTAGTTCTTGGTGAAATCCTTCAGCTTCTCTTCCATTTGAGCTGTGGCCTGTTCGGGTAAGAAACGAAGGTTCGTGCCAGGGGGAAAGAGGACTTGTTCGAGGAACGCAGGGTTAAGTAAGGCCTTGCCCTTTTTCTGAAGCTGAGATAAGAAAAGCCAAAGAGTTCGGGGTCCCAAACAACCCACTGTACTCTCTATGCTCCACAAATTAAAAATGAAATAATGAAAATCTGGCTTATGAGAACCTTTGTGTTTAAATAAAATACTTGGTATGTCAGAACATATGAACATATATATATGAAGCTGCCTTATACTGAATCAGACACTTGGTCCATCAAAGTTAGTATTGTCTTCTCAGACTGGCAGCGGCTCTCCAGGGTCTCAAGCTGAGGTTTTTCACACCTATTTGCCTGGACCCTTTTTTTGGAGATGCCGGGGATTGAACCTGGGACCTTCTGCTTCCCAAGCAGATGCTCTACCACTGAGCCACCGTCCCTCCCCGAACTATTCCTTAGGCCAGACATAAAGATGGAAACATTGATCAATCGTCTACCTTTATACAGCCCCTCTTTCTCTCTGTCAAGCACCTGACACAGGGCATCTCCTAGTTTAGTCTTCCTATTTTCTTTTTTGGACAACCCCCCCCCCCTTGTATTTTCTGTAATATTTATCCATATAAGCAATAACTACACTCCGGGGTGAAATTCTAGCAGGAGCTCCTTTGCCTATTAGGCCACACTTCCCTGATGTAGCCAATCCTCCAAGAGCTTACAAAAAAAGGGCCTTGTAAGCTCTTGGAGGATTGGCTACATCGGGGAGGTGTGGCCTAATAGGCAAAGGAGCTCCTGCTAGAATTCCACCCCTGACTACACTTCATATTCAGGTACCAATGCACCTGTTTGGTTCCGATCCAGTCCTAATTCTTTCTCCTTTCTCAACATTCTCAAATCTTCCTCAACGTTTTTTGAGTGTGTGTGGGTGGAATATTGTCATTGTTAAACTTATACGAGAATGAGACAAAGAAATCGCCTTCTCTGACAAGATGCTGTCTCTGGGTGAGGGCGTTGGGGCCAGTACCTGTCTCTTTGATGCTTTTCCCCACTAGCCAGCTGCTTGGCTGTTTCTCAGGTTTCTGGGTCGGGCAGTCCCCACACAAGGGTCTTTGATACAAAAGCTCTTACCTTGGGGAACCGCTCCTTGTAAACATGATTCATCATCACGATCTCATTGTCGTAGGAAGAGGGCGACCGGCCCGGGCTGCAAAAGAAGATGTGGTTGGATCAAAATCTGGAGCAGAGATCCATCAGTGGCTATTAGCCACAAGGTATTGATGGAACTCTCTGTCTGGGGCAGATGCTGTCTTTTCACCTCCATCTCCCTCCTCCCATCTATTTGCCTTCCTTCCTTCCTTCGCTCCCTCCCTTCCTCCCTCCATTTCCTCCCTCCCTCCCTCCATTTCCATCTTTCCTCCCTCCATTTCCTTCCTTCCTCCTTCCTTCCTTCCTTCCTTCCCCCTTCCCTCCCTCCCTTCCTTCCTCCCTCCTTCCCTTCCTTCCTTCCTTTCTTCCTTCCTCCCTCCCTTCCCCCTTCCCTCCCTCCCTTCCCTCCCTCCTTCCTCCCTTCCTTCCTTCCTTCCCTCCCCTTCCCCTTTCTTTCTTTCTTCCTTCCTTCCTTCCTTCCTTCCTTCCTTCCTTCCTTCCTTCCTTCCTTCCTTCCTTCCTTCCTTCCTTCCTCCCTTCCCTCCCTTCCTCCCTCCCTTCCCTTCCCTCCCTCCCTTCTTTCCTTCCTTCCTTCCCTCCCCTTCCTTCCTTCCTTCCTTCCTTCCTTCCTTCCTTCCTTCCTTCCTTCCTTCCTCCTTTCCTCCCACCCTCCCTTCCTTCCCACTCAAACATCTGACGTTCCCATCCTGCAGCATTCGAACATCTGAGGTTTATTCTACATGGCTCTTATGTTAAGCAGGTTTGGCCTCCCTGATCTATTTCTATCTATTTCACTTCCTCTCCATTTTATCTCCTCCTTCCTCCCAGGAGCTCAGAGCGGTGTCTGTGGTTTCCCTCTTCTCTCTTTCTACAGTTTTAGGATGAGACAGCCAGGGTTCCCTCTAAGCTGAGTGAGCGTGAGCTAGCTCACAGGGTTTTTTAGCCTCTGGCTCACGCCTTTTTGTCCTCGCTCTGGAGATATGGCCCTAAACCAAACTCATTGATGCAGGAGCTCCCAAGTTTAATGCCAGGAGTTCACAAAGTAGAATTTTTGCTCACGCGACTCCACAGCTTAGAGGGAGCGTTGGGGATAGCATAACCGGCCCAAAGCCTGCTCTCCAATCAGTTTTATGGTAATAACAGACTGGGTTTGAGACCACAGCACCTTCAAGACTAACCCAATTTCCAGGGTATGAGCTTTTGGGAGTTAACAGTCCCTTCTTCAGATACTTTGACTCTTGACAGCTCACACCCTGAGAATCTGGTTGGTTTCTTCAGGGGTGGAATTCTAGCAGGAGTTCCTTTGCATATTAGGCCACACACCCCTGACGTAGCCAATCCTCCAAGAGCTTACAAGGCATTCTAGCAGGAGTTCCTTTGCATATTAGGCCACACACCCCTGACGTAGCCAATCCTCCAAGAGCTTACAAGGCTCCTTTTTGTAAGCTCTTGGAGGACTGGCTGCATCGGGGTGGCGTGGCCTAATATGCAAAGGAGCTCCTGCTAGAATTCCACCCCTGGGTTTCTTAAGGACTCGAATCTAGCTGCTATAGACTGAAATGGCTACTTCTACCCAGGTCACAAAGGGAGGCTGCAGTTTTGAGGATTCTCAGTGGGTCCGTACTCACCTGAGGCTCCGGGACCGGGGCCGCACCGCGGGGGACCGCCGACCCCCGTCATCGTCGGTGATGCTCTCTGTGCTGCCGAAATGCTTGGAAAGGAAGTGCAGCTCGTCCACGGTGGGCTGATAAGGCAGCTGGTGAAGGCGCTCTTGGGAGGAGCAGGAGGACTGGGGAAAAGAGAAAGACCATCATTGCCTCCTACCACACTCGAAGAAGAAGAAGACTGCAGATGTATACCCCGCCCTTCTCTCCGAATCAGAGACTCAGAGCAGCTCACAGTCTCCTTTACCTTCCTCCCCCACAACAGACACCCTGTGAGGTGGGTGGGGCTGAGAGAGCTCTGACAGAAGCCGCTCTTTCAAGGACAACTCCTGCCAGAGCTATGGCTGACCCAAGGCCCTTCCAGCAGCTGCAAGTGGAGCAGCGGGGAATCCAACCCGGTTCTCCCAGATAAGAGTCCGCACACTTAACCACTATGGCTGACCCAAGGCCATTCCAGCAGCTGCAAGTGGAGGAGTGGGGAATCAAACCCGGTT
Organism: Heteronotia binoei; assembly: GCF_032191835.1. Classification (NCBI taxonomy): domain Eukaryota; kingdom Metazoa; phylum Chordata; class Lepidosauria; order Squamata; family Gekkonidae; genus Heteronotia; species Heteronotia binoei. The sequence continues at coordinate 5,185,511 of NC_083235.1, forward strand.
CTCCCAGATAAGAGAGCTCTGGCTGACCCAAGGCCATTCCAGCAGCTGCAAGTGGAAGAGGGGGGAATCAAACCCGGTTCTCCCAGATAAGAGAGCTCTGGCTGACCCAAGGCCATTCCAGCAGCTGCAAGTGGAGGAGCGGGGAATCCAACCCGGTTCTCCCAGATTAGAGTCCGCACACTTCACCACTACACCAAACTAGCTCTCAGGAGACAGACACCCTGTGAAGTGGGTGAGGCTGAGAGAGCTCTGACAGAAGCCGCTCTTTCAAGGACAACTCCTGCGAGAGCTCTGGCTGACTCAAGGCCATTCCAGCAGCTGCAAGGGGAGGACTGGGGAATCAAACCCGGTTCTCCCAGATAAGAGTCTGCACACTTCATCACTACACCAAACTGAGCTCATGCTGATGTGCAGTTGGCTCTGGAGTGGGGCGCCCCCTGGCGTTTGGGCACCTGCGTTGCCCCGGGCTTGGCCCAAAAAAGCAGTGCTGCCGTGAAGCACACCTTTGCTGCGGAAGTCTTCCGGCGCACAAAGCAAAATGTCACTGGGTTGTCCGTTAAATGTGATTTGAGAGAAGCCTGGAATCACTGCACAAAATTTTGGATCTCGAGGCCACGTGCCGACTTCCCCCTTCTAGTTCCTTGCATTGCCCGCTCTTTTGCGTCAGGAGAACATTTATTCTGGATCCAGGCCCACCTCTCCCACGTGGTGTCTCTTAAACAGTTCCTGGGTTCATCCATCTCCCCCTTCCCCAAGAAGATCTTACCGATACAGTGGAGCTGGGCGTGTTGGTTCCATATCCAGACGATGGCAGGGAAGCCAAAGACCAACGCCGGCCATCGGCCCTGAAATGACCAAGATGGAAACAAACGTTGAGCACGTCTTAATTTTTGTAGAAATGTATCTGGCAGAGGGAGCTTTGACCCCCATTGGCCTCTAATGGTGTGACTGGACTTGAATCCAGCTCTTCTGCTATGGACCAACACAGTTACCCTCCTGAAACCAGACCTCATTTTGGGCAGGACTCACAGGGGTGGAGCTCTGGAACCTCTAGATTTGATTGTGCTCAGGGCTGGCCCTAGGCCCTGTAGCGCCCCAGGCAGCCCTGCTTCCCACCGCTGTCCCCCACTGCTCCCCCCACTCTCCCATTGCAGCGGCAATGTGGGGGGAAGACAGCAGCAATCCCCAGTGATTAAGGGTGAGAAGGAAGCGGAAGGAGGCAGGGGGAAGCGGCGGTAAGGGTGGGAAGACAGTGGTGATTCAGGGCAGGGAGGGAGGGGGAGGAGGTGGCAAGAAGCAGTGGTAACAGGGGGAAGACAGCAGTGATTCGGGGCGGGGAGGGAACGGAAGGAGGTGGGGAGAAGCAGCGGCAACAGGGGGAAGACAGCAGCGATTTGGGGCAGAGAGCAAGGGGAAGGGGGTGGCAAGAAGCAGCAGCAACGGGGGAAAAACAGCAGCGATTCGGGGCAGAGAGGGAGGGGAAGGAGGTGGGGAGAAGCAACGGCAACAGGGGGAAGACAGCAGCGATTTGGGGAGGGCAAGGAGGCAGCAAGAAGCAGTGGCAACGAGGGAAAGACAGCAGCGATTCGGGGCGGAGAGGGAGAGGAAGGAGGCGGCGAGAAGCAGCAACGGGGGGAAGACAACAGCGATTTGGGCGGAGAGGGAGGAGAAGGAGGTGGCAACAAGCAGCAGCAATGGGGGGAAGACAGAGGCGATTCAGGGCAGAGAGGGAGGAAAAGGAGATGGGGAGAAGCAGTGGCAACAGGGGGAAGACAGCAGCGATGTGGGGAGGGGAAGGAGGCGGCGATAAGCAGGGGCAATGGGGGGAAGACAGCAGCGATTTGGGGAAGGGAAGGAGGTGGGGAGAAGCAGCAGCAACAGGGGGAAGACAGCAGCGATTTGGGGTGGGGAGGGAGCGGAAGGAGGTGGGGAGAAGCAGCGGCAATGGGGGGAAGACAGCAGCGATTCAAGGCAGAGAGGGAGGGGAAGGAGGCGGTAAGAAGCAGTGGCAACGGGGGGAAGACAGCAGCGATTCGGGGCGGAGGGGAGATGGAGGGGAAGGAGGTGGCGAGAAGCAGCAACAATGGGGGAAGGCAGCAGCAATTCAGGGTGGAGAGGGAGGTGAAGGAGGTGTCAAGAAGTAGCGGCAATGGGGGGAAGACAGCAGTGATTCAGGGAGGAGAGGGAGGTGAAGGAGGTTGCAAGGAGCAGCGGCAATGGGGGGAAGACAGCAGCGATTCGGGGCAGAGAGGGAGGGGAAGGAGGTGGGGAGAAGCAGCAGCAACAGGAAGAAGACAGCAGTGATTTGGGGAGGGGAAGGAGGCAGCGAGAAGCAGGGGCAACAGGGGGAGAAGACAGCAGTGATTTGGGGCAGGGAGGGAGCAGAAGGAGGCTGGGAGAAGTGGCGGCAACGGGGGAAGACAGCAGCGATTTGGGGTGGAGAGGGAGGGGAAGGAGGTGGCAAGGAGCAGCAGCAATGGGGGGAAGACAACAGCAATTCGGGACAGGGAGGGAGGGGAAGGAATTTTTTAAAACAAAAAGCTGGGGGCGCCTAATTTGGTGCCCCTCCAGGGCCTGTGCCCTAGGCAAATGCCTAGTCTGCCTAGTGAAAGAGCAGGCCCTGTTTGTGTTCTTTCTTCTTATGCCTCCCCAAATACTCGCTTCTGAGCTCCATTGTTCAAACTCCCTGTCAGAATTTTGCTGAACTCTAAGATTTCACAAACTTTCTAAGATTTGACAAACTTTTTCTTTCCTTACAAAAAATGGGAAAAAACCCCAAACCCATCAAGCAGACAGAGGGAAATATTCCTCATGCCACTGTGGCCACATAGGAGAAAGTCCTTTTAAAGGTATGATGGGACTCAGGTTTTATGTGGCTCTTTCACACAGATGTATTTATTTATTTATTTATCCTGCCCTCTCTGCTGAAGCAGGCTTTGGGCTTTGATAGAATATTGTGCGGCTCTCAAAGTCCTCACCACCCATGTTGGCTGGCTTGGAGAAAGCATTTCTCTCTTTATATGGCTTCTCCAAGCCAAGCCAGTCAGCAGCTGGGAGAATGCTTTTAAAGTTAAAGTTGCTCTCTTTCCACCTCTCTCTCCTCCCATCTATTTGCTTCCCTTCCTTGAACGCATTTAAAGTTAAAGTTGCTCTCTTTCCACCTCTCTCTCCTCCCATCTATTTGCTTTCCTTCCTTCCTTGAATGCATTTAAAGTTAAAGTTGCTCTCTTTCCACCTCTCTCTCCTCCCATCTATTTGCTTTCCTTCCTTCCTTGAATGCATTTAAAGTTAAAGTTGCTCTCTTTCCACCTCTCTCTCCTCCCATCTATTTGCTTTCCTTCCTTCCTTGAATGCATTTAAAGTTAAAGTTGCTCTCTTTCCACCTCTCTCTCCTCCCATCTATTTGCTTCCCTTCCTTGAACGCATTTAAAGTTAAAGTTGCTCTCTTTCCACCTCTCTCTCCTCCCATCTATTTGCTTTCCTTCCTTCCTTGAATGCATTTAAAGTTAAAGTTGCTCTCTTTCCACCTCTCTCTCCTCCCATCTATTTGCTTCCCTTCCTTGAACGCATTTAAAGTTAAAGTTGCTCTCTTTCCACCTCTCTCTCCTCCCATCTATTTGCTTTCCTTCCTTCCTTGAATGCATTTAAAGTTAAAGTTGCTCTCTTTCCACCTCTCTCTCCTCCCATCTATTTGCTTTCCTTCCTTGAATGCATTTAAAGTTAAAGTTGCTCTCTTTCCACCTCTCTCTCCTCCCATCTATTTGCTTTCCTTCCTTCCTTGAATGCATTTAAAGTTAAAGTTGCTCTCTTTCCACCTCTCTCCTCCCATCTATTTGCTTTCCTTCCTTCCTTTCTTGAATGCATTTAAAGTTAAAGTTGCTCTCTTTCCACCTCTCTCTCCTCCCATCTATTTGCTTTTCCTTCCTTCCTTCCCTCCCTCCCTCCATCCCTCCCTCTCTTCTCTCAAACTTCTGAGGTTTCTTCTATGTGGCTCTTTCATTAATCAATTTGGCCACCCACACTCGAGGCGGATCCTGCACTGAGCTGGGGGTTGAACTAGATGGCTTGGACAGCCCCTTCTTCCCCAACTCAGTGATTCTATGAATAGAACTTAGAACAGTCACCTCCTTTGTCCCCCACCAGCTGCACCTCAAAGGTATACTGCTTCTAAATAGCCAGTGTGTGCAGTGGTGAAAAAGTGTCGGATTCATATCTGGGAGACCTGGGTTCGAATCCCCACTGATGTCCTGGAAGTTCGCTGGGTGACCGCGGGCCACTCACGCTCCCTCAGCCTGACCTGCCTCACTGCACTGTTGTGAGGATAAAACAGTGAAGAGGAAAACGACATCAGCTGTTTTCATTCCCCACTGCGGAGAAAGGCAAGGGGAGAAAGGAACGAATGAAATAGGCAAGTACACCAAAAGGTCCTGCTTCTTAGCATTCAGCCAACCCAACTCTGGCTTCAGATTTTCAGCAGAGGGTTGATGCCCTCCACAGTCCCACCCAACTGCAGGGCTCTACTGCCAAGAATGCTTGACAGGCTTCTCCCATCATGCATTTCAACCAACCTTTACAAAACAACAGCCTCGTGACCATCACCAGGGCTTCAGGCTGTAAGTTCCATAATTTAACTAAGCGCTGTATGAAAAAGTACTTCCTTTTGCCGTCCTAAACCGACTTCCAATCAACTTTGGGGGGACAGCCCCAGGTTATGAGAGAGACAACCTATCCCCTTTCTCAATACCATTTACAGCTTTATAATCTTCTTTTGTGTCCCCCCTCCAAGTTAAAAAAAAGCCCCCATATGCTAAACCAGGGGTGGCCAAACTTGCTTAACGTAAGAGCCACATGGAATAAACCTCAGATGTTTGGAGAAGGAAGGAAGGAAGGAAGGAAGGAAGGAAGGAAGGAAGGAAGGAAGGAAGGAAGGAAGGAAGGAAGGAAGGAAGGAAGGAAGGAAGGAAGGAAGGAAGGAAGGAAGGAAGGAAGGAAGGAAGGAAATAGATGGGGAGAGAGAGGTGGAAAGAAAGCAACTTAACTTTTAAATGCATTCTCCAAGCTGCCGGCTGGCTTGGTTTGGTGAAATGATTTAAAGAAGAAGATATTGGATTTATAACCTGCCCTCCACTCCGAAGAGCGGCTCACAATCTCCTTTCCCTTCCTCCCCCACAACAGACACCCTGTGAGGTCGATGAAGATATTGGATGAGGTCGATGAAGATATTGGATTTATATCCCGCCCTCCACTCCGAAGAGTCTCAGAGCGGCCTACAATCTCCTTTCCCTTCCTCCCCCACAACAGACACCCTGTGAGGTGGGTGGGGCTGAGAGAGCTCTGACAGAAGGTGCCCTTTCAAGGACAGAGACTCAGAACGGCTTACAATCTCCTCTATCTTCTCCCCCACCACAACAGACACTCTGTGAGGTGGGTGGGACTGGAGAGGGCTCTCACAGCAGCTGCCCTTTCAAGGACAACCTCTGCCAGAGCTATGGCTGACCCAAGGCCATGCTAGCAGGTGCAGGTGGAGGAGTGGGGAATCAAACCTGGTTCTCCCAGATAAGAGTCTGCACACCACTACACCAAACTGGCATTTTACGAGCTGGCCGATGGGTGCTAGGGGCTTCAAGAGCCACACAATATGTGCGGAAGAACCACGTGTGGCTCCCGAGCACAGTTTGGCCACCCCTGCGCTAAACCTTTGCACATAGGAAAGAGACTCCAAATCCTTGGGACATTTTTTCCATATGTGACAATGACATGGGGGTTTCCAGCTCCAGATGGGCAAATTTTTGGAGATTTGTTGGCAGAGCCTAGGAAGGGCAGAAATCGGAGAGGGAAGCGAGTTCAGGAGGTGCACCCTCCAAAACAGTCACTTTTTTTGGAGGGGGTGTAATAAACAAAAACGAATCACAGTTGATAAGACAGACAACGAAAGGAACAAATACTGTGATGTGCTGGCTAACAACGTTTAACAAAACCATTTGAAAACCTTTTAAAATATCTTCTTATACTTCACTAGAACCATCCATTCACATGACAATACTATCACAGAGGTCCATTCTCACATTTCAATATTACAAGAAATGTCCTATGACAGGGGCGGCCAATGGTAGCTCTCCAGATGTTTTTTGCCTACAACTCCCATCAGCCCCAGCCAGCATGGCCAATGGCTGGGGCTGATGGGAGTTGTAGGCAAAAAAACATTTGGAGCGCTACCATTTGCCACTCCTGGCCTATGAGCACCCAGAGATAGGCTCCTTTCGTCAATGGACTTCCTCAGGAGTAATCCTTCCTGTACTTCTTCCAGGGTTACCGGCCTCTCATAACAACCCAATGTTAATGCTCTTCTGCAACATCTTCTATCTCAAATTTTCTCATCCACTCAATGACACTTAAGTACATATATTTCTACTAGGAGCTTAAACCAGTCCAAACTTATTCTTTTAACCAGATGCACAAGCCTTCTGGAGTCTGCTGGCCAAGAGCTCTCTGCAATATTTTTATTAGAAGCAAGCTGTGCTTTTAGACGGCCAAATGCTCTCATACTCTCTATAATTATTATTTATTTATTCAGTTTTAATTTCGAGCAAGACATTCTTTTGGCAGCAAATTAGCTCAAAGCCACTTAACTGTATGGTTTTAAGCAGGCCAGCCCTGTGTCTCTTCTATAGGAAAAAGGAAAGGTTCCCTGTGCAAGCACCAGTCGTTTCTGACTCTGGGGTGACGTTGCTTTCACAACGTTTTCACGGCAGACTTTTTACAAGGTGGCTTGCCATTGCCTTCCCCAGTCATCTACACTTCCCCCCCAGCAAGCTAGGCACTCATTTGACCGACCTTGGAAGGATGGAAGGCTGAGCCAACCTTGAGCCTGCTACCTGAAAACCCAGCTTCCACCAGGGATCTAACTCAGGTCATGAGCAGAGCTTAGGACTGCAGTACTGCAGCTTTAACACTGCGCCATGGGGCTCTTAAGGTAAAGGTAGCCCCCTGTGCAAGCACCAGTCGTTTCCGACTCTGGCGTGATGTTGCTTTCCCATTTTCATGGCAGACTTTTTACGGGGTGGTTTGCCATTGCCTTCCCCAGTCATCTACACTTCCCCCCCAGCAAGCTAGGCACTCATTTGACCAACCTCAGAAGAATGGAAGGCTGAGACAACCTCGAGCCTGCTACCAGAAAACCCAGCTTCCACCGGGGATCGAACTCAGGTCGTGAGCAGAGCTTAGGACTGCAGTACTGCAGCTTTAACACTCTGCGCCACGGGGCCCTTGGCCTCTTCTGTAACTGAATACAGAAACCTCTTAGAGTCTACGTGCAAAGTTGATTAACTGCAATTTGAAGAGATCTCCAGTCACACCAGACCTGGTGGTTGGCAACCGCAGAGGATGTCCATGGGGCATTTCTCCCACCAGATACTTACAGAGGCAAAACTTTACGTTCGAAAGCCACCAACAGTGTGTAGTTAACAAACATCTTTTCTGGACAACCAGAAAAAAGGGAACTTCAACCTCATAATCTGGGATTGAAGTCAGGCGACAGGCTGCGTGAGATCACTATATATACTGATGGCATCACAGAGGGACAGAAGCGGCGTGTGAGTCAGTGTTGCCGGCACACCATGGCAACGGGGAGGAGAGGGGGGAAAGAGAACTCAGCAGGAGGTAGGGTTGCCAATCTCCAGGTGGGACCTGGAGATCTCCTCCTATTACAATTGACCTCCAGATGAAGAAGACGACGACATTGGATTTATATTCCACCCTCCACTCAAGAGTCTCAGAGCGGCTCACAATCTCCTTTATCTCCCTCCCCAACAACGGACACTCTGTGAGGTGGGTGGGGCTGAGAGGACTCTCACAGCAGCTGCCCTTTCAAGGACAACCTCTGCCAGAGCTATGGCTGACCCAAGGCCATGCCAGCAGGTGCAAGTGGAGAAGTGGGGAATCAAACCCGGTTCTCCCAGATAAGAGTCTGCACACTTAACCACTACACCAAACTACACCAAGATCCATTCCCCTGGACAAAATGGCTGTTTTGAAGGTGGACTCTATGGCATAAGAACATAAGAGAAGCCATGTTGGATCAGGCCAGTGGCCCACTCAGTCCAACACTCTGTATCACACAGTGGCCAAAAAAACCCAGGTGCCATCAGGAGGTCCACCAGTGGGGCCAGAAGCCACTTTGGTGTAGTGGTGAAGTGCATGGACTCTTATCTGGGAGAACCGTCGACTGCGGGGTGACATGAGAGAGGTTTACAAGATTATGCATGAGATGGAGAAGGTAGAGAAAAGTCCTTTTCTCCCTTTCTCACAATACAAGAACTCATGGGCATTCGATGAAATTGCTGAGCAGTCGGGTTAGAATGGATAAAAGGAGGTACTTCTTCACCCAAAGGGTGATTAACATGTGGAATTCACTGCCACGGGAGGTGGTGGCAGCTACAGGCATAGACAGCTTCAAGAGGGGATTGGATAAAAATATGGAGCAGAGGTCCATCAGTGGCTATTAGCCACAGTGTGTGTGTGTGTGTGTGTGTGTATATACAAAAATTTTTTGGCCACTGTGTGATACAGAGTGTTGGACTGGATGGGCCATTGGCCTGATCCAACATGGCTTCTCTTATGTTCTTACGTTCTTAACCGGGTTAGATGCCCCACTCCTCCACTTGCAGCTGCTGGAATGGCCTTGGGTCAGCCATAGCTCTCACAGGAGTTGTCCTTGAAAGGGGGCAGCTTCTGGGAGAGCTCTCTCGGCCCCGATTCAATTTTTTTAAAAAAGCCCTCCCACTGTTGCCCCCCTGTCCCCAAGCACCAAGAAAACGAGAGACTAACTCTGTAAACATGGAGTGTTGGATTGTATGGGCCACTGGCCTGATCCAACAGGGCTTCTCTTATGTTCTTATGTGACACAGAGTGTTGGATTGTATGGGCCACTGGCCTGATCCAACATGGCTTCTCTTATGTTCGTATGCTCTTATCACAGCCCCAGACAGAGAGTTCCATCTATACTTGTAGCTAATAGCCACTGATGGACTTCTGTAAAAATGGTTGTTATTGCTGAAAGTTCTAAGTTGTTTCTGGTTTTTTGGAAATTAGAAGTCTTATGTTAGCATACTCCCAATGAAATTGGAAACTCTGGGGGAAGCTCCTCATAAATTTGGCTCCTGTGGATTTCTTATTCGGCCCTTTCAAAAGAAGCTAAGGACAAAGAGAAATGTGGAGCCGTGCTTGATCCCTTGAGAGAAGCAGAGCAGAGCCAAATTGAAAATGTAGTGCAGGGAGGAATCTGTCACTAAGCAAACAGAAAGAGTTACAAAATGCTACTGGATGTGAAGTTACCTCAAAAGTAAAATATTTAGGTGTGGAGATTACGATGAGAAATACTGATTTATACAAGAACAATTATGAAAAGCTTTGGCATAAAATTGAAGAGGATATGTTAAAGTGGAACAAATTGAATTTATCTCTGCTGGGGAGGATATCTGCAGTTAAAACGAATGTTCTACCAAGAATTATGTGGTTTTTTTCATACTATTCCAATAGTGAAATATAAGAGACAATTTAATCTTTGGCAAAGAAAGATTTCAGAAATTGTATGGGCGGGCAAAAAACCAAGAATTAAAATGAAAATTCTGACCGATGCGGAAGAAAGAGGTGGCTTCCAACTACCTGATTTAAGGTTATACCATGATGCAGTTTGTTTGGTATGGATTAAGGAATGGATAACTTTACTTAATAGAAAATTATTGGCACTAGAAGGCCATGGTAATGTTTTTAGTTGGCATGCTTATATGTATTATGGGAAGGAGAAGATGGATGCATTTTTCTCACACCATTATATAAGGAAGAACTTGTTGAATACTTGGAAAAAATACAGTAAATATGGTGATGAGAGAAAACCACTTTGGATAGTGCCAACAGAAGTTATAAAGTTGTCTTCAAGTACACAGGAAGGAAAATGTGTATCATACAAACAACTGCTAAAGATTCATGGAGGCAAAGTAGAATTGAAATCGGCCGAAGAGTTGCAAGATAAGTTTAGTTGGTTTCAACTGCAACAAATTAAAAGCTTGGTAGAGAATGATATTAGGAATGCAGGTATAAGACATGAACAAACAGAAATGGAAAAAATGCTATTGGGTGAAAATGAAAAACTGATTTCAAGGATTTATAAGCTGTTACTGAAATGGTCTACAGAAGAGGAGGTGGTGAAACCTCAAATGATTAAATGGGCAATAAACTTTAACAAGGAGAAAGTAGAGAAAGAAGTACTTTTCTCCCTTTCTCACAATACGAGAACTCGTGGGCATTCGATGAAATTGCTGAGCAGACAGGTTAAAACGGATAAAAGGAAGTACTTCTTCACCCAAAGGGTGATTAACATGTGGAATTCACTGCCACAGGAGGTGGTGGCGGCCACAAGCATGGCCACCTTCAAGAGGGGGTTAGATAAAAATATGGAGCAGAGGTCCATCAGTGGCTATTAGCCACAGTGTGTATGTGTGTGTATATATATATATATATATATATATATATATATATATATATATATATATATATATATATATATATATATATATATATATATATATATATATATATATATTTGGCCGCTGTGTGACACAGAATGTTGGACTGGATGGGCCATTGGCCTGATCTAACATGGCTTCTCTTATGTTCTTATGAAATACAAATGGAGGCATGAGAACACCTATGGAAGAACTGTATGAGAATATCGACGTGCTGTAATATAAAAGAACTGTTTTAAAGTGCTGTATAGGTGGTATATGACACCTAAAAAATTAGCAAAAATGAACAATCACGCTTCAGACAGGTGTTGGAAATGTAAAAAACATGAAGGTTCTTTCTACCATATGTGGTGGACTTGAGAAAAGGCGAAACAATTTTGGCTTCTGATTCAACAAGAGATTTCGAAAATCTTGAGATATAAGAGAGCACCGGATGTTTTTCTGGTGGGATTGCAAATGGAAAGCTTTTCGAAGCGAGACAGGACATTGTCGTGGTATTTGCTTTCAGCTGCGAGAACATTGTATGCGCAAATGTGGAAGCAAGATAAAATACCCGAAAAATGGGACTGGGTTTTAAAAGTACTAAACTGGAGTGAAATGGACAAACTTACTAGAATCTTGAAAGACTGTAATTTAGAGAAATTCAAAGAAGACTGGGAGAAGTTTCAAAACTATGTAGAGAAACAATGGAAAGCGAAGAGACATTTAGCGGGTTTTGACAACAATAACTTAAAGAGAAGAGAAGAGAACTGTGATTATTGATATGTGATTCAATATGCAAATTAGATAACTGAGAATTAAGTAGAGGATAAAGCATAATAACCATCTTTGAGATAAAATAATAGTAATATTTAGTGAAGATTCTATAATTATGAATTTTACCTTTAGAATGTTGTTTATATATTTTCAATACCGGCGGAGGTCATGAATTAGAGGTGGGGTGGGGGAGGAAAATTTGTAGTATATTGGCGGATTATATTTGGGTTATGTTAGAAGTATACTTTTCGATATATTGCAAAAATAATAAAAATCTGATTTACAAAAAAAAAAGAAAAGAAACTGTAGTACAGGGGTGTCGAACACATTTGTTATGAGGGCCGGAGCTGACATAAATGAGACCTTGTTGGGACGAGCCGTGTTCGGTTGGGCTGAGACATGTTGGGCAGGGCCATGTGAGTACCTATTTAAGATTAGATAGTAGAAATATAAACTTTATGAAGAACACAAATATATATTTTTTAAAAACTTAAAAACATGCTTAAAATGATAGCACTCGTTGGTCTTAAAGGTGCTTTCTTTGTGTTTCTCCCAGGGGATCAAGGAAACTGGGCAAATGAAACTCTGGCTCTTTCCTTCCTTACCCAGGGACTGGGGGTGGGGGGAGCCTCAGTCAATAGAAGAAAGAGAGTCTTAGCTCAGTAGTTCTGCTGTGCGATTGAGTGAGCCTGGCAAAGCAAGCTATTCCTCCCCCCTTCCTCCCCAAGGGAGGCGCCTCAGCCAATGGAAAAAATAGAGACTTTGCTCTGTAGCTCCTGTGCGATTGAGCAAGCCTGACAAAAGCAAGCTGTCCCTCCCCCCTCCTTCCCCAAGGGAAGAGCCTCAGCCAATGGAGAAAATGGAAGCTTTGCTCTATAGCTCCTGTGCGATTGAGCAAGCCTGGCAAAGCAAGCTGTTATGCAGAAGGAAGCAAGGGAGAGGGAAAAGGAAGCAGATGACAGCCAGTTGCTCGGGGGCCTGATCGGAGCCCTCCGGGGGCCTGATTCGGCCCCCGAACTGCATGTTTGACACCCCTGCGTGTAGCAAGCATATATGAGAGTATATATGGGAGTACCTTGAATAAGACTCTAGAAAATGCATTTGAATATTGTTAACTGGAAAAAAATTTTTTGTGACACGTCGGTCCCTTGGTGAGCTGCCTAAAGAAGGATTCTCTGAAAGTGGATGGAAGCCGCAGTCCAGTTGCAGCCACACCCAGTTTGGGAATTGCAACAACAGCTGTATTGGTGAATTGGACTTCACGAAGTCCTACACTTGAAGAAAAACACTGTATATTGTAAAATGGACTGTGAAATAATTTCAAATTCATTGGTAGATAACTCAAAGACAGTGTGCGATTGCAATAAAAAAGGCTAACGCCATGCTGGGAATTATTAGGAAAGGAATGGAAAACAAATCAGCCAGTATCATAACGCCCCTGTATAAATTGATGGTGCGGTCTCATTTGGAAAACTGTGTGCAATTCTGGACACCGCACTTCAAAAACGATATCCTAGCATTGGAAAAAGTGCAGAAAAGGGCAACTAGAATGATTAAAGGTTTGGAACACTTTCCCTATGAAGAAAGGTTAAAATGCTTGGGGTTCTTGAGCTTGGAGAAACGTCGACTGTGGGGTGACATGATAGAGGTTTACAAGATTATGCATGGGATGGAGAAAGTAGAGAAAGAAGTACTTTTCTTCCTTTCTCACAATACAAGAACTTGTGGGCATTTGATGAAATTGCTGAGCAGTCAGGTTAAAACGGATAAAAGGAAGTACTTCTTCACCCAAAGGGTGATTAACATGTGGAATTTCCTGCCACAGGAGGTGGTTGCGGCTACAAGCATAGCCAGCTTCAAGAGGGGATTGGATAAAAATATGGAACAGAGGTCCATCAGTGGCTATTAACCACAGCATATTATTGGAAATGTCTGGGGCAGTGATGCTCTGTATTCTTGGTACTTTGGGGGGGGGCAACAGTGGGAGGGCTTCTGATGTACAGGCCCCAATGATGGACCTCCTGATGGCACCTGGTTTTCTGGCCACTGAGTGACACAGAGTGTTCGGCTGGATGGGCCATTGGCCTGATCCAACATGGCTTCTCTTATGTTCTTATGTGACACAGACTGTTGGACTGGATGGGTCATTGGCCTGATCCAACATGGCTTCTCTTATGTTCTTATGTGACACAGAGTGTTGGGCTGGATGGGCCATTGGCCTGATCCAACATGGCTTCTCTTATGTTCTTATGTGACACAGAGTGTTGGGCTGGATGGGCCATTGGCCTGGTCCAACATGGCTTCTCTTATGTTCTTATGTGACACAGAGTGTTGGGCTGGATGGGCCATTGGCCTGGTCCAACATGGCTTCTCTTATGTTCTTATGTGACACAGAGTGTTGGGCTGGATGGGCCATTGGCCTGGTCCAACATGGCTTCTCTTATGTTCTTATGTGACACAGAGTGTTGGGCTGGATGGGCCATTGGCCTGATCCAACATGGCTTCTCTTATGTTCTTATGTGACACAGAGTGTTGGGCTGGATGGGCCATTGGTCTGGTCCAACATGACTTCTCTTATGTTCTTATGTGACACAGAGTGTTGGGATGGATGGGCCATTGGCCTGGTCCAACATGGCTTCTCTTATGTTCTTATGTGACACAGAGTGTTGGACTGGATGGGCCATTGGCCTGATCCAACATGGCTTCTCTTATGTTCTTATGTGACACAGAGTGTTGGGCTGGATGGGCCATTGGCCTGATCCAACATGGCTTCTCTTATGTTCTTATGTGACACAGAGTGTTGGACTGGAGGGGCCATTGGCCTGATCCAACATGGCTTCTCTTATGTTCTTATGTGACACAGAGTGTTGGACTGGAGGGGCCATTGGCCTGATCCACCAGGGCTTCTCTTATGTTCTTATGTGACACAGAGCGTTGGACTGGATGGGCCATTGGCCTGATCCAACATGGCTTCTCTTATGTTCTTATGTGACACAGAGTGTTGGGCTGGATGGGCCATTGGCCTGATCCAACATGGCTTCTCTTATGTTCTTATGTGACACAGAGTGTTGGACTGGAGGGGCCATTGGCCTGATCCAACATGGCTTCTCTTATGTTCTTATGTGACACAGAGTGTTGGGCTGGATGGGCCATTGGCCTGGTCCAACATGGCTTCTCTTATGTTCTTATGTGACACAGAGTGTTGGGCTGGATGGGCCATTGGCCTGGTCCAACATGGCTTCTCTTATGTTCTTATGTGACACAGAGTGTTGGGCTGGATGGGCCATTGGCCTGATCCAACATGGCTTCTCTTATGTTCTTATGTGACACAGAGTGTTGGGCTGGATGGGCCATTGGTCTGGTCCAACATGACTTCTCTTATGTTCTTATGTGACACAGAGTGTTGGGATGGATGGGCCATTGGCCTGGTCCAACATGGCTTCTCTTATGTTCTTATGTGACACAGAGTGTTGGACTGGATGGGCCATTGGCCTGATCCAACATGGCTTCTCTTATGTTCTTATGTGACACAGAGTGTTGGGCTGGATGGCCCATTGGCCTGATCCAACATGGCTTCTCTTATGTTCTTATGTGACACAGAGTGTTGGACTGGAGGGGCCATTGGCCTGATCCAACATGGCTTCTCTTATGTTCTTATGTGACACAGAGTGTTGGACTGGAGGGGCCATTGGCCTGATCCACCAGGGCTTCTCTTATGTTCTTATGTGACACAGAGCGTTGGACTGGATGGGCCATTGGCCTGATCCAACATGGCTTCTCTTATGTTCTTATGTGACACAGAGTGTTGGGCTGGATGGGCCATTGGCCTGATCCAACATGGCTTCTCTTATGTTCTTATGTGACACAGAGTATTGGACTGGAGGGGCCATTGGCCTGATCCAACATGGCTTCTCTTATGTTCTTATGTGACACAGAGTGTTGGGCTGGATGGGCCATTGGCCTGGTCCAACATGGCTTCTCTTATGTTCTTATGTGACACAGAGAGTTGGACTGGAGGGGCCATTGGCCTGATCCAACATGGCTTCTCTTATGTTCTTATGTGACACAGAGTGTTGGGCTGGATGGGCCATTGGCCTGATCCAACATGGCTTCTCTTATGTTCTTATGTGACACAGAGTGTTGGACTGGAGGGGCCATTGGCCTGATCCAACATGGCTTCTCTTATGTTCTTATGTGACACAGAGCGTTGGACTGGATGGGCCATTGGCCTGATCCAACATGGCTTCTCTTATGTTCTTATGTGACACAGAGCTTTGGGCTGGATGGGCCATTGGCCTGATCCAACATGGCTTCTCTTATGTTCTTATGTGACACAGAGTGTTGGACTGGAGGGGCCATTGGCCTGATCCAACATGGCTTCTCTTATGTTCTTATGTGACACAGAGTGTTGGACTGGAGGGGCCATTGGCCTGATCCAACATGGCTTCTCTTATGTTCTTATGTGACACAGAGTGTTGGTCTGGATGGGCCATTGGCCTGATCCAACATGGCTTCTCTTATGTTCTTATGTGACACAGAGTGTTGGACTGGATGGGCCATTGGCCTGATCCAACATGGCTTCTCTTATGTTCTTATGTGACACAGAGTGTTGGGCTGGATGGGCCATTGGCCTGATCCAACATGGCTTCTCTTATGTTCTTATGTGACACAGAGTGTTGGACTGGAGGGGCCATTGGCCTGATCCAACATGGCTTCTCTTATGTTCTTATGTGACACAGAGTGTTGGACTGGAGGGGCCATTGGCCTGATCCAACAGGGCTTCTCTTATGTTCTTATGTGACACAGAGCGTTGGATTGGATGGGCCATTGGCCTGATCCAACATGGCTTCTCTTATGTTCTTATGTGACACAGAGTGTTGAGCTGGATGGGCCATTGGCCTGATCCAACATGTCTTCTCTTATGTTCTTATGTGACACAGAGTGTTGGACTGGAGGGGCCATTGGCCTGATCCAACATGGCTTCTCTTATGTTCTTATGTGACACAGAGTTTTGGACTGGATGGGCCATTGGCCTGATCCAACATGGCTTCTCTTATGTTCTTATGTGACACAGAGTGTTGGACTGGAGGGGCCATT
This sequence comes from Heteronotia binoei, assembly GCF_032191835.1. Taxonomy (NCBI): domain Eukaryota; kingdom Metazoa; phylum Chordata; class Lepidosauria; order Squamata; family Gekkonidae; genus Heteronotia; species Heteronotia binoei. Next base: position 5,201,887 of record NC_083235.1, read on the forward strand.
GGCCTGATCCAACATGGCTTCTCTTATGTTCTTATGTGACACAGAGTGTTGGACTGGAGGGGCCATTGGCCTGATCCAACATGGCTTCTCTTATGTTCTTATGTGACACAGAGTGTTGGTCTGGATGGGCCATTGGCCTGATCCAACATGGCTTCTCTTATGTTCTTATGTGACACAGAGTGTTGGACTGGATGGGCCATTGGCCTGATCCAACATGGCTTCTCTTATGTTCTTATGTGACACAGAGTGTTGGGCTGGATGGGCCATTGGCCTGATCCAACATGGCTTCTCTTATGTTCTTATGTGACACAGAGTGTTGGACTGGAGGGGCCATTGGCCTGATCCAACATGGCTTCTCTTATGTTCTTATGTGACACAGAGTGTTGGACTGGAGGGGCCATTGGCCTGATCCAACAGGGCTTCTCTTATGTTCTTATGTGACACAGAGCGTTGGATTGGATGGGCCATTGGCCTGATCCAACATGGCTTCTCTTATGTTCTTATGTGACACAGAGTGTTGAGCTGGATGGGCCATTGGCCTGATCCAACATGTCTTCTCTTATGTTCTTATGTGACACAGAGTGTTGGACTGGAGGGGCCATTGGCCTGATCCAACATGGCTTCTCTTATGTTCTTATGTGACACAGAGTTTTGGACTGGATGGGCCATTGGCCTGATCCAACATGGCTTCTCTTATGTTCTTATGTGACACAGAGTGTTGGGCTGGATGGGCCATTGGCCTGATCCAACATGGCTTCTCTTATGTTCTTATGTGACACAGAGTGTTGGGATGGATGGGCCATTGGCCTGATCCAACATGGCTTCTCTTATGTTCTTATGTGACACAGAGTGTTGGACTGGATGGGCCACTGGCCTGATCCAACATGGCTTCTCTTATGTTCTTATCGACGCAAGGTGGAACTTCACAGCCTGTTCCCTGGATTTTGTGGGGCGGAGGTGGGAGGGAGGGAGTGGCACACGTGAGTCTAAAAAAAAAACAGGGAGCAGATGGGGAGTGGGGGGGGGGAGGCAGCTCTAGATGCTGCAGTACCGCCTCGCGTGTTCCCGTGTACCACTTTCTCTCTGTGTGGCCTGGCAAAGTGAACCCAGCTTCAGATGCAGAGTCAGAACCCGACATTTCTTTGAAACCCACAAGAAGAGGAGGATCTTGCTATGGTCTGCGTGAGAGATAGGAAGCTGGCAAACTGGGCAGGGATTGAGAAGGTAGAGAAAAAAGTACTTTTCTCCCTTTGTCACGAGGCAAGAAGTCCTGGGCACTCCATGATATCCATGAGCGGTAGGTTTAGAACAGAGACAAGGAAGTCCTTCTTCACCCAAAAAGTCATGAACATGTGGAATTCACTGCCACAGGAAGTCGTGGCGGCCAAAGTTCCCTCTAAACTGCAATCTTGTGAGCAAAAATTCTACTTTGTGAGCTACTGGCATTAAAGTTGGGAGCTACTGTATCAATTATTGTGCTCTGGGGCCATTTTTCCTGAGCTAAGACAAAAATGTGTGAGCTGGAGGCTAAAAATCTCATGCTAACTCAGCTTAGAGGGAACTCTGGTGGCACCTTCAAGCATAGCCAGCTCCAAGAGGGGATTGGATAAACAGATGGAGCAGAGATCCATCAGTGGCTGTTAGCCACAAGGAAAAAATGGAATGCTCTATCTGAGGCAGTGATGCTCTGTAATCTTGGTGCTTGAGGGGTAAGAGTGGGAAGGCTTCTGGAGTTCTGACCCCACTGGTGGACCTCCTGATGGCACCTGGGTTTTGGCCACTGTGTGACACAGGGTGCTGGGACTGGATGGGCATTGGATTGATCTAAAATGACTTCCCTTATGTTCTTATGTCTGGGGCAGTGATGCTCTGTCATCTTGGCGCTTGGGAGGGCTTCTAATGTCCTGGCCCCACTGATGGACCTCCTGATGACACCTGGGTTTTGGCCACTGTGTGACAGAGTGTTGAACTAGATGGGTCACTGGTCTGATCCAGCATGGCTTCTCTTACATTCTTGTGTCTGGGGCAGTGATGCTCTGTATTCTTGCTTGGGGGGCAAGAGTGGAAGAGCTTCTAGAGTGCTGTCCCTACTGGTGGACCTCCTGATGGCGTCTGGCTTTGGCCACCGTGCGACACAGAGTGTTGGACTGGACAGGCCGCTGCCCTGATCCAAAATGGCTTCCCTCATGTTCTTATTTTCCTTCCTAGCCCAACTGAACTGCTCGCTAAGCAGTCCCTCAGCTGGGCCTTTGCCTTGCCAGACAGATGTTTGGAAATTCCAGAGGGGGACCCTCCTTAATCTGTTGTAAAAGAAAATGGAAATCTGGCAGCACCTGAAAAGCCACAAGATGGCCTTTTGTGAGAGACAGTTTGGTGTGGTGGTTAGGGGCGTAGACAAACAAAAATTTTGAGGGTGGAGACGTTATCCTAGTTCCACTGTACACTGCCCTGGTCAGGCCCGCATTTGGAGAATTGTGTGGAGTTCTGGAGGCCTCACTTCAAGAAGGATGTGGACAGAACAGAGCGGGCGCAAAGGAGAGCGATAAGGACGCTCAGGGGCCTGGAGACCAAGAAGCCCTTGGAATAAACAATTTTTATTAGTAACATACGGTAGCAAAACTATATCTACATCTTATAAAGACTTAAAAAAGAAAAAATTCTTCTACCCCATATCTTACTTTTCCCCCACCCCTCCCCCCGTTAGTTGACCCCCGCCCGTGTTATTGACTTAGAAAAAACAATTATTAAAGGGAACTTTAACTATTAAAATTATACTTTTGTTTTGAAAAAAATAAAAACTTAATCATTATCAAAAATTGTCCAGTGTCCTTTTATTTTCCACTCTTTTTCTACATATCTTCTGAACTTCTTCCAGTCCAACTTAAAAAGCTCCAAATCATAGTCTCTTAATTTTCTTGTTAATTTGTCCATTTCACTCCATGACATAACTTTTATAATCCAGTCCCATTTCTCTGGTATTTTTTCTTGCTTCCACAGCTGCGCGTACAATTTCCTAGCAGCTGAGAGCAAGTACCATATTAAAGTTCTATCTTCTTTTGGAAATTTTTCCATTTGTAATCCCAGCAGAAAAATCTCTGCATCTTTGCTGAATTCATATCCCAAAATCTTAGAAATCTCTTGCTGAATCATTTGCCAAAACATTTTAGCTCTTCCACAAGTCCACCACAGATGGTAGAAAGAACCTTCATGCTTTTTACATTTCCAGCACCTGTCTGCCATCTTGTTGTTCATCTTTGATAATTTTTTGGGAGTCATGTACCATCTATAAATCATCTTAAAACAATTTTCTTTAATACTTTGACATGTTGCGAGTTTCATAGAGTTCTTCCACAGATATTCCCAAGATACCATCTTCATTTCTTTATTTACATTAATTGCCCATTTTATCATTTGAGATTTTACTACTTCATCTTCTGTAGACCATTGTAAGAGTAATTTGTATACTTTTGAAATTAATTTCTCATTAGAGACCAAGAAGCCCTTGAAGGAAAGTCTGAGGGAGTTGGGAAGGTTCAGTCTGGAGAAAAGGAGGTTGAGGGGGGGGGGACAGGATTGCTCTCTGGAAGTATCTGAAGGGCTGTCACTTAGAATTGGAGGGCAGGGAGCTATTTCTGTTGGCAGCAGAGGACAGCAGGGTGATGAAGATGGTAAGGGGTCTGGAGATCAAGTCCTAGAAGGAAAGGTTGAAGGAGCTGGGCATGTTTAGCCTGGAGAGGAAGCAGCTGAGAGGTGATAGGATCACCATCTTCAAGGACTTGAAGGGCTATTATAGAGAGGATGGTGCAGAATTGTTTTCTGTTGCCCCAGAAGATCAGACCAGAACTAAAGGGTCAAAATTAAACCAGAAGTATTTCCAGCTCAACATTAGGAAGAACTTCCTGACTGTTAGAGCGGTTCCTCAGCGGAACAGGCTTCGTCAGGAGGTGATGGGCTCTCCTTCCTTGGAGGTTTTTCAACAGAGGCTGGATGGCCACCTGACAGCAATGAGGATACTGTGAGTTTAGGGGGAGGTGTTTGTGAGTTTAGAGTGGTTCCTCAGTGGAACAGGCTTCCTCCTCGGAAGGTGGTGGGCTCTCCTTCCTTGGAGGTTTTTAAACAGAGGCTAGATGGCCATCTGACAGCAATGAGGATCCTGTGAATTTGGGGGAAGGTATTTGTGAGTTTCCTGCCTTGTGCAGGGAGTTGGACTAGATGACCCTGGAGGTCCCTTCCAACTCTAGGATTCTATTAGGAAGAACTTCCTGACCGCTAAAGCAGTTCCTCAGTGGAACAGGCTTCCTTCTTGGGAGGTGGTGGGCTCTCCTTCCTTGGAGGTTTTTAAGCAGAGGCTAGATGGCCACCTGACAGCAAAGAAGATCCTGTGAATTTAGGGGGAGGTGTTTGTGAGTTTCCTGCATTGTGCAGGGGGTTGGACTAGATGACCCTGGAGGTCCCTTCCAACTCTAGGATTCTATTAGGAAGAACTTCCTGACCGTTAGAGCGGTTCCTCAGTGGAACAGGCTTCCTTCTCGGGAGGTGGTGGGCTCTCCTTCCTTGGAGGTTTTTAAACAGAGGCTAGATGGCCATCTGACAGCAATGAGGATCCTGTGGATTTAAGGGGAGGTATTTGCGAGTTTCCTGCATTGTGCAGGGAGTTGTACTAGATGACCCTGGAGGTCCCTTCCAACTCTAGGATTCTATTAGGAAGAACTTCCTGACCATTAGAGCAGTTCCTCAGTGGAACAGGCTTCCTTCTCGGGAGGTGGTGGGCTCTCCTTCCTTGGAGGTTTTTAAACAGAGGCTAGATGGCCATCTGACAGCAATGAGGATCCTGTGGATTTAAGGGGAGGTATTTGCGAGTTTCCTGCATTGTGCAGGGAGTTGGACTAGATGACCCTGGAGGTCCCTTCCAACTCTAGGATTCTATTAGGAAGAACTTCCTGACTGTTAGAGCGGTTCCTCAGTGGAACAGGCTTCCTCTGGGGAGGTGGTGGGCTCTCCTTCCTTGGAGGTTTTTCAGCAGAGGCTAGATGGCCATCTGACACCAATGAGGATCCTGTGGACTTAGGTGGAAGTATTTCTGAATGTCCTGCATTGTTCAGGGGGTTGGACTAGATGATCTTGGGGAATCCCTTCGAACTCTACGATTCTATGACTCGCAATCATGGGTTTAAATTCAGGGTGGGAAGGTACTGGCTGGATGTTCAACAGTGGAATCAGCTACCTAGGGAGGTGGTGAGCTCCCCCTCCCTGGCAGTCTTGAAGCAGCAGCTGGACAAACACTCGTCAGGGATGCTCTAGGCTGATCCTGCACCGAGCCGGGGGTTGGACTAGATGGCCTCTAGGGCCCCCTCCGACTCAGCGATTCTAAGTTTTCTAGAGAGCCAAAGCTCCCTTCATTAGTGGCCAAATTCTGCCTCCACAAAACCAGTTTAGTCTCTTGAGTAAGGAGGAACAGCTCTTACCTGCGGGAAGAAGCGAAGGAAAAATGGGCGGGTGTATTTGGGGAGAAATTCCGAGGACTGTCAAGAGGGCTACTACCTGTAGAAAGGGCAGGAAAAGAAGACACAGAGGGCATCACATATTGCGGATGGAGAGCGTCACGGCAATCCTAAAAACCAGCCCTGAGGACCGGAGCTACCGAACAGCATGGGTTAAACACAGGAACTCCTTTGCCTATTAGGCCATGCCCCCCTGATGTAGCCAGTCCTCCAAGAGCTTACAGGGCTCTTCTTACAGGGCCTACTGTAAGCTCTTGGAGGATTGGCTACATCAGGGGGGCGTGGCCTAATATGCAAAGGAGATCTTGTAAGAATTCCACCCCTGCATAATATCCCTGATCCAGCCAATCCTCCAAGAGCTGACATGGCTTTTCTTACAGGGCATACTGGAAGCGCCAGGAGGATGGGCTATATCAGGAGAGGCGTGGCCTAATATGCAAAGGAGTTCCTGCTACCAAAAAAAGCCCCGGTTACACATCAAAACAGAAGCCACAGAGATGTTAAGAAACAGAATGCTGGGTGGAGAGAGAAACAAAATTAGATTGTGGGGGGGGAGATTTTAATAAATTGATGGAACAGATGGATGGAACACCAAGCATCGAGCAGTTAGTTAAGCAGTCGGAGGAAAAGGTGAGGAGTTAGATGAAGGAACACACGAATGAAAAGAACAATGAGAAGATGAGAAGGTGATTTCAGTGTTCTCATGGCTAAATGTACAGAGGAAAAGAGAGACAGACAGCCTAGAGACACAGGCAAACAAAAAGACAGATCAGTGGGAAAATTATAGTGTGAATGAAGAACACATGAAACTTCTGTCTATGGACCAGACCCTCGGTCCATCAAGGTCAGTCTTGTCTACTCAAACTGGTAGCCGCTCTCCAGGGTCACAGGTCAAGGTCCTCCCCATCCCCTCCTGCCTGGTCCTTTCAACTGGAGGTGCCGGAGATTGAACCTGGGACCTTCTGCATGCCAAGCAGAGGCTCTGCCACTGAGCCAGGGTCTCAGGTCAACATCTTTCCCATCACCTCCTGCCTGGTCCTTTTAACTGGAGATGCTGGAGATTGAACCTGGGACCTTCTGCATGCCAAGCAGAGGCTCTGCCACTGAGCCAGGGTCTCAGGTCAACGTCTTTCCCGTCACCTCCTGCCTGGTCCTTTTAACTGGAGATGCCGGGGATTGAACCTGGGACCTTCTGCATGCCAAGCAGAGGCTCTGCCACTGAGCCAGGGTTCAGGTCAACGTCTTTCCCGTCACCTCCTGCCTGGTCCTTTTAACTGGAGATGCCGGGGATTGAACCTGGGACCTTCTGCATGCCAAGCAGAGGCTCTGCCACTGAGCCAGGGTCTCAGGTCAACATCTTTCCCATCACCTCCTGCCTGGTCCTTTTAACTGGAGATGCTGGAGATTGAACCTGGGACCTTCTGCATGCCAAGCAGAGGCTCTGCCACTGAGCCAGGGTCTCAGGTCAACGTCTTTCCCATCACCTCCTGCCTGGTCGTTTCAACTGGAGATGCGGGGGATTGAACCTGGGACCATCTGCATGCCAAGCAGAGGCTCTGCCACTGAGCCAGGGTCTCAGGTCAACGTCTTTCCCATCACTTCCTGCCTGGTCCTTTCAACTGGAGATGCTGGAGATTGAACCTGGGACCTTCTGCATGCCAAGCAGAGGCTCTGCCACTGAGCCAGGGTCTCAGGTCAATGTCTTTCCCATCCCCTCCTGCCTGGTCCTTTTAACTGGAGATGCAGGGGATTGAACCTGGGACCTTCTGCATGCCAAGCAGAGGCTCTGCCACTGAGCCAGGGTCTCAGGTCAACGTCTTTCCCATCCCCTCCTGCCTGGTTCTTTCAACTGGAGATGCTGGAGATTGAACCTGGGACCTTCTGCATGCCAAGCAGAGGCTCTGCCACTGAGCCAGGGTCTCAGGTCAACGTCTTTCCCATCCCCTCCTGCCTGGTCCTTTTAACTGGAGATGCAGGGGACTGAACCTGGGACCTTCTGCATGCCAAGCAGAGGCTCTGCCATTGAGCCAGGGTCTCAGGTCAACGTCTTTCCCATCACCTCCTGCCTGGTTCTTTCAACTGGAGATGCTGGAGATTGAACCTGGGACCTTCTGCATGCCAAGCAGATGCTCTGCCACTGAGCCAGGGTCTCAGGTCAACGTCTTTCCCATCCCCTCCTGCCTGGTCCTCTTAACTGGAGATGCTGGGGACTGAACCTGGGACCTTCTGCATGCCAAGCAGAGGCTCTGCCACTGAGCCAGGGTCTCAGGTCAACGTCTTTCCCATCACCTCCTGCATGGTCCTTTTAAATGGGGATGCCTGGAATTGAACCTGGGACCTTCTGCATGCCAACCAGAGGCCCTACCATTGAGCTCTGGCCCCTCCCCAAGAAGACAGAAAAGATGGATGAAACCCGAAACAGCCAACATTGATTCTGGAAAAGCCCAGTCTGATGTGCTCCGGAGTTTATTTAATGATGGCTGCTGGGTGTACATAATCTTAAAATTGAGGTGGTGAGATTTCTCTTTGGAGTGATGGGGTGACCCTGCCACGTTGTGGAAAATACACCATGTGTGACTAGCCACGAAACAACCCTTGTTGTTCAAACAACCTTGGGGTAATTGTGGGGGAACTACAAACTTTCAAAAGCTTGTTGAAGAGCAAGAACAGAGGACTTAAGACCAGGATCGTACTGGTGAGGAATCAGAGACCTGCGAGTCCTGGAAACGGGCAGCCTTCTCAAAGACAGTCTAGTGGGCAGCTCAGCAGAACCTGGCAAACCACTACCTGGGCAGAGACCCAGAGACAGGACCCAAGGCGACCGCTTCCCTTTGGAGGCCACAGTCCATTTCGGATGAGGCTCATCCGGGATGAAATTTAGGAAAGTAGGATGGGGCAGGGCCGGAGCATGGGAGTAGCCAAGTAGACAGCCACCTAGGGTGCCACCTGGCCTGGGTGCTCCACGAGGCACCCCCTCTCCTCATGCTGCACGCCCGTTGCCGTCCTGACTTTGTCCTGACAGGGCGAAGTCTGAGCGCGCCCACTGCCTTCCGGACTTCACCGAGGCCTCCCAAGCCCCGGGAGGCCTCGACGAAGTCGGGGGAGCGTGGCGGTGACGTCATTGGGGAGTGAGCGAATTTACCACAGGGGGCGGAGTGGCAGGATTCAACCTAGCGCCGGGCCTGGTCAAGGGCTGAACTCACCAATGTGACCTGGGAGCGGCGAGTGAGGCCGTGGCAGTGTCGGCGACGTACTTGTCAGGATCAAGCTCTTCCTGTTACTGGTTCGGCAGCTGTAAGGAAACAAGAGGAGGGAAGAAGGAGAGGGAAAGAAGACAGGCCTAAGTCAGGGTGCGCCAGGACACGGGAGGCCGGATTTCTCCAGAACGCGCGGAACGTTTGGCCGATCCAGGGGTCATTTTGTCGAAAAAGAGGTGCCGGAACTCATTAGCGCAACTTTGTTTTACATAACTTGTGCATCTGACACCCACCCCTGACATCCCCGGAAGGTGTACTAAATTGTATCAGCTCAGCATCTACCTTAAAATGCTTCATAAGAATGTAAGATCATAAGAGAAGCCATGTTAGATCAGGCCAATGGCCCATCCAGTCCAACACTGTGTCACACAGTGGCCAAAAAATAACCCCAGGTGCCATCAGGACATAAGAACATAAGAGAAGCCATGTTGGATCAGGCCAATGGCCCATCCAGTCCAACACGCTGTGTCACACAGTGGCCAAAAAAAACCCCAGGTGCCATCAGGACATAAGAACATAAGAGAAGCCATTTTGGATCAAGAAGATATTGGATTTATATCCCGCCCTCCACTCCGAAGAGTCTCAGAGCAGCTCACCTTCCTCCCCCACAACAGACACCCTGTGAGGTGGGTGGGGCTGGAGAGGGCTCTCACAGCAGCTGCCCTTTCAAGGACAACCTCCTCCACAACGGACACTCTGTGAGGTGGGTGGGGCTGGAGAGGGCTCTCACAGCAGCTGCCATTTCAAGGACAACCTCTGCCAGAGCTATGGCTGATCCAAGGCCATGCTAGCAGGTGCAAGTGGAGGAGTGGGGAATCAAACCCGGTTCTCCCAGATAAGAGTCCGCACACTTAACCACTACACCAAACTGGCCAGTGGCCCATCCAGTCCAACATTCTGTGTCACACAGTGGCCAAAAAAACCCAGATGCCATCAGGAGGTCTACCAGTGGGGCTAGAAAACCTCCCACTGTGTCCCCCCCACAATCACCAAGAATACAGAGCATCACTGCCCCATACAGAGAGTTCCAACAATACGCTGTGGCTAATAGCCACTGATGGACCTCTGCTCCATATGTTGATCCAATCCCCTCTTGAAGCTGTCTATGCTTGTACCCACCGCCACCTCCCGTCGCAGTGAATTCCACATGTTGATCACGCTTTGGGTGAAGGACTGCCTTTTATCAGTTTTCATTCATTATAATTGCCCTAATAAAACCTTACTCCCTTCATACTATTTAAATGACTTTCTCCTGTGGGGCCACAGTGGCACGAGGAAGATTTCCATCCGTCTGCTTGATATGTTTTAATCATTTCCCCATTTTTTTTTTTTTTGTGGGGAGAAATGTTAGAAAGTTTGTCAAATCGTAAGAGTTCAGCAAAATTCTCACAGGGGGGTTGAACACCGGAGCCCAGAAGCAAGAATTTTTTTTTTGAGGGGGGGTAAGAAAGAAAGAAAGCACACACAAAAAATCAGAGGTTCCAGACTTCTGCTCCTCTGAGCGCCTGCCCAAAATGAGGCCTACTCAGAAGAATTTATCTCAAAAACTCAGCTAAGGAGGATATTCTGAGAGTTGCCACCTGAGACTCAGGAGATGATGAAGACAGAATACAAAGCACGGGTTCCACCATTCGGCTCCGAACCTCTTCCAGAGACAGAGCATATCGGTTGGCAGATAATCCTTGTGTGAAGGGTTATGAACGGCAGAGTTAAGGTTAAGAGATGTGACCATTAACAGCAACGGGACAGCCCCACCCCCAAATGTGAGTTGAAAAGAGAACTACCGAACTGAGTCCTACTTCTCCAGAACCTGGAATCTCTCACAGACACTTCAGCTATGGGCAGAAATTCTGGATCCACCCTTGTCTGCTATGATCATAAGGACATAAGAGAAGCCATGTTGGATCAGGGCAATGACCCATCCAGTCCAACACTCAAATTAGGTGCCATCAGGAGGTCCACCAGTGGGGCCAGGACACTAGAAGCCCTCCCACTGTTCCCCCGCCTCCCGAGCACCAAATACAGAGCATCACTTGCCTCAGACAGAGTTCCAACAAGAAAAAGAAGACTGCAGATTTATACCCTGCCCTTCTCTCTGAACTCAGAGCGGCTTACAGTCTCCTATATCTTCTCCCCCCTCAACAGACACCCTGTGAGGTGGGTGGGGCTGAGAGGGCTCTCACAGCAGCTGCCCTTTAAAGGACAACCTCTGCCAGAGCTATGGCTGACCCAAGCCCATTCCAGCAGCTGCAAGTGGAGGAGTGGGGAAATTCAACCCGGTTCTCCCAGATAAGAGACTTCCCACTTAACCACTGCACCAAATTGGCTCTCTGCATGTCACTTCTGAGTAGGGTTTCCAAGTCCAATTCAAGAAATATCTGGGGACTTTGGGGGCGGAGCCAGGAGACTTTGGGGGTGGAGCCAGGAGACAATGGGGGTAGATCCAGGAACAAGGGTGTGACAAGCATAATTGAACTCCAAGGGAGTTCTGGCCATCACATTTAAAGGGACAGCGCACCTTTTTAAATGCCTTTCTTTCATAGGGAATAATGAAGGATAGGGGCACCACAGAGGGAGAGGGGGAAAGAAAGCAACTTTAATTTGCATTCTCCAAGCCTTTGGCTGGCTTGGAGAAGTGGTGGGGCAGTGGGGAATCTGAGAGCCACACAATATGTGTGAAAGAGCCACATGTGGCTCCCAAGCCACAGTTTGGCCAAATCTGAGTTACAGCATTGGATTAGGATCCAGAAGACCCAGGTTCAAGCCTCCACTCTGACTGAGCTGCACCCCAGGCTTCTGAGAAGCCCAGACTAAGAAAGTCATGAACATTGATGGCAACCAAAGATGCTATGGCGTTTGATCATATGGAACATCAACAGCTCTAATTCTCAGCCTGGCCCCATCTGTGGATACTTAAATCTGGAGACCGGGGCCATGGATAGGCAAGGCATAAAATTCTTCCAATCTTAGGAAAGCCCCAGGTTTGCAGAAAATCTGAAATCTTAAAGGAAAAAAGAACACTTGGGGGGTTAAAATCTACCATAATGATAGATGCAGCACCTGTAGCTTTAAGAAATGAATGCCCTCAGTGATGGTTGCTAGGCAACCACAACAGTACAGCCAGCCTTCAAGCCTTGGGTTCTGTCAGGAAAAGGCAGAGGCAGGACCTTTGAGGGAGGACTCAAGGGGGCCAGTGCAGGCAACTGGCTACTACAACTGGGCATGATCCACCAGGCCCAGCCACTTGCTTCTGCTCAACACCAACTACCCCACAGAAGCCAGCATGGTGCATGGTATATGACTCCTAAAAAATTAGCAAAGATGAATAACAAGATGCCAGAGAGATTTTGGAAATGTAAAAAGCATGAAGGTTCTTTCTACCATATGTGGTGGACTTGTGAAAGAGCAAAACAGTATTGGCAAATGATTCAACAAGAAATTTCTAGGATATTGGGATATGAAGTAATGAAAGTTATTGGGATTACAAATGGAAAGATTTCCAAAAGAAGATAGAACTTTAATCTGGTACTTGCTTTCAGCTGCTAGGACATTGTATGCGCAGTTGTGGAAGCAAGAAAAAATACCAGAGAAATGGGATTGGATTATAAAAGTTTTGACATGGAGTGAAATGGACAAAATAACAAGAATATTAAGAGACCATGATTTAGAAGTTTTTAAGACGGAGCGGAAAAAGTTTAGAAGATATATAGAAAAAGAGTGGAAAATAAAAGGATATTAAACAACTTTTGGTAATAAGCTTTAAAAAGAAGAAGAATATAAATTTTTGTTTTAATAGTTAAGGGTACCTTTAAAATATATATATATATATATATATATATATATATATAGTAAATAACACTGGTGGAGGTCAAGTAACGGGGGGAGGGATGGGTGGAAAGTAATATATGGGGTAGATAAAAGAAATTTTTAAAGATGTAAGATATAGATATAGATTTATTACCATACGTTACTAATAAAAATTGTTTTACCAAGAAGCCAGCATGGTGCAGTGATTCAAGCTTCAGGCTAGGATCTGGAAGACCCACGTTCGAATCCCCGCTTGGCCATGGAAACTCCCTGGGTGACCTCGGGGCAGTCAAACACACTCAGCCTAACCCACCTAATGGGGTTGTTGTAAGGAAAAAGGATAGGAAAATGATATGAGTTGCTTTGAGTCCCCAATGGGGAGGAAAGGTGGAGTGTAAATGAAATAAACATAATAAATAGAGCAGAGAAGAAGGCAAAACAAAGGTTGGTGGGAAGGAAGGAAGGAGAAAACGAAGCAGGGCAACGGGAGGATGTGGAAAGAGAAAGAGAAAATAGTGTGGGGAGGGGGGTTTCCCATCATGCACCTGGGTCTGGCTCAGACCGGCAGCTAGAACCATGCAGAATTTTCCCTGGGAGAGAGTGCCGGGGGAGCGAAAGAGGAAGAGGTGAAGAAGAAGATATTGGATTTATATCCCGCCTTATACTCTGAATCTCAGAGGGGTCACAATTTCCTTTACCTCCCCCTCCTCACAACAGACACTCTGTGAGATAGGTGGGGCTGAGAGAGCTCTGAAAGAAGCTGCCCTTTCAAGTACAACTCTGCGAGAGCCATGGCTGCCCCAAGGCCATTCCAGCAGGTGCAACTGGAGGAGGAGGGAATCAAACCCGGTTCTTCCAGATAAGAGCCCAAGCACTTAACCACTACACCAAACTGGCTCTCCAGGGAGCAGATAAAGGTAAGTTGGCTGGGGGGAATGGGAAGGAGGGAAGGAAGCAGGAAAAAGAGGAGGGGCTGTAGGAGCTTCTAGGGAAGGGAAAGAGAAAATAGTGGGGGAAGGGAAATTGAGATTCCTCCCCCTACCCCCCCCCCCACACACACACACAAGTGCGTGCAGGTCTCCTGCTTGTATAATATAATAACCAAAGAGAGCTAGTTTGGTGTAGTGGTTAAGTGTGCGGACTCTTATCTGGGAGAACCGGGTTTGATTCCCCACTCCTCCACTTACACCTGCTGGAATGGCCTTGGGTCAGCCATCACTGTGGCAGAGGTTGTCCTTGAAAGGGCAGCTGCTGGGAGAGCCCTCTCAGCCCCACTCGCCTCACAGAAGAAGAAGAAGATATTGGATTTATATCCCGCCCTCCACTCCGAAGAGTCTCAGAGCGGCTTACAATCTCCTTTACCTTCCTCCCCACAACAGACACCCTGTGAGGTAGATGAAGATATTGGATTTATATCCCACCCTCCACTCCGAAGAATCTCAGAGCGGCTTACAATCTCCTTTACCTTCCTCCCCCACAACAGACACCCTGTGAGGTGGGTGGGGCTAGAGAGGGCTCTCACAGCAGCTGCCCTTTCAAGGACAACCTCTGCCAGAGCTATGGCTGACCCAAGGCCATTCCAGCAGGTGGAAGTGGAGGAGTAGGGAATCAAACCAGGTTCTCCCAGATAAGAGTCCGCACACTTAACCACTACACCAAACTGGCTCTCAGGGTGTCTGTTGTGGGGGAGAAAGGGAAAGGAGATTGTAGGCCGCTCTGAGACTCTGTCCTTGAAAGGGCAGCTTCTGGGAGAGCTCTCTGGGTGTCTGTTGTGGGGGAGGAAGGTAAAGGAGATTGTGAGCCGCTCTGAGACTCTTTGGAGTGGAGGGCGGGATATAAATCCAATATCTCAATCTACCTCTCAGGGTGTCTGTTGTGGGGGAGGAAGGGAAAGGAGATTGTGAGCCGCTCTGAGACTCTTCGGAGTGGAGGGCGGGATATAAATCCAATATTTTCATCTACCTCACAGGGTGTCTGTTGTAGGGGGTGGGGAAGGTAGAGATTGTGAGCCGCTCTGAGACTCTTCGGAGTGGAGGGCGTGATATAAATCCAATATCTTCATCTACCTCACAGGGTGTCTGTTGTGGGGGAGGAAGGGAAAGGAGATTGTGAGCCGCTCTGAGACTTATTGGAGTGGAGGGTGGGATATAAATCCAATATCTTCATCTACCTCACAGGGTGTCTGTTGTGGGGGGTGGGGAAGGGAAAGGAGATTGTGAGCCGCTCTGAGACTCTTTGGAATGGAGAGCGGGATATAAATCCAATATCTTCATCTACCTCACAGGGTGTCTGTTGTGGGGGAGGAAGGGAAACGAGATTGTGAGCCGCTCCGAGACTCTTTGGAGTGGAGGGTGGGATATAAATCCAATATCTTCATCTACCTCACAGGGTGTCTGTTGTGGGGGAGGAAGGTAAAGGAGATTGTGAGCCGCTCTGAGACTCTTCGGAGTGGAGGGCGGGATATGAACATATGAAGTTGCCTTATACTGAATCAGACCTTTGATCCATCAAAGTCAGTATTGTCTTCTCAGACTGGCAACGGCTCTCCAGGGTCTCACACCTATTTGCCTGGACCCTTTTTTGGAGATGCCAGGGATTGAACCTGGGACCTTCTGCTTCCCAAGCAGATGCTCTACCACTGAGCCACCATCCCTCCCCAAATCCAATATCTTCTTCTTCCTTCCTTCCGTCCTTCCTTCCTTCCTTCCTCCCTCCCTTCCCACCTTTCTTTCCTTCCTTTCTTTCTTTCCTTCCTTCCCTTCCTTTCCTTCCTTCCTTTCCTTCCTTCCTTTCCTTCCTTTCTTTCCTTCCGTCCTTCCTTCCTTCCTTCCTTCCTTCCTTCCTTCCTTCCTTCCTTCCTTCCTCCCTCCCTCCCTTCCTCCTCTCAAACATCTGACATTCATGTCTTTCGGCTCTCAAACATCTGACTTGTATTCTATGTGGCTCTTCTTTTAAGCAAGTTCGGCCACCTCTGCACTACACCAACTGAAGACCGGGAGCACACAGCAGAGGTCTGTTTTGCTGTTCCTTATACCATCCCAGCCACCCCAGTTCCTGGGCACGGTGATGTGGATATGCGGACGGGGTAGCCATGCCCTGCATCTTTCCCATATTTGACCCACAGCTTCTGACATCCCTCTCCCCCATCACATAAGAAGGTGCCCTCAACATGGTGATCATCTTAAAATGGAGCCCTGAACGCTCTATAACGGTGAGCTCGGAAGGCACACTAAAAGCACGGCTTGTTTTATTTCATTTTATTTATAGTCTGTCTTTCTCTCACAGGGACGCAAGGTGGGTTGCACAGAGTGCCAGTACAATCAACAAAATATGAACATTCAGTGAGTGACACATTAGCATTTTACCGCCAGGAAGAAGAAGAAGAAGAAGAAGAAGAAGAAGAAGAAGAAGACGACGAAGAAGAAGAAGAAGAAGAAGAAGAAGAAGAAGAAGAAGAAGAAGAAGAAGAAGAAGAAGAAGAAGAAGAAGACGACGACGACGACATTGGATTTATATTCTGCCCCCCATTCTGAATCTCAGAGTCACAGAGCAGCTCACAATCTCCTTTTCCTTCCTCCTCCACAACAGAAACTCTGTGAGGTAGGTGGGGCTCAGAGAGCTCTCCCAGAAAAAAGAAGAAACTGAATTTATATTTTGCCCTCCACTCTGAATCTCAGAGGGGCCTACAGTCTCCTTTTCCTTCCTCCCCCACAACAGACACCCTGTGAGAGAGCTCTCCCAGAAGCTACCCTTTGAAGAACAACTCTGCGAGAGCTCGACAGATTCATGACTTAAGACAAATTCAAAATGACTAAAGCATCAGTATATGGACAGTATATGATGCTCAGGACTAAGGATCGTTTTGCAGAAAAATTGGTGGTGGAGCTCATCCAGGGATTGTTATGCAGCTGCACATACTATTCAATGGACAAGGAGGCGGAACTCTCTGGAGGAGGTGGAACCCTCTGAAAGGTTCAGGAACTGTGCTCCTGTGAGCTCCCACTGCATCTGAGTTGCTTTAGTCATTTTGAATTTGTCTAAGCTGTGATCTTGTGAAGCTCTGTGGCTGTAAAATACTTAACATATTGGCAGCAATATTCTACTGCTAAATTTTCCACCCCACATTCCTGAGCCCAACTACGTACTCTAGACGATTTTATACCCAACTGTTTCTCCATACGATAACATCAGGGAAAGATTTGCTTTCAGACTCTTAACCCATGGCACAAGATGTCACATAAAAGCAGGCCTCGGATTCATTGGAAGCTCACAGGAGCACAGCTCCTGAACCTCTGAGAGTTCTACCTCCTCCTTCCCGCCTTGTCCACTGAATGGCAGGTGCAGCTGCATAACAATCTTTGGTTGAGCTCCACCACCTATTTTTCTAGAGAGCCAGTTTGGTGTAGTGATTAAGTGTGCGGAGTCTTATCTGGGAGAACCGGGTTTGATTCCCCACTCCTCCACTTGCACCTGCTGGAATGGCCTTGGGTCAGCCACAGCTCTGGCAGAGTTGTCCTTGAATGGGCAGGTTCTGTCAGAGCTCTCTCAGCCCCACCCACCTCACAGGGTGTCTGTTGTGGGGGAGGAAGGTAAAGGAGATTGTGAGCTGCTCTGAGACTCTGAAATCCGGAGTGAAGGGTGGGATATAAATGCATGCCACCCCTGCTCTGCAGCCAGCAGCCCAGCTATAAAGAAGATATGGGATTTATATCCCACCCTATACTCTGAATCTCAGTCTCAGAGCAGTCGCAATCTCCTTTACCGCCCCCCACCCCACCCCACAACAGATACCCTGTGAGGTAGGTGGGGCTCAGTGGAAGAGCCACTGCTTGGCATGTAGAAGGTCCCAGGTTCAATCCACTTGCACCTGCTGGAATGGCATCACTCAAGTGAAGACTGTTTTAGGAGTTCCTGCCAGGCTCAATGGAGCCACACGAACTGAGCTTGGGGACTCGGCAACAATGGGCAGCAGGATCCAAACCCCGGCTGCCCTGCAGCAATCAGAGACCCCCAGCTGGTTTGAATGAACCAATAACGTGCTGGCGGTGGAACCCAACGTTGTATATAGTTGGCCCCACTGGCCCAGTCCTCCAGTCTTTTGGAGTACAGCCCTCAACTATGCTGTATCTAATGAAGAGCTTGTTATCACTACCACTTCGCCTCACCAGTGCATGGAACCCACTATATTATAGGGCAGCTTCTGGGAGAGCTCTCTCAGCCCCACCTACCTCACAGGGTGTCTGTTGTGGAGGAAGGAGATAAAGGAGACTGTAAGCCGCTCTGAGACTCTGATTCAGAGAGAAGGGCGGGGTGTAAATCTAATGTCTTCTCCTTTGCCCACAACAAACACCCTGTGAGGTAGGTGGGGCTGAGAGAGCTCTCCCAGCAGCTGCCCTTTCAAGGACAACTCTGTGAGAGCTATGACTGACCCAAAGCCATTCCAGCAGCTGCAAGTGGATTGAACCTGGGACCTTCTGCATGCCAAGCAGAGGTTCTGCCACTGATCCAGGGTCTCAGGTCAAGGTCTTTCCCATCCCCTCCTGCCTGGTCCTCTTAAATGGAGATTGAACCTGGAACCTTCTGCATGCCAAGCAGAGGCTCTGCCACTGAGCCAGGGTCTCAGGTCAAGGTCTTTCCCATCACCTCCTGCCTGGTCCTTTTAATTGGAGATGCCGGGGATTGAACCTGGGACCTTCTGCATGCCAAGCAGAGGCTCTGCCATTGAGCCAGACTCTCAGGCCAAGGTTTTTCCCATCACCTCCTGCCTGATCCTTTTGGAGATGTTGGGGATTGAACCTGGGACCTTCTGCATGCCAAGCAGAGGCTCTGCCACTGAGCCAGGGTCTCAGGTCAACGTCTTTCCCATCACCTCCTGCCTGGTCCTTTTAACTGGAGATGCCGGGGATTGAACCTGGGACCTTCTGCATGCCAAGCAGAGGCTCTGCCATTGAGCCAGACTCTCAGGCCAAGGTTTTTCCCATCACCTCCTGCCTGATCCTTTTGGAGATGTTGGGGATTGAACCTGGGACCTTCTGCATGCCAAGCAGAGGCTCTGCCACTGAGCCAGGGTCTCAGGTCAACGTCTTTCCCATCATCTCCTGCCTGGTTCTTTTAACTGGAGATGTTGGGGATTGAACCTGGGATCTTCTGCATGCCGACCAGAGGCTCTGCTACTGAGTCAGGGTCTCAGGTCAAAGTCTTTCCCATTACCTCCTGCCTGGTCCTTTTAACTGGAGATGCTGGGGATTGAACCGGAGACCTTCTGCATGCCAAGCAGAGGCTCTACGACTGAGCCACAGCCCCTCACCCTCTGCGTAGGTGTGGATTTTTAAAAGCCCAGTTTGCTGCGCTTCCCCACCCCACAGAACTGAACTCTGACCTTATGCAACCAAGGAACAAAGGGCACAACCCACCCTTTTATCCACCCCAGCCTGCCTGCTGGGCTCTATCTGTCTGTTGTGTTTTATTAGAGAATAAGGTTTAATGGCCACTCATTATCTTCAAGGGCCATTACGGCACACTACAGGGGAAAATAATTCGGGGAGGAGAGACGCGGCACTGTGACCTGTATGAATTATGCAAATTACATCCATTTGCAGACTTTTCTCCCGTTTTGCATAATTTATCCTGCATCTTTCATTATTTCACGCTCGGCTAACCAAGGGGAGGGGGAAGAAGGCGCTGACGTCACACCCTCCGTCTCCCCCTTCAGCTCCAGAAATTCACTGTGCATTTTCCCCTGCTCATTTTTAGGAGCGTTTTTGCGACCGGAAGGGTGAAAAAAGAGGCTTGCTGAAAAGAGCTCTTCCAGAATCCTGCACCCAATGCTACGTTCTGCCCACATCCCTTTTTGTTTGCAGACAAACAAAGTATTCCCACATATGGTTGCAAAGCTCCAGGTCTCCCTGGATTCCAACAGATCTCCCAGGATTCCAACAGATCCCCAGAAGACAGGGATCAGTTCCCCTGGAGACAATGGCTGCCATATATACAATAACTAAATTTAAGCCTCTACAGTCTATCCAATTTGGTGCAGTGGTTAAGCGCACGGACTCTTATCTGGGAGAACCGGGTTGGATTCCCCACTCCTCCACTTGCAGCTGCTGGAATGGCCTTGGGTCAGCCATAGCTCTTGCAGAGTTGTCCTTGAAAGGGCAGTTTCTGTCAGAGCTCTTTCAGCCCCACCTACCTCACAGGGTGTCTGTTGTGGGGAGAAGAAGATAAAGGAGATTGTAAGCCAATCTGAGACTCTGAGATTTGGAGTATAGGGCGGGATACAACTCCAATATTATCATCATCACCAATTTTGTCTATTTGATATAAGCAGAGGTTTTTTTGTAGCAGGAACTCCTTTGCATATTAGGCCACCCACCCCTGATATAGCCAGTCCTCCTGGAGCTTACATTAAGCCCTGTATGAAGAGCCCTGTAAGCTCTTAGAGGATTGGCTACATCATGGAGGTGTGGCCTAATATGCAAAGGAGTTCTTGTGGAAAGGTATCGATATATCAAAGCAAAGGAAGTTGCTTACTCTAAAATGATAGCGGCTGGACGTTTAGTTATTGTATCTCGTTGGAAAGATTCCAGAGGTCCAACAATAGAAAAGAGGCAAGGGAAAATATGGGAGATTTGTTTAATGGATAAAATAGTCCAAAATCCATTTTTTTGCTGCGCCAGTCTATCCTTTGGATAAGAAGTCGTCTGAGGAAGTATAGAGTCCCATTGTATATTACCTGAGTGGAAATAAATTTCTGCCTAGAAATAATGACTATAGATGTTGGCTTAAGGTGTGGTTTTCCTTCTTATTTTGATACATTTATATTGTTGGTATTTTATAAGACGTGTTTATTTTGAATTATGGTGTACCCTGAAAAGACCGGTCATGGGGTTTATTTTTTAATTTATCCGATTTTCTCATCGGAAATGTAATTTACTGTTTGCAGATTTTCCTCCTAGCTTTACAATGATGTCTTTTTTACTTTCATGTATCTGTAATGAATTTTTTTTCTTCATAAAACATTTTTTTAAAAAGAGAGAAAATGGCTGTTTTGGGGGGTGGTTACTGTGACATTCTATACCCACATGTGGCATTCTATCCTCCCACCTTTCCCCAGGCTCCGTTTCCAAAATCTCCAGGTATTTCCCAACACAGAATTGGCAACCGTATTCCCACAGCACTCGCGCGCAGCTAAACTCTGCCTGACCCAGGTCGCTTCTTCGAGGGGAAGTTGCCACAAGCTGGGAGAAGCGTGATGCATTACGTGCGCGATTGCTACCAACGTTATATTCCCGATTACATGCATGGTTGCTGCTGTGTGAACGTGCTGGGTACAGATAATCCTGCCTTCCTGGCACACGCGCGCAAACGTTCCATGCATCTTGCATGCGGTTGACGTAGACATTATGGTGTGCTTTGAGGTCTGTGTTAGAACAGCTGGATTCCAACTCGTATCTCACAAAAGGAGCTCTCGAAAATTTAGACACCCTCCCCCCCCCCCAATTGTGTCGGTCTCTAATCTAGCTATATCGCATCGTGTGACTATAAGACAGAAGCGAAACAATAACGGATTCCCTGTTCTTTGTCTTGCACGTACATGGAATCGGGGATCGTTTCGTGGAAAAAGAGGTGCTGGAGCTCATTGGCACAACTTATTTGCATAACTCATTTGCATCCAGGTGACTGGAAAAAGAGGTGCTGGAGCTCATTGGCACAACTTATTTGCATAACTCATTTGCATCCAGATGACTGGAAGATGTATTAAACAATGTCAGTTCAGCATCTGCCTTAAAATGCTTCTTGAATTATAACTGTCATCAGAAAATCTTGCTCCCCTCCTACATTCTAAATTACTGTCTCCTGTATGGCCACAATAACGTGATGAAGATTTCCATCTGTCTGCTTGAGAGGTTTTGGTTGCTTTCCCTTTTTTTTGGTGGCGGGGGGAGGCGGGAAACAATATTAGACATTTTGTCAACTCTTAAAGTTCAGCAAAAATTCTCACAGGGGAGGGGGGTTTGAACAATAGAGCCCAGAAGCAAGTCTGCTCTTGGAGGTGAGGAATTTTTAAAAGTGCACAATAAAATTTAGGGGTTCCACACAGATCTGCTCCTGTGAGCTCCTGCCCAAAATGAGGCTTGCATGAAATACAAATAAGCAGAGCTGTTTTTCTGTAGAAAAAGCTCAGTAGGGCCTCATTTCCCTATTAGGCCACACTTCCTGACACCAAGCCAGCCTCATAGGGTTGCCAATCCCCAGGTGGGGACAGGGGATCCCCCGGTTTGGAGGCCCTCCCCCTGCTTCAGTGTCATCGGAAAGCAGGAGAGGGGAGGGAAATGGCTGCTGGGCACTCCATTATTCCCTATGCAGACTGATTCCCATAGGATACAATGGAGCATTGATCCACTGGTATCTGGGGCTCTGGAGGGGCTGTTGTTTGAGGTGGAGGCACCAATTTTTCAGAAGAGCATTTTGTGCCTCTCCCCAAAATACCCTCCAAGTTTCAAAAGGGCTGGACTGGGGGGTCCAATTCCATGAACCCTCAAAGAAGGTGCCCCTATCCTTCATTATTTCCAGTGGAGGGAAGGCATTTAAAAGTTGTGCGGTCCCTTTCAATGTGATGGCCAGAACTCCCTTTGGAGTTCAATTATGCTTGTCACAACTTGCTCCTGACTCCACCCCAACACCTCCTGGCTCCATCCCCAAAGTCTCCTGCCTCCACCCCCAAAGTCCCCAAATATTTCTCGAATTGGACTTGGCAACCCTAAAGCAGCCATAATTGCATTCTTGTGCATTCCTGCTAAAAAGAAAAGAAAAGAAAGAAAGCCCTGCAAATAAGAAACAGTACTTGAAAATGTTTGCTGGACATTTGCCCAAGGTCTGACTGGGAATTCCGGAACTCAGATCTTTAAGACTCCAAGTCCAGCATGGTGCAGTGAGATCTGGGAGATCCAGGTTTGAATCTTCATTCTGTCGTGAAGCTTGCTAGGTAACCTTGCTCCAGCCACACACTCTCAGCCTAAGCTACCCACCTCACAGGGTGTCTGTTGTGGGGGAGGAAGGGAAAGGAGATTGTGAGCCGCTCTGAGACTCTTTGGAGTGGAGGGCGGGATATAAATCCAATATCTAAAAAACAAGCACCACCAAAGATCTTCCACGCAGGGACAGCAGGCAAGAATTCATAAGACAAACTCGGGAAAGGGTCAGATTCTAGAGGAAAATTTCTTCCCCTCCAGGTCAGAAGACGGAGACAGACCGATCACGAAAGTCTTGTCATGAAACATGAAAAGGGCAGCCATGTTGGCTCATTCACATTGACCTGTTCATGTACACACGGGGAAGTTACGCTCAGAGTGGTCTCTGCTCCTCTCAGAAGAACGTGACAGTGATTCTTCCCTCAAGTGCTTTGGAAAAACCATGTCCAATATTGAGAAAGCCGTACGATTTGTTTTCTGGAATGGTCTCACAAAGCCCACGCTTTCTCTCTCTCTCTTTTTTTGTGGTTTAAGTTTTTGAGAGTCAAAGGTCTTTACTGTATGCAGAGAGTGATTAAAATGTGGAATTCGCTGCCAGAAGATGTCGTAATGGCCACAGGAATAGACAGTTTTAAAAGGGTACTAGATTCAGGGAGGATGTCTATCAATGACTACTAGCCCTGGTGACTTGAGGGGAACCTCTATATTCAGTGGCAGTCAACCTCTGAATCCCAGAACCAGGAGGCAACATCAGGGGAAGGCCTCGGCTTCTATGCCCTGTTGTTGGCTCTCCAGAGGAACTGGTTGGCTCCGGTGTGAGACAGGAGGCTGGACTAGATGGACCCTCACAGGTCTGATCCAGCAGGGCTCTTCTGATGTTCTTCTCAGGGGAAGGCCTCAGCCTCTCTGCCCAGTTGTTGGCCCTCCAGAGGAACTGGTTGGCTTCTGTGTGAGACAGGAGGCTGGACTAGATGGACCCTCACTGGTCTGACCCAGCAGGGCTCTTCTGACATTCTTCTCAGGAGAAGGCCTCAGCCTCTCTGCCCTGTTGTTGGCCCTCCAGAGGAACTGGTTGGCTCCTGTGTGAGACAGGAGGCTGGACTAGATGGACCCTCACTGGTCTGACCCAGCACGGCTCTTCTGACATTCTTCTCAGGAGAAGGCCTCAGCCTCTCTGCCCTGTTGTTGGCCCTCCAGAGGAACTGGTTGGCTCCTGTGTGAAACAGGAGGCTGGATTAGATGGACCCTCACAGGTCTGATCCAGCAGGGCTCTTCTGATGTTCTTCTCAGGGGAAGGCCTCAGCCTCTCTGCCCTGTTGTTGGCTCTCCAGAGGAACTGGTTGGCCCCTGTGTGAGACAGGAGGCTGGACTAGATGGACCCTCACAGGTCTGATCCAGCAGGGCTCTTCTGATGTTCTTCTCAGGGGAAGGCCTCAGCCTCTCTGCCCTGTTGTTGGCCCTCCAGAGGAACTGGGTGGCTCCTGTGTGAGACAGGAGGCTGGACTAGATGGACCCTCACTGGTCTGACCCAGCACGGCTCTTCTGACATTCTTCTCAGGAGAAGGCCTCAGCCTCTCTGCCCTGTTGTTGGCCCTCCAGAGGAACTGGTTGGCTCCTGTGTGAAACAGGAGGCTGGATTAGATGGACCCTCACTGGTCTGATCCAGCAGGGCTCTTTTGATGTTCTTATGAAGGCCTCGGCCTCTTTACCCTGTTGTTGGAACTGACTGGCAAATGTGTGAGGCGGGGAATAGATGGGCCCTCAGTGGTTTGATCCATTAAGGCTCAGATGATGTTCTTATCAAGGGAAGGCCTCTGCATCTGTGACTTGTTGGCCCTCCAGAGAAACTGCCTGGCCACTGTGTGAGACGGGAGGCTGGACTAGATGGACCCTCACTGGTCTAATTCAGCAGTGGTCTTCCGATGTTCTTCTCAGGGGAAAGTCTCAGGCTCTCTGCCCTGTTGTTGACCCTCCAGAGGAACTGGTTGGCCACTGTGTGGGACAGGAAGCTGGACTAGATGGACCCTCACTGGTCTAATTCAGCAGTGGTCTTCCGATGTTCTTCTCAGGGGAAGGCCTCAGCCTCTCTGCCCTGTTGTTGACCCTCCAGAGGAACTGGTTGGCCACTGTGTGGGACAGGAAGCTGGACTAGATGGACCCTCACTGGTCTGATTCAGCAGGGGTTTTCTGATGTTCTTCTCAGGGGAAGGCCTCGGCCTCTCTGCCTTGTTGCTGGCCCTCCAGAGAAACTGGTTGGCCACTGTGTGAGACAGGAGACTGGACTAGATGGACCCTCACTGGTCTGATCCAGCAGGGCTCTTCTGATGTTCTTCTCAGGGGAAGGCCTCAGCCTCTCTGCCCTGTTGTGGGCCCTCCAGAGGAACTGGCAGGCCACTGTGTGAGACAGGAGGCTGGACTAGGTGGTACCTCACTGGTCTGATCCAGGAGGGCTCTTCTGATGTTCTTCTCAGGGGAAGGCCTTGGCCTCTCTGCCCTGTTGTTGGCCCTCAAGAGGAACTGGTTGGCCACTGTGTGAGACAGGAGGCTGGACTAGATGGACCCTCACTGGTCTGACCCAGCAGGGCTCTTCTGACATTCTTCTCAGGAGAAGGCCTCGGCCTCTCTGCCCTGTTGTTGGCCCTCCAGAGGAACTGGTTGGCCACTGTGTGAGACAGGAGGCTGGACTAGATGAATCCTCACTAGTCTGATCCAGCAGAGCTCTTCTGATGTTCTTATCACGGAAGACCTCAGCCTCTCTGCTGGCTGTTCTACTACACTATAGCATTGGAGAAAGCATTACTACTACATTGGAGAAAGTCCAGAGAAGGGCAACTAGAATGATTAAAGGGCTGGAGCACTTTGCCTATGAGGAAAGGTTGAAATGCTTGGGACTCTTTAGCTTGGAGAAACGTCGACTGCGGGGTGACATGATAGATGTTTACAAGATAATGCATGGGATGGAGAAAGTAGAGAAAGAAGTACTTTTCTCCCTTTCTCACAATACAAGAACTCGTGGGCATTCGATGAAATTGCTGAGCAGACAGGTTTAAAACGAATAAAAGGAAGTACTTCTTTACCCAAAGGGTGATTAACATGTGGAATTCACTGCCACAGGAGGTGGTGGCGGCCACAAGTATAGCCACCTTCAAGAAGGGTTTAGATAAAAATATGGAGCACAGGTCCATCAGTGGCTATTAGCCACAGTGTATGTGTGTATATAACATTTTTTGCCACTGTGTGACACAGAGTGTTGGACTTGATGGGCCGTTGGCCTGATCCAACATGGCTTCTCTTATGTTCTTATGTACACATCAATGTGACTGCCCTCTGAAAAAATATAACTGGGTGACCTTGAGTTCCATTGCTCAGAGATCCAAGCCTTCTTCACAGGGTTGTTGTGAAGATAAAATGGGACACCCCTCTTATCTGCTATCATTGGAGGAAGAAAGGGATTAAAGACACAGGAAACACATAACTTTCATTTCCAACCACATGGATGGAATTGTCCAGTCAAGTTTTTCCTACTAGTCTGAGGACACACCTTGGCTGTTGATGGAGCAATGGGGGAGAAACTGCCTCACCGTAAGAAATAAATTGATTGATTAATTAAGAAATTGCCTTTCTGTCTCTCTTTTCTTGGTGTCCCTTCTTTGATGCTCAGCAATTGCCTTTCTCTGCTAGGAACATTCTGCACTGAGTGGTGGTGGTGGTGGTGGTGGTGGTCAATTTTTGGAGAGAGCCTGCTGTCAGCCAGCACATCTCACAGTGTCTTCTAGTGTTGCAGTTCAGTGCACAATTCTTAAAACGTGCTTACTCGCAGTGACAACACACGCTCTGTCCTCTTTACATTTAACACATGCTACCCTCCCCATCAGACATGCACCTTTCCAAACTTTGTCCTCTAAACCCCTCTCTCCCTCCATCGTCGATATTTAAAGGCACAGACTGAGATTGTACCAGGATAATAGAGGAACGTCAAGAGCCACTAGGGTAATGGCAACAAATCAAACTGAGCCGAGCCAAACAGCTCCCACCCAGCCTCTTTCTGACAAGCCAACCTAGCAGGGAGAAAGGATTTTTCAACCGCGTCCTCTGCCACTACCTCCTCTGGCTGTCTCTGGGCATGTCCTTTAGCCTGACTTCAAAACACAGACTTCGCCCTGCTCCCCGGCAGGCTGGGAAAGAAAAGACACAAGGGTGGCGGCTGTTGCTAGGAGGGAACTCAGCAAGGAGGAGGAGGAGGAGGCGACTCTGTTCTGCACAACGCTGTCATTTACTGCGACGTCGGAGGATTCTGCACATCCACCCCTCGCCTCCCTGGGCTAGAACAAGGTACCAGGTGCTGGCACCGAGGCTCACAGGCTTGGGGAAGACTCCCAGCTGCACGCATCCCCAGAATGCCACCACCTCATTGCCTGCCTCCACAATGCACACCCCATCTTCAGCCCCCCATTCCCCCCTCCCCTTGCTCCAGCCCAGGGGCATCTCTGTCCTTCGCACACCTTTTAAATGCTTTCCCTCCACTGGAAATCATGAAGGATAGGGGCACCTTCTTTGGGGGCTCACAGAATTGGACCCCTTGGCCCAATCTTTTTGAAACTCGGAGGGGGTTTTGAGGAGAGGCATCCGATGCTACGCTGAAAAGCTGGCGCCTTTACCTCAAAAAACAGCCTCCTGAGCCCCAGATAGCCAAGGATCAATTCTCCATTATGCCCTATGAGGATCAGTCTCCATAGGGAATAGTGGAGTGCCCCGCAGACATTTCTCTCCCTCCTCCCTCATAACACCGTCTTAGAAAGTCCTCACAAAGTGCCCATCCCTGGACCACTCAGTTTCTAGGCAGCCT
Source organism: Heteronotia binoei (assembly GCF_032191835.1). Taxonomy (NCBI): domain Eukaryota; kingdom Metazoa; phylum Chordata; class Lepidosauria; order Squamata; family Gekkonidae; genus Heteronotia; species Heteronotia binoei. Next base: position 5,229,269 of record NC_083235.1, read on the forward strand.
TTGCTCAGCCACTGCCTTGCCCGAAAGAAGGCCCCCCACACACACACACACAAACACACACACACACAGAATCCAAATCCCACCACCAGTTAGAGAGCCATATCCCTGGACCACTCAGTTTCTAGGCGGCCTTTGCTCAGCCACTGCCTTGCCCGAAAGAAGGGCCCCCCCACACACACACACAAACACACACACACCAGAATCCAAACACCAGTTAGAGAGCCATATCCCTGGACCACTCAGTTTCTAGGCGGCCTTTGCTCAGCCACTGCCTTGCCCGAAAGAAGGGCCCCCCCCCCCCCACACACAAACACACACACACCAGAATCCAAACACCAGTTAGAGAGCCATATCCCTGGACCACTCAGTTTCTAGGCGGCCTTTGCTCAGCCACTGCCTTGCCCGAAAGAAGGGCCCCCCCCACACACACAAACACACACACACACACACACACCCAGAATCCAAATCCCACCACCAGTTAGAGAGCCATATCCCTGGACCACTCAGTTTCTAGGCGGCCTTTGCTCAGCCACTGCCTTGCCCGAAAGAAGGGCTCCCACACACACAAACACACACACACACACAAACACACACACACACCAGAATCCAAACTCCAACACCAGTTAGAGAGCCACATCCCTGGACCACTCAGTTTCTAGGCAGCCTTTGCTCCTGTGTCCCTGACGGTTTCCATGGCACCCTCTCTCCTCCTGCTGTTGCCCGGGGAACCCTTCTCCCCTTCCCCCAACTGCGCCACAACCTTCCCCGAGATAGATCCAAGCGGCCAGCCGCGTTGGTCTGAAGCAGTTGAACAAAGCAGGAGTCAAGTGGCACCTTGAAGACCATCCAATTTTTATTTAGAACGGACGCTTTCATGGGCTCTTAGGCACACGATTCCTCGTCGGATGGAGTGTGCTTAAGAGCACGCGAAAGCTGACGTACTAAATAAAAATTGGTTAGCCTGAAAGGTCATACTTGACTCCTGCTTTGTTCTTCCCGGAGCCTCCAGCCCCTGATGGGGGGAGGAAGGGGGTGAAATCTAAGCCCAGCCAGGCATCCCTGCGGCCACAAATGAGCCAGAGTGCTTCTTCCAGGTCTCCATCCTTTGGGAGAAAGCAGTGTTGAGGAAGGAGACCCAGGGACGGAGGGAGGATGGAGAGGAGGTAAAGGGAGAAGAGAAGGAGGCAGTAAAAGAATGGAAAAAAGCAGCAAGGACGGAGACAGCACAGGGAAGGGCCAGAGATGGGGAAGAAGATGGAGGAAGGAGAGATGCTTCCACCGCCGCCACCACCCCCCCCCAGCCTGGGTACCTTTTGGTGCGTCGAAACATGCTGTTGTCAAGGAAATCGGGCATAGAGAAATTGGAGAGCGCCGTCCAGAGGGACTCAGACATTCTCCCCCCGGGGGGTCATGGTGGTGAGCTGGAGGGGGGAGAGCAAAAGGTGGAAGAGGTGTATGTGTGGGGGGAGAGCAGAGAGCTACAGCTGGAGCCTTCCCCGGTGGAGAAGAAAGGCGGACTGGGGGCGGAGGGGGGGGGGGAGAGCAAGAGGGAGGGAGAGATGGGGAAAGGCAGAGCAGGGAGGGGGGAGGCGGGAGGGGGCGGCGCTGCCGTGCCAGTGCCAACGCAAGCCAGCCGGGAGCGCCTCCACTTGGGCAGAAGCACCTTCGTACCTGTGGGCTCTGGGAGCTCACAGGTAGATGCAGGTGCATCCTTTCCCTGGGGGGGGGGGCACACTGAGCGTGAGTGCCGTGTTGTGGATGTCGAAAGGGCCCCTGCTTCTTGGAGAGCTGCAGCTGCAGGCGCTCCTGCGTTTGGTTCTTTTCGATGCAAAACCCCCCTGAATTATTCCACAGGGCCTTTTCCTGCTGTGCCAATAGGGTCACGTTGCAAAAAAAAAAAAAAAAAAATGATTCACAATATGACCTGGATACATTATTAAAGGACCGTGGCCTGAGTATGACTTGCAACCGGTAGGATCCTGCTATGTAATTTTGCATCGTCTAACGCGTCGTGTTCATACTCAAGCTTTGCTTCGGTTCTTTTTTAAGCAGCCCAGTTGCTTCCGCAACCCGAAGGCTGTCTCCTTATTTGCTGAACATTCCATCCTGTATGGATGGAACCGGCCCGCTCTGCATAATCCACCTTGGGCTTTACTGAGAAAGGAGAACTATAAATAGCATCAATAAGCAAATAATAAAAAAAGTTATTGTTTTCTGGAAGTATGCACATGAATAAAGTAGGAGCTTATCTCATTGCATATACTAAACCCGTCTTCCACTATATTTTAAAGTATTTTTCTTCTAATGGCAAAATATATGTATGTTACATGTTAACAGGTAAATTAGTTGGATGAGGAAAACCTCTGAGAAAGAAATGCCCTCTTTTTTGCCCAGGCTTATAATAATAGAGTGATTAACAGACATTCTCACATTTTGACATAAGAACATAAGAGATGCCATGTTGGATCAGGCCAATGGCCCATCCAGTCCAACACTCTGTGTCACATAAGAGAAGCCCTGTTGGATCAGGCCAATGGCCCATGCAGTCCAACACTCTATGTCTCATAGGATCATAAGAGAAGCCATGTTGGATCAGGCCAATGGCCCATCCAGTCCAACACTCTGTGTCACTTGGTTCTATGCACATGAATGTATGAGCACATGCCAGAACATAGCTAACGCACCAGCCCAGCCACATACAAATGCAAATGGCTGCTTCACAGCGATGCACAAGTATATTTGGATCTTTTGGGAGAGGTCTGGAAAAGAGAACCTCCAAGAAATATACAATTTCATCGAATGCCCATGAGTTCTTGTATTGTGAGAAAGGGAGAAAAGTACTTTCTCTACTTTCTCCATCCCATGAATAATCTTGTCAACCTCTCTCATGTCACCCCGCAGTCGACGTTTCTCCAAGCTAAAGAGCCCCAAGCGTTTCAACCTTTCCTCATAGAGAAAGTGCTCCAGCCCTTTAATCATTCTAGTTGCCCTTTTCTGGACTTTCTCCAATGCTATAATATCCTTTTTGAGGTGCGGCGACCAGAACTGCACACAGTACTCCAAACGAGACCGCACCATCGATTTATACAGGGGCATTGTTGGAGGGTAAAACAGAGAAGGATGTATATTGTCACCCTACTTATTTAATTTATATGCAGAGTACATCATGCGGAATGCTGGTCTGGATGAAGCACAAGCCGGAATTAAGATTGCTGGGAAAAACATCAACAACCTCAGATATGCAGATGACACTACTCCAATTGCAGAAAGTGAGGAGGACCTAAAGAACCTCTTGTTGAGGGTGAAAGAGGGGAGCACAAAAGTAGGCTTGAAACTCATCATCAAAAAACCCTAAGATCATGGCATCCGGCTCCATCACACCTTGGCAAATAGAAGGGGAAGACATGGAAGTAGTGACGGACTTCACATTTCTGGGATCCAAGATCACTGCAGATGGTGACTGTAGCCATGAAATTAAAAGACGTTTGCTCCTTGGGAGGACAGCTATGGTGAACCTGGGCAGTATGATAAAAAGTAGATACATCACCCTGCCAACAAAAGTCCGTATAGTAAAATCGATGGTATTCCCAGTAGTGATGTATGGCTGTGAGAGCTGGACCATAAGGAAGGCCGAGCACAGAAGAATAGCTGCTTTTGAGCTGTGGTGCTGGAGAAGAATCTTGAGAGTCCCTTCGACTGCAAGAAGATCCAATCAGTCAGTCCTAAGGGAAATCAACCCAGACTGTTCCCTGGAAGGTCAGATGCTGAAGCTGAAGCTCAAATCCTTTGGCCACCCAATGAGAAGGGAGCACTCCCTGGAGAAGACCCTGATGCTGGGAAAGACAGAAGGCAGAAGAAGAAGGGGACGGCAAAAGACAAGATGGCTGGACAGCTTTACTGATGTAACCAACACGAATTTGAGCAGACTTTGGAGGATGGTGGAAGACAAGAGAGCCTGGCGTGACTTGGTCCAGGGGGTCGCAAAGAGTCAGACTCGACTGTGCGACTGAACAACAACAAAACAGAGAAAGGGGAGTGAGAGTTGTTTTGGGTCCTCACTGGGCAGAAAATAAATAAATGTTACAAGCGTTTCTTGCTTTGGAATCTGTCAATCTTGCCAGTCCACCTGCTTCGCAAAGGTTGCTGAGATTTTGGAAACATGGAGGAGAAAAGATAACAGGTCTTCAGGGGAACCTGATGTCTATTATGTAAGCAGGAGACAAACTCAGGAGAAACAGTTCAGAACTTAAAATGAGCAACAATTTAAAATCGTGCATAAATGTATGGCAAGGCCACAAAATGAATTAGAACGCAGAAGCAAAATGAGTATTAGCTTTGAATATGAAAGCATAGGGAATTGATTTTTGAACAAAAACATCCTTTATGCTTTATTGTGAGATATATAATTATACAATTCTTCATTGGGAGAGAGATCCTTTATTAAGAACATAAGAGAAGCCATGTTGGATCAGGCCAGTGGCCCATCCAGTCCAACACTCTGTGTCACACGGTGGCCAAAAAACCCCCCAAAACCAACCCAAGTGCCATCAGGAGGTCCACCAGTGGGGCCAGGACACTAGAAGCCCTCCCACTGTGCCCCCCCCAAGCACCAAGAATACAGAGCATCACTGCCCCAAACATAAGGACATAAGAGAAGCTATGTTGGATAAGGCCAATGGCCCATCCAGTCCAACACTCTGTGTCACACAGTGGCCAAAACCCAGGTGCCAATCAGGAGGTCCACCAGTGGGGCCAGGACACTAGAAGCCCTCCCACTGTTGCCCCCCACCCCAAGCACCAAGAATACAGAGCATCACTGCCCCAGATAGAGAGTTCCATCTATACCCTGTGGCTAATAGCCACTGATGGACCTCTGCTCAGACGTTTATCCAGTTCCTCTTGAAGCTGTCTATGCTTGTGAGATATATAATAGACTTCCCTTTCAATTTTGGTATATTAAAAGCAATAATTAGTAATGATGAAATATTTAATACAGAAACGATGAAATATTTAATACAGAATATGTAGCAATGATGAAATTAATAATATAGTTGTAAAATAGATTAGTTATGAAATCTGGGATTCAAAAATGTATGAAATGTCTTAAAATTATAATGAAGAGCAGTAGGGGAGAAATATTTTCAGTTTATACGCCCTATAATGTATTTTTTCTGTATGTCTTATATATTATTATATAACCCTTCTTTTGTTTTGTATCTCTTATATATCATTACCTTTAAAAAAAAAAGATATATATTTTAAAAGGTTTTAGGAGAACCTGCAACCTTTAACTCACAAAACAGACTTCTCAGATCTCTTGGGCGTGGATGGCCAAACGGTGGCTCAGGAACCACACGTGGCTCTTTCAAACGTATTGTGTGGCTCTTGAAGTAGCCAACACCCCGTTGGCTGATTTTTGATGAAGGAATTTCTCTCTTTAAATCACCTCACCAAGCCAAGCCAGCTGGCAGCTTGCAGAATGCATTTAAGGTTAAAGTTACTTTCTTTCTATCTCTCCCTCCCTCCCCATCGCCCGTCTTTCTTTCTTTCTTTCTTTCTTTCTTTCTTTCTTTCTTTCTTTCTTTCTTTCTTTCTTTCTTTCTTTCTTTCTTTCTTTCTTCCTCCCTTCCTTCCTCCCTCCCTTCCTGTATAATAGGATAAAAGGAAGTACTTCTTCACCCAAAGGGTGATTAACATGTGGAATTCACTGCCACAGGAGGTGGTGGCAGCCACAAGCATGGCCACCTTCAAGAGGGGGTTAGATAAAAATATGGAGCAGAGGTCCATCAGTGGCTATTAGCCACAGTGTGTATGTGTGTATGTGTGTATATATATATATATATATATATATATATATATATATATATATATATATATATATATATATATTTGGCCGCTGTGTGACACAGAATGTTGGACTGGATGGGCCATTGGCCTGATCTAACATGGCTTCTCTTATGTTCTTATGTACTGCAGCTCTCAAACATCTGACATTCATATCTTGTGGCTCTCAAACATCTGACATTTTTTTCCTATGTGGCTCTGACATTAAGCAAGTCTGGCCACCCCTTCCCTACGGTTACCAGCGGTGGGTTGAGAAATACCTGGCTATTTGGGGCGAAGCCTGGAGTGGGCGGGATTTGGGGAAGGGAGGGGACTCAGCAAGGTACAATGCTGTGCAATTCACTCTCTGAAAAAGCCATTTTTACCAGGGGGCACCCTTTATGACATCATCAGCCATGACTCATTCTGACAGCAATGAAGATCCTGTGAATTTAGGGGGAGGGGTTTGTGAGTTTCCTGCATTGTGCAGGGGGTTGGACTAGATGACCCTAGAGGTCCCTTCCAACTCTATGATTCTATGACTCCAATCCCTGCTTGCCTATTTGCTTGCTTAGCAACCAACAGCCATCGAAGACGGCCATGTTTTATAAGGCTGGATCGAGAATCATCGTGGGCGAGCAGAAACGAAAAGCAAGAAGCACAGAAAACATCACACTCCTGTCATTTGCTCGTCAATTATGAATTTCACGGACAGAGCTGCCCACTAATTTAGTCTGTCAGAGGGCATTTCCTAGAAAATCATGGGGATTTGTAATTCCAGCATCTCCTGCATACATTCCATCCGGGCACTCCTCGCTGAAGATAAAGCAGAATTGCCATGATCCAAAGAGTAACGTACGAGGACAGTCAATGAGCCACCAAACAGTCCGATCATGCTGCCTTTTGGCATTTTCGCTGCACAAACTCAAATGGCTGAAGAGGTCAGCCGCTTTCTAAACTGAAAAGTGGCTTGCCTCTTCTCGAGAAGAAGGATGCAGATTTATACCCCGCCTTTCTCTCTCAATCAGAGACTCTGAGCGGCTTACAGTCTATCTTCTCCTCCCACAACAGACACCCTGTGGGGCTGAGACAGCTCTCACAGCAGCTGCCCTTTCAAGGACAACCTCAGCCAGAGCTATGGCCGACCCAAGGCCATTCCAGCAGCTGCAAGTGGAGGAGTAGGGAATCAAACCCAGTTCTCCCAGATAAGAGTCCGCACACTTCACCACTACACCAAACTGGCTCTCTAGAAGATATTGGATTTATATCCCACCCTATACTCTGAATCTCAGTCTCAGAGTGGTCACAATCTCCTTTATCTTCCTCCCCCACAACAGACACCCTGTGAGGTGGGTGGGGCTGAGAGGGCTCTCACAGCAGCTGCCCTTTCAAGGACAACCTCTGCCAGAGCTATGGCTGACCCAAGGCCATTCCAGCAGCTGCAAGTGGAGGAGTGGGGAATCAAACCCGGTTCTCCCAGATAAGAAGAAGATTGCAGATTTATACCCCGCCCTTCTCTCTGAATCAGAGATTCAGAGCAGCTTACGATCTCCTATATCTTCTCTCCTCACAACAGACACCCAGTGAGGTGGGTGGGACTGAGAGGGCTCTCACAGCAGCTGCCTTTTCAAGGACAACCCCTGTGAGAGCTATGGCTAACCCAATGCCATTCCAGCAGATGCAAGTGGAGGATTGGGGAATCAAACCCCATTCTCCCAGATAGTAGTCCGCGTACTTAACCACCGCACCAAACTGGCTCTCAAACATCTGACATCCAGTCTAACACTCTGTGTCACGCAGTGGCCAAAACCCAGGTGCCATCAGGAGGACCATCAGTGGGGCCACGACACTAGAAGTCCTTCCACTGTGCCCTCCCCACCAAGCACCAAGAAGACAGAGCATCACTGCCGCAGACAGAAGAACATAAGAGAAACGCTGTTGGATCAGGCCAGTGGCCCATCCAGTCTAACCCTCCGTGTCATGCAGTGGCCAAAACCCAGGTGCCATCAGGAGGACCATCAGTGGGGCCACGACACTAGAAGTCCTTCCACTGTGGCCCCCCCCCCCAAGCACCAAGAAGACACGGCATCACTAGCCCCAGACAGAGAGTTCCAACAATACGCTGTGGCTAATAGCCACTGATGGACCTCTGCTCCAGATGTTGATCCAATCCCCTCTTGAAGCTGCCTATGCTTGTATCTGCCATACAAGCATAGGCAGTGAATTCCATGTGTTAATCCCCCTTTGGGTGAAAAAATACTTCCTTTTATCTGTTCTAACCCGACCACTCAGCAATTTCACTGAATGCCTATGAGTTCTTATATTGTGAGAAAAAGAGGGAAGTATTTCTCTTCCTTCTCTGTCCCATGCATAATCTTGTAAACCTCTATCATGTCACCCCCTCAGTCGTCATTTCTCCAAGCTAAAGAGCCCCAAGCGCTTTAAACTTTTTTTCATAGGGAAAGTGTTCCAACCCTTGAATCATTCTAGTTGCCCTTTTCTGCCCTTATTCCAATGCTACAACATCTTTTTTTGGACAGTATTCCAAATGATCCAAGTGCTAACCAGGGCCGTCCCTTTTTAACATTTAACGTCCCTTTTGAACGTGCAAAATCTGACCAGATCAGACTAGACTGGGCCATTCAAGTAATGGAGTCTAAAATCGTCTGCAAAATTCTCAAAACATCGGAAGACTTCTGCATTGGTAAAGGAAAAACCCAAACAAACAATTGCCCTCTTATACAGAAAATTGCGGTTGTAGTTAGCGAAGTATTTCTGTCTGTGCCGAATGAAGAATGTTTTAACGGAGCTGGTTCAGGGAACAACCTCCAAATTCCAGTTCTGTGTTACCGCTACCCAGACAGCTACGGATAAATATACAATGCCTTCCCCCGCTACTATGAGTCAGTAACTTGAGACATCTAAGGCAAAGCTGTTTTTCTACAAGTATCGTCTCAAGCTGATTAATTAGAAAAAAGATCCAGAGAGAGAGAGAGAGAGAGAGAGAGAGAGAGAGAGAGAGAGAGAGAGAGAGAGAGAGAGAGGCTTTATCTGCAACACGGAATGAGCATTAGAGCTGGCGCTGAGGATGTCTGAAATGGAATCACTCTGATTAAGATATAAACGCTGTACATTTCAATAAAACCGAAACTTTAAAACCCTTGTTATGATCCAATTAAAATATTTAAACGGGGGTCCCCAACCTGTTTGAGCTTTGCAGACCCCTTAGGAGCTCTGACACAGGATGGTGGGCGGAACCACAAAATGGCTGCCACTGGAGGCGGAGCTGACCACGAACTGCCAGGGGCAAGCTGAAGAGTAATTCTTCAGGCATAAGCTCTGCTTCACGGGATGCTTTTAAATTCTGCACAGCCAATCAGAAGCACTACGGGGCAAGGGCCTTGCCTTGCCCGTTCCACTGTCAAAAAGTACTTGAGGTGGGGGGGGGGACACCAGGAAAGGTGTGGAAGGGTATCATGGTGGGCACCATGCTGGGGGCTTGTGAAATATTATGATGGAAGCTTCCAGAAGGTTCTTTCCCGCAGTAGTACTCTGTATGATAGGGGGTAACACTGGAAAGTCCTCACTCTAAGGACACACAAAGAAGAGAAAGAGGAAGAAGAAGCAAAAGAGGAGGAGGAGGAGGAAGAAGAGGAGGAGGAGGAAGAAGAAGAAGAGGAGGAGGAAGAAGAAGAGGAAGAAGAGGAGGAGGAAGAGGAGGAGGAAGAGAAGGAGGAGGAAGAAGAGGAAGAAGGGAGGGACGGTGGCTCAGTGGTAGAGCATCTGCTTGGGAAGCAGAAGGTCCCAGGTTCAATCCCTGGCATCTCCAAAAAAGGGTCCAGGCAAATAGGTGTGAAAAACCTCAGCTTGAGACCCTGGAGAGCTGCTGCCAATCTGAGTAGACAATACTCAATACTGACTTTGATGGACCAAGGGTCTGATTCAGTATAAGGCAGCTTCATATGTTCATATGTTCAAGAAGAGGAAGAAGAAGAGGAGGAGGAAGAAGAGGAGGAGGAGGAAGAGAAGGAGGAGGAAGAAGAAGAAGAGGAGGAAGAGACAAAGAATAAGAAGGAGAAGAAGAGTTGAATGTAGACCCCACCCTTCACTCAGAGTCTCAGAGCGTCTTATAATCCCCTTCTTCTCGTCACAACAGACACCCTTGTGAGGTAGGTGGGGCTGAGAGAACTCGGAGAGAAGAGTGACTGACCAAGGTCACCCAGCAACTGCATATGGAGGAGGGCTGGGGAATCAATCTCGGTTCTCCAGAGTCCACTGCTCTGAACCGCTACACCAAACTGGCTCTCTTTTGAAGCTTTTCAACATTCTGCTGGCCAACCAGGAGGCCTTTAGGGCCCTCTCCACAGGCGAGGCCAGAATGTTTAAACCGGCTCCTAAGCTGGGAGAACAGCCCCATGGATTCAAGAAATACTATTGTCTCTTGGGGTTCTCTGTGCAGCCTCCACCACGGACAAAAAAAATCCTGTACTTACCTGCTGCTTTTCCTGGGCAGAGGAAGGTCCTTCTGAAAAACAAAATCAGAAGAAAGATCCTATTAGTGATGCTGTTAAATGAGAGCAAGGGCAGACCTGTGGGGAGATGGGTCACGTGAGCATGGACGAAAATTGCAAGCAGGCAGCCATAAGATCTGCAATAGATGAGCAAGATATTAGTCCAGTACCCTTTTAGTGACCAAGAGGACCAGGGGTGGAATTCTAACAGGAGCTCCTTTGCATATTAGACCACACCCCCTCATGTAGCCAATCCTCCAAGAGCTTTCAAAATAGCCTTGCAAGCTTTTGGACGATTGGCTACATCGGGGTGTGTGTGTGTGGCCTAATATGCAAAGGAGCTCCTGCTAGAATTCCACCCCTGAACAAGACGTTCAGGGTATATGCTTTCGAAATGAGAGTCAGAATAGAGATCGCTGCATTTTTTTTTTCTTTTCACGAAAACAAATTTTATTTATTACAAAACAATTTACATATGGGGACAACATACACAATATAACATACACATAACACACACAATAAAGTACACACACCTACACATCAATATCTACTAACTAACATAAAACATTTAATGGAGCGAATGAGCTAAGAAAAAACTATAGCTATCATTTTTTTCAAATCATTTCATACCCTAATTGTTTAGCCCATAAATGCATCGGATTCCAGGTCTCTTTACATTCTTCCACATTTCCTCCTTTCAGTCTACACGTTAACATATCCATTTCTGCTGCTTCCATTAATTTAGACAAAAATTCGTTTTTGCTTGGCGTTTGTGGCTTTTTCCAGTATTTAGCATACAGTATCCTCGCTATAGTAATAATATGCAGTAACAGCCTTTTCATTTTTTTTTTGGTAATGTGATTTGACAAATATTTAGTACATATAGTTCTGTACGAGATCGCTGCATTTTGATATCCCCATGAGATATAGCAAGCTTAATGAGCAAGATATTAGCCCAGCACACCTTTAGTGAACAACAAGACTTTCAGAGTTTCAGGGTATATGCTTTTGAAATGAAAGTCAAAATAGGAAAAGGAAAGGAAAGGTGCAAGCACCACTTGTTTCCGACTCTGGGGTGACGTTGCTTTCGCAACGTTTTCACGGCAAACTTTTTACGGGGTGGTTTGCCCTTGCCTTCCCCAGTCACCTTCACTTTCCCCTCAGCAAGCTGGGGACTCATTTGACCGACCTCAGAAGGATGGAAGGCTGAGTCAGCCTTGGGCCTGCTACCTGAACCAGCTTCCGCTGGGATCGAACTCAGGTCGTGAGCAGAGAGTTCAGACCACAGTTCTGCAGTACTGCTGCTTTCCCACTCTGCGCCACGGGGCCGCTACAGTCAGAATAGAGAGTCACTGCATTTTCATATTCCTGTGAGACGTATCAAGCTCGACAGATTTCGCATTGCACCTTTGCATCCTGATTCTCTTCTCTGCAACACCCCTCCCACCTTCAGATTGGGATATAAAAGGGTTCGCCATTCCTGCTCGTATCTGACGAAGGGAGCTTTGGCTCTCGAAAGCTCATGCCCGGAAAACCTCGCTGGTGCTACCGGATTCGGATCACGCTTGTGAATGTACAAGGTTGCTTTGGCCCAACCAGAGCCCATTGTTTAGTCTGACTGGCAACGGATCTCCAGGGACTCGGGCAGGGAGAAGACTTCCTTAACGAGCCACCCGAGATCCTTCGAACCTGAGATGCAACTTATTTCCAGAAATCTTGGGCATGCCTATAACACTCTCCCTCCAGGGGCTCCCAACCCCTCGATCTCTTGCCCTAGAGGGAGGGTCCATTTCTCTTATCCTAGAACAGGGGTCCCCAATCCGCAGGCCATGGACTGGTACCAGTCCACGGCCTGTTAGCAACCGGGCTGTGAGTTGTATAATTATTTCATTATATATTACAATGTAGTAATGATCCAAGCGGGCAGCCGTGTTGGTCTGAAGCAGTTGAACAAAGCAGGAGTCAAGTATGACCTTTAAGACCAACCGATTTTTATTTAGAACATCAGCTTTCGTGTGCTCTTAAGCACACTTCCTCAGACGAGGAATCCAGCACGGTGAGCAAAGCCATACAGAGCGGAGCAGAGCCGTACAGAGCTGGTCGGCAGTGGCCCAGAATGCAACACGGTACAGATTTAAGAACCAATGACAGTGAAGTGAAATTATCTGGTAGGCAGTGGTTGAGAATGTAAAACGGTACAATGACAGAATAGTAAAATTAACAAATTGAGCAAACCTTTGCTCATGCTACTCAGATCAAAGGTTTGCTCAATTTAGGGGAAGGACGGTGGTTCAGTGATAGAGCATCTGCTTGGTAAGCAGAAGGTCCCCGGTTCAATCCCCGGCATTTCCAACTAAAAAGGGTCAAGGCAAGTAGGCGTGAAAAACCTCAGCTTGATGATATTGGATTTATATCCCGCCCTCCACTCCAAAGAGTCTCAGAGCGGCTCACAATCTCCTTTCCCTTCCTCCCCCACAACAGACACCCTGTGAGGTGGGTGGGGCTGGAGAGGGCTCTCACAGCAGCTGCCCTTTCAAGGACAACCTCTGCCCGAGCTGTGGCTGACCCAAGGCCATTCCAGCAGGTGCAAGTGGAGGAGTGGGGAATCAAACCTGGTTCTCCCAGATAAGAGTCCGCACACTTAACCACTACACCAAACTGGCTCTCCTGGCTTGAGACCCTGGAGAGCCGCTGCCAGTCTGAGTAGACAAAACTGACTTTGATGGACCAAAGATCTGATTCAGTATAAGGCAGCTTCATATGTTCATATGTTAATTTTACTGCATACAGCTGTTTTGTTGCTTTCCTATGCTCATGCTACTCAGATCAAAAGTTTGCTCATTTTGTTAATTTTACTATTCTGTCATTGTACCATTTTGCATTCTAAACCACTGCCTACCAGATAATTTTACTTCACTGTCATTGGTTCTTAAATCTGTACCATGCTGCATTCTGGGCCACGGCCGACCAGCTATGTATGGCTCTGTTCACCTCTGTATGGCTTTGCTCACTGTGCTGGATTCCTCGTCTGATGAAGTGTGCTTAAGAGCACACAAAAGCTTTGTAAATAAAAACTGGTTGGTCTTAAAGGTGCGACTTGACTGGATTTATATCCCTCCCTCCGCTCCGAATCTCAGAGCGGCTCACACAATCTCCTTTATCTTTCTCTCCCACAACAGAGGTAGGTGGGGCTGACAGAGCTCTCCCAGAAGCTGCCCTTTCAAGGACAGCTGTGCGAGAGCTATGGCTGACCCAAGGCCATTCCAGCAGCTGCAAGTGGAGGAGTGGGGATTCAAACTCGGTTCTTCCAGATAAGAATCCAAACGCTTACTGAACCACCACACCAAACGCTTTAGAAATAAAGTGCACAATCATCCCGAAACCATCCCCCCCGCTCCCAGTCTGTGGAAAAACTGTCTTCCACAAAACCAGTCCTTAGTGCCAAAGAAGTTGGCCTCAAATACTTTTTGAGCCTGTGGGCGCCTTTGGAATCTTGACATGGGGTGGTGGGCGTGGTCACAAAATGCCTACCACAGGAGGAAAAGCTAACCACAAAATGCCAGGGCCGAGCTTATATATAACCCTCATACCCCAAGAGGGGGGGGGTTAGAAAGCAATTTTTCTGCAGCTCTGCAGGAACTCATTTGCATATTAGGCCACACCCCCTGAAGCCAAGCCAACCAGGACTGCGTCCCCGTGCGTTCCTGCCCTGGTGATAACATTTTCAGTCCTCTCAATTAGGGTTGCTAACATCCAGCTGGTTAATACGAGAGCAAGCACCGTGAAAAAGCACTGCAAAACTCTGCAAGGTTTCACAGTCCTCTAATAAAGGTCATCGATTCGGCACAAAAGTGTATACGTCAGTTTCATTCACCCAAAAATACATTCAAAGGGTCTCTATCGGGGTGGCCAAACTTCCTTAACATAAGAGTCACAAAGCATAAACCAGATGTTTGAGAACTGCAAGACGGAAAGGGAGGGAGGAAGGATATAGATGGGGGAAGGAGAGGTCAAAAGAATGCAACTTTAACTTTAAATGCATTTTCCAAGCTGCCAGCTGGCTTGGCTTGGGAAAGCGATTTAAAGAGATTTCTCCAAGTCAGCCAATGGGGTGGTGAGGGCTTCGGGAGCCACACAATAGCTGCTAACAGACAGGCGGTTTGAGGCAACCCAGAGACACCTCAGAAACCAAGTAGAAAAACCCGTCAAAACGAGTGCATCTCCCGCCTGCCTCCATCCCATACTCACCCCGTCCTCTGGCATCCTCGGAGTGGCTCAAAAGGCTTGGCAAATTTCTAAGCTACACGCCGGTCGCCTCACTAGCATCTAGACACGTAAGCACACAAGTGAGGCGCCTCGGTGGTGTGAATCCGCCAAGCTGGCCCAAGCCGCTTCCGGCGTTTTTGTTTTAAAAAATATCGATTTCAAGCGCATAGGGGCATGAGCGCACATGCACACAACCGATAAACGAATGGGGGAAAAGAAACCCAAACCAAGCGGCAGGGATGGTGCGCGACAGCCGTCCGACCGCGCCGCGGATGGGGTGGAAACGGCCCGAGGGGTGAGTGTGTGGACTGTTGAGGATGTTTCTTTCTGCGCCGGCCCAATTTGGGATGCCTCGCATCCGCCCCAAACTTCCCATCTGTAAGTAGTCAAGGCAGGGCGTTCTTTGTAGCAGGAACTCCTTTGCATATTAGGCCACACACCCCTGATGTAGCCAATCCTCCAAGAGCTTACAGGGCTCTTCGTACAGGGCTTACTGTAAGCTCCAGGAGGATTGGCTGCATCAGTGGTGTGCGGCCTAATATGCAAAGGAGTTCCTGCTACAAGAGAAGCCCTGTATTTGTGTATTAGGCCACAGCCCTCTTATGTAGCCAATCCTCCAAGAGCTTACAGGGCTCTTCGTACAGGGCCTACTGTAAGCTCCAGGAGGATTGGCTGCATCAGTGGTGTGCGGCCTAATATGCAAAGGAGTTCCTGCTACAAGAGAAGCCCTGAATTTGTGTATTAGGCCACACCCCTCTTATGTAGCCAATCCTCCAAGAGCTTACAGGGCTTTTAGTACAGGGCTTACTGTAAGCTCCAGGAGGATTGGCTGCATCAGGGGGGTGCGGCCTAATATGCAAAGGAGCTCTTGCTAGAATTCCACCCCTGCATACCCCTGATGTAGCCAATCCTCCAAGAGCTTACAGGACTCTTTGTACAGGGCCTACTGTAAGCTCCAGGAGGATTGGCTGCATCAGGGGTGTGCGGCCTAATATGCAAAGGCGTTCCTGCTACAAAAAAAGCCCTCTGTGTGTGTGCGTCTTAAATGCTTCCTTGTACGGAAGAAAAACAAAGATTGGCGCAGCAGGGAGTCCGGCTCTAGCCCCTTTCTCTTCCTGTTGGGTATGTTTCCTGTTTACGCGGGGAAGCGCTGAAAAGCACGTGCCGACACCTGCGTGAGCAAGGTCTGCTCACCCAGGATCACATTTAAAGCGGGGGGGGGGGGGAATTTCACAGCGCATTTCCCCACCCCCACTGGAGAACCCCAAGGCAGAGTGCTAGCTCACTCTTGGCAGGATTGAGTCATGTGGTTAACCGTATTAAATGACGCGGCAAGGGAAGAGGGAGGGATCTGCCAGTGCGGGGGCTCGTCTGCGTGGCACACGGTGTATCTAACCCCATTCTGGATGCAGCAGCGAAGTCCACTGGAAAGCACTGTGAGGCAATGCGTGGGCAAAGGCGAGAAACCGCTGACCGCAGCTGTTTGATATGTGAGGACTCAGCTGCATGTGCCCTTGTCCTCGTGAATTTGCAGGCCTCGGATTCAGCGGGAGCTCACGGGAGCGCAGCTCCTGAGCCTTTCTGAGAGTTCCACCTCTTCCTTCCCACCTTAGAATCATAGAAGAAGAAGAAGAAGAAGAAGAAGAAGAAGAAGAAGAAGAAGAAGAAGAAGAAGAAGAAGAAGAAGAAGAAGAAGAAGAAGAAGAAGAAGAATTGCAGATGTATACCCCGGGTTTTGGGGGGGGAGGGGGTATAAGCTTCATGTGTACACACACTCTTTCGGAGTATTTCAACGTGAAGTTTTGTGAGTCATCACTCATTTCGCCAACAAGCCTCCCATATCTGAACAAACAGGCTGCGACTCACGAAAGGTCACGCTGAAAGAAATGTCCTTCGTCTATCAGGTACGGTTGCTGACCCCCAGATGGTATCTAGAGATCTCCCAAAATTACAGACGACAGAGAACAATTCCCCTGGAGAAAACGGCACGTCGTTTCTGAGTTATCCTTCGTTTTTGGTTTGTCGTCGTGTTTGTTATATGGCAGGAATGTTGTCCGATCACACCTTGGATCGAAATGGTTGGACGTGCAATTTTATGGTAGCTACCTGTGTGATATTATAGTGACTTTCTTATATTCCCGGGGGTCATTTTGTAGAAAAAGAGGTGCTGGAGCTCATTAACACATTTGCATGCACCACATACCCGACATCGCTGGAAGGTGCACTAAATCATATCCGCTTAGCATCTACCTTAAAATGCTTCTTGAATTATAACAACACCTGACTCCCATCATATTTTTAAAAATTACTTTCTCCTCTGCGGCTACACGGGCACGATGATGATTTCCGTCTGTCTGCTTGAAATGTTTTCGTTATTTTCCCTTTTTTTTTTTGTGGGGAAAAATATTTGAAAGTTTGTCAAATCTGAAAGAGTTCAGCAAATTTCTCACCGGGGGTTTTGAACGATAGAGCCCAGAAGCAAGTATTTGTGTGGGGGGGAGGGGGAGGGAGTAAGAAAGAAAGTGCACAATAATATTGTCGAACTCATTTGTTATGAGGGCCGGATCTGACCTAAACGAGACCTTGTTGGGCCGTGTTGGGCCCTATTTAAGATTAGTTAGCAGGTTTATAAACTTTTTAAAGGACACAAACATGACTAAAGATTTTTTTTTAAAACCTTAAAATAAAACATGCTTAAAACATTAACACTCGTTGGTCTTAAAGGTGCTTTTTAAAAATTTCTCCCATGGGATCCAGGGAACTGGGCAAAGGAAGCTCTGGCTCTTTCCTTCCTTCTCTAGAGGACCAGGAGGGGGAGGAGCCTCAGCCAATGGAGAAAACTGAGGTTTTGCTCTGTAGTTCCTGTGCAATTGAGCAAGCCTGGCAGAGCAAGCTGGGATGCAGAAGGAAGCAAGAGAGAGGAAAGAAGGAAGCAGATGACAGGCAGTTGCTCGGGGGCCTGATAGGAGCCCTCCGGGGGCCTGATTCAGCCCCCGGGCCGCATGTTTGACACCCCTGTTATAAAGGACACAGGCAAACACAATTTAAATCCTTGAAACCTGCTTAAAACGTTAACACTTGTTGGTCTTAAAGGTGCTTTTTTTTGTATTTCTCCCATGGGATCCACGGAACTGGGGAAAGGAAACTCTTTATTAAGTATTATTGTTATTATTGTTGTTATTGTTATTATTATATTTATATTCCGCCCATCCCCCCGTGGGGGCTCAGAGTGGAGTACATCATAATAAAAATAAAATCACAGTTGTATCATAATAAAAACCAGTTACGATATTTAGTAAAAGTACAACAGGAAGGTCCAGCAAGATGGTATAGCAGGATGATATCGCAGAACAACACAGTAGGGGAGGCCAACCAATCTACTGGACAACTACCCACTGCCTCATCCAAAAGCCTGGCGGAACAGCTCTGTTTTACAGGCCCTATGAAAGGCTAATAAGCCAGGTAGTCAGCAACTCCGGCTCTTTCCCTCCCTCCCCAGGGGACCAGGAGGGAGAGGAGCCTCAGCCAACGGAGAAAAATTGAGGTTTTGCTCTGTAGCTCTGGTGCGATCGAGCAAGCCTTGCCAAGCAAGCTGCGATGCAGAAGGAAGCAAGAGAAAAGGAGAAGGAAGCTGACAAGAGCCAGTTGCTCGGGGGCCTCATTGACACCCCTGATTTAGAGGTTCTGGAGCCCCATTCCTGTGAGTTCCTGCCCAAAATGAGGCCGGTATATTCCTAATTACACTCATGTAGAATGTACTCTGAAGCCTGATCTTTATTGAATGATAGAACATATGTTGTTGTCCCATGGCATTTAACGTCGATTAAAACTGTAAGTAAAGTGCCCCGTGGCGCAGAGCGGTAAAGCTGCAGTACCGCAGTCCTAAGCTCTGCTCACGACCTGAGTTCGATCCCGGCGGAAGCTGGGTTCAGGTAGCCGGCTCGAGGTTGACTCAGCCTTCCATCCTTCCGAGGTCGGTCAAATGAGGCCCCAGCTTGCTGGGGGGGGAAGTGTAGATGACTGGGGAAGGCAATGGCAAACCACCCCGTAAAGAGTCTGCTGTGAAAACGTTGTGAAAGCAGCATCGCCCCAGAGTCAGAAACGACTGGTGCTTGCACAGGGGACCTTTCCCTTTCCTTTCCCTTCCTGCCTTCCTTCTTTCCTGTGCAGAGTGTTAAAGCTGCAGTACTGCAGTCGGAGCCCTTTGCTCACGACCTGAGTTCGATCCCCGGCGGAAGCTGGGTTTTCAGGTCGCCGGCTCCAGGTTGACTCAGCCTTCCATCCTTCCAAGGTCGGTCGAACGAGTACCCAGCTTTCTGGGGGGAAAGTGTAGATGACTGGGGAAGGCAATGGCAAACCACCCCATAAAAAAGTCTGCTGTGAAAATGTGAAAGCGACGTCACCCCAGAATCGGAAACGACTGGTGCTTGCACAGCGGACTACCTTCACCTTTTTTAATACTGTAAGTAAAATTCATGTTAATCATCAATTAGCTGATTTATTATGTTTCACAGTTATATGGGGGGGGGGGTTGTGTAATCACCTGGAGGTTGGCAACAAGGCTAGTATGGGAGCTGTCCATAATCCAGGGAGAGTTGACGGAAAGACATTGCAAAGTTGCCTTCAGCACTTGAGAGCACCAGATCCTCCCACAGCTAATGTGTCTATTAACCTTCTTAAGCGTCTCAAAATACTTCCGTTTGCAGTTCAAGCTCCACTTACCATCCCAGTTAAATCAAGCTCGACTAATCTGTTAGCACTTGACCCCCGGTTAGCCCCAATAACCATCTTCTCCATCACCGCTTCCCTAACTAGAAGCACCAAATCCAACACAGGCGTTTCTTCGGGTGGTTTTTGATGTCGGCGGCTTGGTAACCAAAACAAATCGCTTTAATGCCAGTAGAAATAATTGGCCCCAACAGCAAAGGGTAGCATTTATCTGCTAGGTTTGTGTGGGGAAGTGGAAATTTCCTCAGATTCAACACAAATGCACACACACACACACACACACACACACACACGCTCTGTCCGCATTTCTCTAAATACATCAGCGAGGCCCCTGGTTCAAGTAAAAACCATTGATAAAGAACAATCCCAGTACTTCCCCATTAACATTTCCCATCATTTTTTGCAGAAAGGTTTGTCCCCTCCATATCCGTTGGAGGTGTAACAAGCACGACAGAACTCCAAAAGGAGTTCTGGCCACCACATTTAAAGGGACTGCACTCCTAAGAACATAAGAACATAAGAGAAGCCATGTTGGATCAGGCCAACGGCCCATCCAGTCCAACACTCTGTGTCACATAAGAACATAAGAGAAGCCATGTTGGATCAGGCCAATGGCCCATCCAGTCCAACACTCTGTGTCACATAAGAACATAAGAGAAGCCATGCTGAATCAGGCCAATGGCCCATCCAGTCCAACACTCTGTGTCACACAGTGGCCAAAAATCCTTTTAAATGCCTCCCCTCCATTGGAAATAATGAAGGATAGAGAGACCTTCTTTGGGGGCTAATAGAATTGGACTCCCTGGTCCAATCCTTTTGAAACTTGAGGGTTTGTTTAAAGAGAGGCATTTGGCGTCTCTGCCACAAAAGACAGTCTTCCCCAGAGCCCCAGATACCTGCAGATCAATTCTCCATTATACCCTGCGTGGACTGGACTCCACAGGGTATAATGGAGTGCCCCATAGTCATTCCCTCCTCCCCTAATTCTTGATAGCCCTGAAGTGGGCTCCATACCAGGGGATTCCCTGCCCCCAGCTGGGGATTGGCAACCATGATTGTTGGCCCTCCAAAGGAACTGGTGGGCTGCTGTGAGAGACGGGAGGCTGACTAGATGGACCCTCCCTGGTCTGACCCAGCAGGACTCTTCCGATGTTCTTCTCAGGGGAAGGCCTCGGACTCTCTGCCCTGTTGTTGGCTCTCCAGAGGAACTGTATAATGGGGAATCGATCTGTGAGTATCTGGGGATCAGGGAGGGGGGCTGTTTTTTGAGGTAAAAGCACTGACTTTTCAGCATAGCATCTGGTGCCTCTCCTCAAAACAACCCCCCACCACAAGTTTCAAAAATCAGAATTGGACCCAATTCCATGAGCCCCCAAAGAGATCAGTTCCCCTGGAGGAAATGGCTGCCTTGGAGGGGGGACTCTGTGGCCTTGGACCCCACGGAGATGCAGGGATGCCAGCCTCCAGGGGGGACCTGGGGATCCCCCAGAATTTCAGCTTCTCTCCAGACTGCAGAGATCAGATCCCCTGGAGGAAATGGCTGCTTTGGAGGGGGGGACTCTGTGGCCTTGTGCCCCACTGAGGTGCAGGGATGCCAGCCTCCAGAGGGGACCTGGGGATCACCCGGAATTCCAGCTCCTCTCCAGACTGCAGAGATCAGTTCCCCTGGAGGAAAGGGCTGCTTTGGAGGGGGGACTCTGTGGCCTTGTGCCCCACTGAGGTGCAGGGATGCCAGCCTCCAGAGGGGACCTGGGGATCCCCCAGAATTCCAGCTCCTCTCCAGACTACAGAGATCAGTTCCCCTGGAGGAAAGGGCTGCTTTGGAGGGGGGACTGGACTCTAGGACATCACATCCCTGCTGAAGGCCCTCCCCTTTCCCAAACCCTGCCCTTTTCAGGCCCCACTCCCAAAATCTCCATGTATTTCCCAACCCAGAGCCAGCAACCCTTTATCTGACTCAGTTTAAGGCGGATACGTTGATTCTTTCATGCAGCATTTCTTTACCAGAGTGCACTGGGGCAAATCCATGGAGGGTTGTTCTTGGTGGGGAGATTATGCATCCCCCCCAAAAAAAACCCCTAAACAGTGCGAAAATTTCGGAGTGAGCAGAGAGGCTTTGCAAAGCGGGAGGTTGGAGGCATCCAGGAGCATTTGTTCAATCAGCAAGGGGCAGGGTTGCCAATCCCCAGGTGGGGGCAGGGGACCCCCCTGGTTTGGAGGCCCTCCCCCCGATTCAGGGTCATCAGCAAGTGGGGGGGGGAATGTCTGCTGGGCACTCTATATTCCCTATGGAGGCTGATCCCCATAGGATATAATGAAGAATCAATCTGCGGGCATCTGGAGCGCCCCTGTTTTTTGAGGTAGAGGCACCAAATTTGCAGCATAGCATCCAGTGCCTCTCCTCAAAACACCCTCCAAGTTTCAAAAGTATTGGAGCAGGGGGTCCAACTCTCTGAGCTCCCAAAGAAGGTGCCCCTATCCTTCATTATTTCCAGTGGAGAGAAGGCATTGAAAAGGTGTGCAGTCCCTTTCAATGTGATGGCCAGAACTCCCTTTGGAGTTCAGTTACACTTGTCACAGCCTTGTTCCTGGCTATCCACCCCCCCAAAGTCTCCTGGCTATCCACCCCCAAAGACTCCTGGCTCCACCCCCAAAGACTCCTGGCTCCACCCCCAAAGACTCCTGGCTCCACCCCCAAAGTCCCCAGAGATTTCTTGAAACAGACTTGGCAACCCCAGCAAGGGGGCCCAGAACTTGGCTCAGCCTTCTCAAAAAGAAAACTTTTTAAAAACCAAGGCAACTTGGGGAGGTGTGGTCACTCCATGGGCCAACAATGACTTGGGCATGGGCATTTGAGGCTCTGGAGGAACTGTTTTTTTTAGGTAGAGGTACCCAATTTTCAGCATATAAGAACATAAGAGAAGCCATGTTAGATCAGGCCAATGGCCCATCCAGTCCAACATTCTGTGTCACACAGCGGCCAAATATATATATATATATATATATACACACACACACACACACACACACACTGTGGCTAATAGCCACTGATGGACCTCTGCTCCATATTTTTATCTAACCCCTTCTTGAAGGTGGCTATGCTTGTGGACGCCACCACCTCCTGTGGCAGTGAATTCCACATGTTAATCACCCTTTGGGTGAAGAAGTACTTCCTTTTATCCGTTTTAACCTGTCTGCTCAGCAATTTCATCGAATGCCCACGAGTTCTTGTATTGTGAGAAAGGGAGAAAAGTACTTCTTTCTCTACTTTCTCCATCCCATGCATTATCTTGTAAACTTCTATCATGTCACCCCTCAGTCGACGTTTCTCCAAGCTAAAGAGCCCTAAGCGTTTCAACCTTTCTTCATAGGGAAGGTGTTCCAGCCCTTTAATCATTTTAGTTGCCCTTTTCTGAACTTTCTCCAATGCTATAATATCCTTTTTGAGGTGCGGCGACCAGAACTGCACACAGTACTCCAAATGAGACCGCACCATCGATTTATACAGAGGCATTATGATACTGGCTGATTTGTTTTCAATTCCCTTCCTAATAATTCCCAGCATGGCGTTGGCCTTTTTTATTGCAAACGCACACTGTCTTGACATTTTCAGTGAATTATCTACCATGACCCCAAGATCTCTCTCTTGGTCTGTCTCTGCCAGTTCACACCCCATCAACTTGTATTTGTAGCTGGGATTCTTGGCCCCAATGTGCATTACTTTGCACTTGGCCACATTGAACCGCATCTGCCACGTTGACGCCCACTCACCCAGCCTCAACAGATCCCTTTGGAGTTCCTCACAATCCTCTCTGGTTCTCACCACCCTGAACAATTTAGTGTCATCCGCAAATTTGGCCACTTCACTGCTCACTCCCAACTCTAAATCATTTATGAACAAGTTAAAGAGCATGGGACCCAGTACCGAGCCCTGCGGCACCCCACTGCTTACCGTCCTCCACTGCGAAGACTGCCCATTTATACTCACTCTCTGCTTCCTATTACTCAGCCAGTTTTTGATCCACAAGAGGACCTGTCCTTTTACTCCATGACTCTCAAGCTTTCTAAGGAGCCTTTGATGAGGAACTTTATCAAAAGCTTTCTGGAAGTCAAGGTAAACAACATCTATCGGGTCTCCTTTGTCCACATGTTTGTTCACCCCCTCAAAGAAATGTAACAGGTTAGTGAGGCAAGATCTTCCCTTGCAGAACCCATGCTGAGTCTTCCTCAATAACCCGTGTTCATCAATGTGCCTACTCATTCTGTCCTTGATAATGGTTTCTACCAACTTTCCCGGTATTGAAGTCAGACTGACTGGCCTGTAATTTCCCGGATCTCCTCTGGAACCCTTTTTAAAGATGGGGGTGACATTTGCTACCTTCCAGTCCTCAGGAACGGAGGCAGATTTCAATGAAAGATTACAGATTTTTGTTAGAAGATCCACAAGTTCAACTTTGAGTTCTTTCAGCATAGCATCCAGTGCCTCTCCTACAAACGCCCTCCAAGTTTCAACAGTATTGGACCAGGGGGTCCAATTCTATGAGCCCCCAAAGAAAGTGCCCCTATCTACTTCATTATTTCCCATTGAAAAGGTGTGCGGTCCCTTTCAATGTGATGGCCAGAACTCCCGTTGGAGTTCAGTTATACTTGTCACAGCCTTGTTCCTGGCTATCCATCCCGCAATGCCTCCTGGCTCCACCCCCAAAGTCTCCTGGCTCCACCCCCCAAAGTCCCCAGAGATTTCTTGAATCGGACTTGGCAACCCCAGCAAGGGGCCAAGAACTTGGCTCAGCCTTCTCAAACAGAAAACTTTTTAAAAACCAAGGCAACGTGGGGAGGTGTGGTCACTCCGTGGGCTGACAATTGCTTGGGCATCTGTTCCCAGAGCGAGGGGGCGGATGATTCACGATGGAGTCGGAAGGAGGTGCGAAATGGATTTCCACAAGCGCCCCCAGATTGGTAAACAGCTTCCTTAATGACCCGTCGCTGCTCCAAATGTATTTATTTTTAATATATTCAGACAAACCCGCGTTGCAATTACTGATTGCGCTGAACATTGGTCGGAAACCAGGGTTGCCAGCTTCCAGCTGGGACCTGGAGATCTCACAGAGAGCAGAGATCACATCTGCTACAAAAAAAAAGGTTTCCCAACCTGGTGGGAGCCAAAAGTGGATCGCAAGCAAGGTTGCCAACCTCCAGGTAGTGCCTGGAGATCTCCAGCCATTAGAAGTGAACTCCAGAAAGCCAAGATCAGTTCCCCTGGAGAAAACGGCTGCTTTGGAGGGTGGACTCTAGGGCACGGGTGGCCAAACGGTGGCTCGGGAGTCACACGGGGCTCTTTCACACATATTGTGTGGCTCAGAGGTGGCCAGGCTTACTTACTGTAAGAGCCACATAGAATATACGTCAGATGTTTTGAGAGCCGCAAAACAGAAAGGAAGGAAGGCAAATAGATGGGGGGAGGTGGAGAGAGGTGGAAAGGAAGCAACTTTAACTTTAAATACATTGTCCAAGCTGCCAGCTGGCTTGGCACGGAGAAGTGATTTAAAGAGACAAACGCCTTCTCCAACCCAGATGATGGGGGTTCCGAGAGTCACACAATGTGTGTGAAAGAGCCACATGTGGCTCCTGAGCCACAGTTTGGTCACCCCTGGTGTGGCTCTTGAAGCCGCCACTGCCCTGTCAGCCAGCTTGGGGAAGGCAGTAGTCTCTTTAAATTACTTCTCCAAGCTAGACTAGCTGATGGCTTGGAGAATGCATTTAAAGTTGCTTTCTTTCCATCTCTCCTTCCTTCTTTCCTACTCCCTCCCTTCCTTCTTTCCTTCCTTCCTTCTTCCTCCTCCCTCCCTTCCTCCTCCTCTCTCCCTTCCTCATCCCTCCCTCCCCTTCCTCCCTTCCTTCCTCCTCCTCCCTCCCTCTCTTCCTCCTGCCTCCCTCCCTTCTTTCCTTCCTTCCTCCTCCCTCCCTCTCTTCCTCCTGCCTCCCCCCTTCTTTCCTTCCTTCCTCCTCCCTCCCTCTCTTCCTCCTGCCTCCCTCTCTTCTTTCCTTCCTTCCTCCTCCCTCCCTCTCTTCCTCCTGCCTCCCTCCCTTCTTTCCTTCCTTCCTCCTCCCTCCCTCCCTCCCTCCCATCCAGTTCAACACTTTGTTGTCACACAGTGTCCAAAAAAAGCAGGTGCCATCAGGAGGTCCATCAGTGGGGCCAGGACACTAGAAGCCCTCCCACTGTTGCCCCCCCCAAGCACCAAGAATACAGAGCATCACGTATCACACAGAGGGTCAGGGATGCCAGCCTCCAGGGGGGACCTGGGGATCTCCCGGAATTCCAGCTCCTCTCAGGACTACAGAGATCAGTTCCCCTGGAGGAAAGGGCTGCTTTGGAGGGGGGCGGGGCTCTGTGGCCTTGGACCCCACTGAGATTCAGGGATGCCAGCCTCCAGGTTGGACCTGGTGATGCCCTGGAATTCCAGCTCCTCTCCAGACTGCAGAGATCAGTTCCCCTGGAGGAAAGGGCTGCTTTGGACGGGGGACTCTGTGGCATTGTCCGGATCTCTCCAGGGTCATCTAGCCCAACTCCCTGCACAACGCAGGAAGCTCACAAGTAGCATTATGCTCTACTAAGTGGCAAGCTAGACTTGTTCTTAAGGCAAAACACATTTCAGGGGTGGTTTTTGCCATTGCTTGCCTCTGCATCCCTACCCTGGTATTCCTTGGAAGTCGCCCATCCCAATACTAGCCAAGGCCAAGCCTGCTTGGTTTCTGAGATCTGATGGGATTGGGATCACCAGAGCTATCCACTTGCACCTATGGTCGGGGGAGGCCTATCTGGAGAGCAGGTATAATAGAAGGAGATCTCCAGGCCCCACCTGGAGACTGGCAACCCTGCCACATGATTCTCTCCACATTGTGTTGGGGGAGTGACACTCAAGAGCTACCTCTGTTGTAAGGCTCACTGTGATAATAGTTCTATGCTTGATTACGGTGAAGCGTTACCATTTAAAAAAAAAAAAAGCATTGCCGCACAAAAAAGGGTTAATGTTGCAAATCATGAGAACCTGGGCTGCATTTGCACTCCCTTTAGAAGGGTACTATTTATATCCCCAGCTCCATTTAAAAACTGTTGCATAATAAGAGAGTAGGGGGGTGCTATTTGCTATATCTCGTAAGAACAGTTGTCAAAAAAGAAAAAGCTTTTCTTAAAGCAGAAGGCTCCGCTCTTCGAACACGATGCCAACAAGCGGCTGTTTTCAGCAGGTGTTTGCAGAAAACAAAGGCAAAAGAAAGGCGAACCTTCCACTTGGATATAGCTACACTTAAGAACATAAGAGAAGCCCTGTTGGATCAGGCCAATGGCCCATCCAGTTCAACACTCTGTGTCACATAAGAGAAGCCCTGTTGGATCAGGCCAATGGCCCATCCAGTCCAACACTCTGTGTTACATAAGAACATAAGAGAAGCCATGTTGGATCAGGCCAATGGCCCATCCAGTCCAACACTCTGTGTCACATAAGAACATAAGAGAAGCCATGTTGGATCAGGCCAATGGCCCATCCAGTCCAACACTCTGTGTCACATAAGAACATAAGAGAAGCCCTGTTGGATCAGGCCAATGGCCCATCCAGTCCAACACTCTGTGTCTCATAAGAACATAAGAGAAGCCATGTTGGATCAGGCCAATGGCCCATCCAGTCCAACACTCTGTGTCACATAAGAACATAAGAGAAGCCCTGTTGGATCAGGCCAATGGCCCATCCAGTCCAACACTCTGTGTCACGCAGTGGCCAAAAAAAACCAGGCGCCATCAGGAGGACCACCAGCAGGGCCAGAACTCCAGAAGCCCTCCCACTCTTGCCCCCTCCAAAACACCCAGTAGACAGAGCATTACTGCCCCAGACATAAGAACATAAGAGAAGCCATGTTGGATCAGGTCAATAGCCCATCCAGTCCAACACTCTGTGTCACACAGGGGCCAAAACCCAGAGGTCATCAGGCGGTCCACCAGAAACCCTCCCACTGTTGCCCAAGCAGCAAGAATACTGAGCATCCCTGCCCCAGACATAAGAACATAAGAGAAGCCCTGTTGAAGCCCCAGACGTAAGAACATAAGAGAAGCCCCATTTTAGCAGCTAAAATGCCTAAATGAAGGCTCTCATGCTGAACTCTAAGACTGGACAAACTTTCTCATATTTCCCCCCCCAAAAAAGGGGGAAATAAGCAAAACCTATCAAGCAGACAGATGGAAATCTTCATCCTGTCACTGTGGCTTCATACAAGAAAGTCATTTAAAAAGTATAATGGGGGTAAGGTTTTATGGAGAGCCAGTTTGGTGTAGTGGTTAAGTGTGCGGACTCTTATCTGGAGAGAACCAGGTTCGATTCCCCACTCCTCCACTTGCACCTGCTGGAATGGTCTTGGGTCAGCTGTAGCTCTGGCAGAGGTTGTTCTTGAAAGGGCAGCTGCTGTGAGAGCCCTCTCAGCCCCACCCACCTCACAGGGTGTCTGTTGTGGGGGAGGAAGGGAAAGAAGATTGTAGGCCACTCGGAGACTCTCTCCTTGAAAGGGCAGCTTCTGGGAGAGCCCTCTCAGCCCCACCCACCTCATAGGGTGCCTGTTGTGGGGGAGGAAGAAAGGAGATTGTAGGCCGCTTTGAGACTGTCCTTGAAAGGGCAGCTTCTGGGAGAGCTCTCTCAGCCCCACTTGCCTCACAGAGTGTCTGTTGTGGGGGAGAAGATATAGGAGATTGTAGGCCGCTCTGAGACTCTCTCCTTGAAAGGGCAGCTTCTGGGAGAGCCCTCTCAGCCCCACCCACCTCACAGGGTGTCTGTTGTGGGGGAGGAAGGGAAAGGAGATAGTAGGCCGCTCTGAGACTCTGTCCTTGAAAGGGCAGCTTCTGGTAGAGCCCTCTCAGCCCCACCCACCTCACAGGGTGTCTGTTGTGGGGGAGGAAGGGAAAGGAGATTGTGAGCCGCTCTGAAACTCTTCGGAGTGGACGGCGGGATATAAATCCAGTATCTTTTTTTGATGATGATGATGATGCCCCTTCTAATTCAAGAAGCCTTTTAAGGTAGATGCTGAGCTGATGTCATTTAGCACACCTTCTGGTGCTGTCAGGGGGGGTGTGTGGCATATGCAAATGAGTTGTGCTAATGAGCTCTGGCACCTCTTTTTCTACAAAATGATCCCTGGTCATAATGCATCTTGAGGGCACTTCATGCCCACACCAACACTGCTGTAAAAAAAACAAAAGCGGTAAAGCTAGTCCCCTGTGCAGGCACTAGTTGTTTCCGACTCTGGAGTGACGTATCGCGGCGTTTTCACAGCAGACTTTTTACAGGGTGGTTTGTCCTTGCCTTCCCCAGTCCTTAACACTCCCCCCTCCCCCTGCAAGCTGGGTACTCATTTTACCAACCTTGGACGGATGGAAGGCTGAGCCAACCTGGAGCCGGCTACCTGAAACCAGCTTCCGCTGGGATCAAACTCGGGTTGTGAGCAGAGGGATCTGATTGCAGTACTGCAGCTTTACCACTCTGCGCCATGGGGCTCTTAAAAGGTAAAGATAATCCCCTGTGCAAGTACCAGTCGTTTTCACTCTGGGGTGACGTTGCTTTCACGACGTTTTCACGGCAGACTTTTTACGGGGTGGTTTGCCCTTGCCTTCCCCAGTCATCTACCCTTTCCCCCCAGCAAGCTGGGGACTCATTTGACTGACCTCGAAAGGACGGAAGGCTGAGCCAACCTGGAGCCAGCTACCTGAAACCAGCTTCCGCCGGGGATCGAACTCAGGTCGTGAGCAGAGGGCTCCGACTGCAGGACTGCAGCTTTACCACTCTGTGCCACGGGGTCAAGTCTGCTGACAAACCCCTTTTTTCTGTGTACACAAAAATGTAATTTAATTTAATTTTCCGTTTGCTATCCTGCTCTTTCCCGCGCGTGTGCTCAGGGCGACTCACAGCAGAATTTTAACACACTTACAAATTAAAACATAAAACATCATAAAAGCATACAGCATAAAAATCTGAGGGCAGTACAACATATCAACCAACTGGCGTCAGAAGGCATGTCCACACAACAATGTATAGTAGGGTTGCCAATCCCCAGGTTGGGGCAGGGGATCCCCCAATTTGGAGCCCCCCCCCCGCTTCAGGGTCATCAGAAAGCGGGGGGAGGGGAGGGAAATGTCTGCTGGGAACTCTGTTATTCCCTATGGAGATTTATTCCCATAGAAAATCATGGAGAATTCATCCGCGGGTATCTGGGGCTCGGGGGGGCTGTTTTTTGGGGTAGAGGCACCAAATTTTCAGTATAGCATCTAGTGCCTCTCCCCAAAATACCCACCAAGTTTCAAAATGATTGGACCAGGGGGTCTAGTTCTATGAGCCCCAAAAGAAGGTGCCCCTATCCTTCATTATTTCCTATGGAAGGAAGGAAATGAAAAGGTGTGCCGTCCCTTTAAATGTGATGGCCAGAACTCCCTTTGGAGTTCAATTATGCTTGATCTTTGCACCACCCCCAAAGTCTCCTGGCTCCACCCCCAAAGTCCCCAGATATTTCTTGAATTGGACTTGGCAACCCTAATGTGTAGGCCAATATCTGGCAACACAGCATAGTTGTAATAATGGTAGAAAATACTGGGGAGGCCAGCCGGTAACAAGAGGACGCCCACCGGATCAGATAAATGCCTGGCAGAAGAGCTCCATCTTACAGGTTCTGCGAAACTTTGATAAGTCCTGTAAGGCTCCCGATCTCCAGCGGGAGCTCATTCCACCAGGCAGGGGCCCGGACCGAGAAGGCCCTGACCCTTGTTGAAGCTGGCTGGATGTCCTTAGGACCAGCGACCCCGAAATGCACTCAATATCTGAAAACAAATTTCTCTACCTCTTGGATCGCTCGACTTCTTGAGAGGCTGTAGTGCTGGGGTTAAGCTTTAGCGACCTAAGTTCTTCAGGATTTCTCACCTTCTGTTGCAAACCCCAGGGTGGAGCCGCCAGCTGCAAGGCATGAGGCCTTGATTGCCAGTGAGAGGCTGGTGGGCTAGGAAAAGAGATTTCTCCTCCTAGTTTAGTCTTCAGGGCTGCTTGCTTAGGCGAGGAGCTGTGGGGACCTGGGGGTCAATAAGAGAATTCTTGGGAACCCTGGTGGATTTGGCCGGACCATCCCAGAAGGAAGCGCCTGTGGAACTCTGAACCTTTTAGCTAACTACAATTGGCCAGAGGGTCAAGGTAAATAGACAGCTTTTGAAGCTTTTTCTTATTTTATTGCATGGTGCTGGGATAGGGTTGCCAATCCCCAGGTGGGGGCAGGGGAACCCCCCCGGTTTGGAGGCCCTCCTCCCGCTTCAGGGTCATTAGAAAGCGAGGGTGGGGGGATACGACTTTAAAGAAGTTGCAGAGACTTTTCTGCTAGGATTACAAATGGAAAAATTTCCAAAAGAAGATAGGACTTTAATTTGGTATTTGCTCTCAGCTGCTAGGACATTGTATGCGCAGTTGTGAAAGCAAGAAAAAATACCAGAAAAATGGGACTGGATCGTGAAAGTTTTATCGTGGAGTGAGATGGATAAATTAACAAGAACTTTAAGAGACTATGATTTGGACGTGTTTAAAAAAGAGTGGAAGAAATTTAGAGGATATATAGGGCAAGAGTGGAATGTAAAAAGACATTGGACAATTTTCTAATACGAATCTGGGAAAAGAAAGACGTAGAACTTTGATTGGTTAAGGGTACCTTTATAATTGAATTTAAGTATATAACCTCGGCGGGAGTCTAGTAACGGAGGGAGGGGGGATTGAAAATATCATATGGGGTAGAGATGGCAAGAATATAATTAGATACTGTAACCATATGTTATCAATAAATTGTTTGAAACAGAAAGCAGGGGTGGGGGTGAGGGTGGGGCTGGGGGTGGAGGGGGAGAGAAACGTCTGCTGGGTACTTCATTATTCTCTATAGAGACTGATTCCCATAGGGTAGAATGGAAAATTGATCCATTCTGGGGATCTGGGGCTCTAGAGGGGGGCTGTTTTTTGAGGTAGAGGCACCCAATTTGCAGCATAGTATCTGGTAACTATGCTCGAAATACCCCCCAAGTTTCAAAAGGAGTGGACCGGGGGGTCCAATTCTATGAGCCCCCAAAGAAGGTGTCCCTATCCTTCATTAATCCACATGGAGTGAAGGCATTTAAAAGGAGTGTGGTCCCTTTCAATGGGATGGCCAGAACTCCCTTTGGAGTTCAATTGTGCTTGCCACACCCTTGCTCCTGGCTCCACTCCCCTCCTCCAAAGTCTCCTGGCTCCACCCCCAAAGTCCCCAGGTATTTCTTGAGGCGGACTTGGCAACCCAATGCTGGGGAAATATCTGTACCATCAGAATAAGTTTCATTTAAGCTTTCGTTGGGTGTCAGTGGCTTGACGAAGGAACCAGAGCTGTCCAGCCCTACTCGGAAGAGAGTGTGAATGTCATAAGCATCTCTTTGGTCATTTGGAGATTGTTGATCCTTCAAGGGAAACAGGGTGGGATTAGGCCCTGAAAAATACCAGTCTGGTGGCAGCAACCTTGGGGGAAGGTGGAAGTGCTTGGCCTCTGTCTTGGAGTAAGTCTTAAAGTGCTCTAGTAGTAAGCTCCTAAGACTGCCACAGGAGGTGGTGGTGGCTACAAGCATAGCCAGCTTCAAGAAGGGATTGGATAAAAATATGGAGCAGAGGTCCATCAGTGCCTGTTGGCACAGTGCATTGTTGGAACTCTCTGTCTGGGGCAAGTGATGCTCTGTATTCTTGGTGCTTGGAGAGGGGGGGAACAACACTGGGAGGGCTTCTAGTGCCCTGGCCCCACTGGTGGACCTCCTGATGGCTCTTGGGTTTTTTAGCCACTGTGTGACACAGAGTGTTGGACTGGATGGACTATTGGCCTGATCCAACATGGCTTCCCTTATGTTCTTATGTCTGGGGCAAGTGATGCTCTGTATTCTTGGTGCGTGGGGGGACACAGTGGGAGGGCTTCTAGTGTTTCTGGCCCCACTGGTAGACCTCCTGATGGTGCCTGGGGTTTTGGGCACTGTGTGACTTGGAGTGTTGGACTGGATGGGCCATTGGCCTGATCGAACATGGCTTCTCTTATGTTCTTAGAATCATAGAGTTGGAAGGGACCTGTAGGGTCATCTAGTCCAACCCACTGCACAATGCAGAAAACTCACAAACACCTCCCCCTAAATTCACAGGATCTTCATTGCTGTCAGATGGCCCTCTAGCCTCTGTTGAAAAACCTCCAAGGAAGGAGAGCCCACCACCTCCTGAGGGAGTCTGTTCCATTGAGGAACTGCTCTAATGGTCAAGAAGTTCCTCCTACTGTTGAGACAGAAACTCTTTTGATTTAATTTCAACCCATTGGTTCTGGTCCTACCTTCTGGGACCACAGAAAACAATCCCACACCCTCCTCTAGATGACAGCCCTTCGAGTACTTGAAGATGGTGATCCTGTCACCTTTCAGCCACCTCCTCTCCAAGCTAAACATGCCCAGCTCCTTCAACCCTTCTTCATAGGACTTGGTCTCCAGACCCCTCACCATATTTGTTGCCCTCCTCTGGACCCGTTCCAGCTTCTCTATATCCTTCATAAAATGTGGTGCCCAGAGTAAAGTGATACCATCACTTCATGTGATCTGGACACTATACTTCCGTTGATACAAGCCATAGAAGGGCTTGCCTGGGGCAAGTGATGCTCTGTATTCTTGGTGTTTGGGGGACACAGTGGGAGGGCTTCTAGTGTCCTGGCCTCACTGATGGACCTCGTGATGTCACCTGGGATTTTTTGGCCACTGTGTGAAACAGAGTGTTGGACTGGATGGGTCATTGGCCTGATCCAAGATGGCTTCTCTTATGTTCTTATGTCTGGGCCAGTGATGCTCTGTATTCTTGGTGCTTGGAGGGGCACAGTGGGAGGGCTTCTAGTGTCCTGGCCCCACTGGTGGACCTCCTGATGGCGCCTGGAATTTTGGGCACTCTGTGACACCAAGTGTTGGAATGGATGGACCACTGGCCTGATCCAACATGGCTTCTCTTATGTTCTTAATGTTCTCATGGCCTCCTTGCAGGGAATGGGGAGATGGCTAGAGGGTCTACAGGGCACCACAGGGGCGGTGTCTAATACAGAGTCCAGCTGGCAGTGTCTTCCCCAGTTTGCGGAGCGATACGTTCAACACAAAAAGGCATTACACTCGAAAAACAGCAGGAGAGCTCTTTCATCTCCCAGGACAACCCCAGTGCTGACCTAAGAGCAGCAGTCCTCAAACAGAGAAGCTCCAAGGGGTGGCAGCCGAACCTGAGGTCATTCACCAGTTTGGAACAATGGACCTCGCCCCCAGGACTGAATAGGGACCTAAGGTTCTTGTCTCACGACAGGTGCTAATTTTCTGCCCCCAAAGCATTCCCCTCTGCTCAAATCAGGCGGACCCTTCCAACTCGGTGATTCTATTCTCCAAAGCTCACACTCCTTAACGTTCTTTTGGTCTGTAAGGTGCTGCTGAACTCAAACCCAGACATCCCATTTGTTAGCTGAATGCAGGGCGCTTTTTTTTGCAGCAGCAGGAACTCCTTTGCATATTAGGCCAAGCCCCCCTGATGTAGCCAATCCTCCTGGAGCTTCCAGTAAGCCCTGTAAGAAGATCCCTGTAAGCTCTTGGAGGATTGGCTCCATCAGGGGTATGCAGGGGTGGAATTCTAGCAAGAGGTCCTTTGCATATTAGGCCATACCCCCTGATGTAGCCAATCCCCCTGGAGCTTCCAGTAAGCCCTGTAAGAAGAGCCCTGTAAGCTCTTGGAGGACTGGCTCCATCAGGGGTATGTAGGGGTGGAATTCTAGCAAGAGTTTCTTTGCATATTAGGCCACACCCCCTGATGTAGCCAATCCCCTGGAGCTTCCAGTAAGCCCTGTAAGAAGAGCCCCGGAAGCTCTTGGAGGATTGGCTCCATCAGGGGTATGCAGGGGTGGAATTCTAGCAAGAGTTTCTTTGCATATTAGGCCAAGCCCCCCTGATGTAGCCAATCCTCCTGGAGCTTACAGTAGGCCCTGTACGAAGAGCCCTGGAAGCTCTTGGAGGATTGGCTCCATCAGGGATATGCAGGGGTGGAATTCTAGCAACAGGTCCTTTGCATATTAGGCCACACCCCCTGATGTAGCCAATCCTCATGGAGCTTCCAGTAAGCCCTGTAAGAAGAGCCCTGTAAGCTCTTGGAGCACTGGCTCCATCAGGGGTATGCAGGGGTGGAATTCTAGCAAGAGTTTCTTTGCATATTAGGCCACGCCCCCTAATGTAGCCAATCCTCCTGGAGCTTACAGTAGGCCCTGTACGAAGAGCCCTGGAAGCTCTTGGAGGATTGGCTACATCAGGGGTGTGTGGCCTAATATGCAAAAGAGATCCTGCTGCAAAAAAAGCCCTGGCTGAATGCGTAAGGTGAAATCCCAGGATGTAATCAATACGCATTCGTCCATGTGCAGTATTTGTGAATCCCGAGGTCTGTTCCCTAATGGAAACGCTTGCGGCAAGCCGGCTCAATTAGAGGGATTCGACGCCACGCTGCGTTCTTAAGTGGCAAACTGGCAAGTCACTGAATCACAGTGGCACACGCCCAACAGCCATTCCCTTCTGTCTCCGCACGCTCTCCGTCCTCCGGTTCCATTTCAGCCCGAGACAGCATCGTAAATGCATGCATCATCTCTAGTAAATGCAACCGTACGTGTCTCTACAGTTTCAAATAATGAGCTCATAGAAGCTGGAGAACACACCTGCCTGTTGCCACTTTCATGGCATGGAGACATTTACCAGTCTGGTGTATTGGTTAAGATTGCAGAATCTTATCTGCGAGAACCGGGTTTGATTCCCCACTCCTCCGCTTGCACCTGCTGGAACGGTGTTAGCTCTGGCAGGAGTTGTCCTTGAAAGGGCAGCTTCTGTCAGAGCTCTCTCAGCCCCAACCACCTCACAGGGTGTCTGTTGTGGGGGGAGAAGATACAGGGGACTGTAAGCCGCTCTGAGTCTCCTGATTCAGAGAGAAGAGCAGGGTATAAAGCTTACATTCTGAATAAAACGAGAGCCAGTTTGGTGTAGTGGTGAAGTTCGTGGACTCTTATCTGGGAGAACCGGGTTTGATTCCCCCCTCCTCCACTTGCAGCTGCTGGAATGGCCTTGGATCACCCATAGCTCTCACAGAGCTGTTCTTGAAAGCGCAGCTTCTGTCAGAGCTCTCTCAGTTCCACCCACCTCACAGGGTGTCTATGGTGGGGGGAGAAGATACAGGAGACTGTAAGCCGCTCTGAGTCTCCTGATTCAGAGAGAAGAGCGGGGTATAAAGCTTACATTCTGAATAAAACGAGAGCCAGTTTGGTGTAGTGGTGAAGTGCAGAAGGACTCTTATCTGGGAGAACCGGGTTTGATTCCTCACTCCTACACTTGCAGCTGCTGGAATGGCCTTGGGTCAGCCATAGCTCTCGCAGAGCTGTCCTTGAAAGGGCAGCTTCTGGGAGAGCTCTCTCAGCCCCACCCACCTCACAGGCAGTGTTCCTTCTAAGCTGAGTTAGTGTGAGCCAAATCACAGATTCTTAGCCTCCAGCTCACCCATTTTTGCCTTCGCTCAGGAAAAATGGTCCCAGAGCACACTAATTGATGCAGCAGCTCACAACTTTAATGCCGGGAGCTCACAAAGTAGATTTTTTACTCTCGAGACTCTGCAGCTTAGAGGGAACATAGTTCTCTGGGTGTCTGTTGTGGGAGAAGAAGGCGACGGAGACTGTGAGCTGATCTGAGACTTTCAGCAGGTGCAAGTGGAGGAGTGGGGAATCAAACCCGGTTCTCCCAGATAAGAGTCCGTGCACTTCACCACTACACCGAACTGGCTCTCCTGTGAGCTGTGACTCCCAAAAGTTCATGCCTTGCCGCAAATTGTGTTAGTCTTTACAGTACTCCTGTAGCTCTTTTTTACTGATACAGACAGACTAGTACGGCTGCCCATCTTGGTTTCACTCTGCTGTCCTTGACTGTAAGCATTAAGACACCCATCTGATTTTGGAGGGATGCTGCTCACTGAGGGGGCCATGGCTCAGTTTGGTATGCAGAAGGTCCCAGGTT
The DNA here is from genome assembly GCF_032191835.1 of Heteronotia binoei. Taxonomy (NCBI): domain Eukaryota; kingdom Metazoa; phylum Chordata; class Lepidosauria; order Squamata; family Gekkonidae; genus Heteronotia; species Heteronotia binoei. Next base: position 5,265,710 of record NC_083235.1, read on the forward strand.
CAATCCCCAGTATCTCCAGTTGAAAGGACCAGGCAGGAGGTGATGGAAAAGACCTTGACCTGAGACCCTGGCTCAGTGGCAGAGCCTCAGCTTGGCATGCAGAAGGTCCCTGGTTCAATCCCCGGCATCTCCAGCTAAAAGGACCAGGAGGAGGTGATGGGAAAGACCTTGACCTGAGACCCTGGCTCAGTGGCAGAGCCTCTGCTTGGCCTGCAGAAGGTCCCACATTCAATCCCTGGCATCTCCAGTTAAAAGGACCAGGCAGGAGGTAATAAGAAACACTTTGACCTGAGACCCTGGCTCAGTGGCAGAGCCTCTGCTTGGCGTGCAGAATGTCCCATGTTCAATCCCCAGCATCTCCTGTTATAAGGACCAGACAGGAGGTGATGGGAAAGACCCTGACCTGAGACCCTGGCTCAGTGGCAGAGCCTCTTCTTGGCACGCAGAAGGTCCCAGGTTCAATCCCTGGCAACTCCAGTTGGAAGGACCAGGCAGGAGGGGATGGGAAAGACCTTGACCTGAGACCCTGGCTCAGTGGCAGAGCCTCTGCTTGGCATGCAGAAGGTCCCAGGTTCAATCCCCTGCATCTCCAGTTAAAAAGAACGAAGTGGTAGGTGATGTGAAGCACCTCTGTCACAGAGCCTGGAGAGTGGCCATCGGTCAGAACATACATTGAAGGGATCTCTATGCTGGACCTCAGGAGTTTTCTAATCTTAGAATCATAGAGTTGGAAGGGGCTATAGCGGCCATCTAGTCCAACCCCCTGCTCAAGGCAGGATCAGCCTACATGCAGGGGTGTCGAACATGCGGCCCGAGGACCAAATCAGGCCCTCAGAGGACTCTTTTCAGGCCCCTGAACAACTGGCTGTCATTTGGTTATAGGATGGGGGAGACTTGTCTTAGCAGTAGTCTGTGCGAAAAGGATCTCGGGGTCTTAGTGGACCATACGCTGAACAGGAGTCAACAGTGTGATGCGGTGGCTAAAAAGGCAAATGCAGTTTTGGGCTGTATCAACAGAAGTATAGTGTCCAGATCATGTGATGTGATGGTATCACTTTGCGCTGCTCTGCTCAGACCTCCCCTGGAGTCTTGTGTTCAGTTTTGGGCACCACATTTTAAGAAGGATATAGACAAGCTGGAAGGGGTCCAGAGGAGGGTGACGAAGATGGTGAGGGGTCTGGAGACCAAGTCCTAGGAGGAAAGGTTGAAGGAGCTGGACATGTTTAGCCTGGAGAGGAAGCGGCTGAGAGGTTATATGAATAGGATCACCATCTTCAAGGACCTGAAGGGCTGTCATCTAGAGGATGGTGTGGAATTATTTCCTGTGGCCCCAGAAGGTAGGACCAGAACCAAGGGGTTAAAATTAAATCAATAGAGTTTGGCTCAACATTAGGAAGAACTTCCTGACCGTTAGAGCAATTTCTCAGTGGAACAGGCTTCCTCGGGAGGTGGTGGGCTCTCCTTCCTTGGAGGTTTTTCAACAGAGGCTGGATGGCCATCTGACAGCAATGAGGATCATGTGAATTTAGGGGGAAGTGTTTGTGAGTTTCCTGCATTGTGCAGGGGGTTGGACTAGATGACCCTAGAGGACCCTTCCAACTCTATGATTCTATGATCTGCTTCCTTCCCCCTCCTTCTTGATTCCTTCTGCATCTCAGCTTGCTTTGCAAGGCTAGCTCAATCACACAGGAGCTACAGAGCAAAACCTCCATTTTCTCCATTGGTTGAGGCTCCTCCCCCTCTCATCCCTTGGGGAAGGAAGAAAAGAGGCAGAGCTCCCTTTGCCCAGTTCCCTGGATCCCATGAGAGAAATGCGAAGAAAGCACCTTTAAGATCAATGAGTGCTAATGTTTTAAGCGTGTTTTATTTTTAAGTTTTTCTTTTTTAAAAAAATCTTTGTGTTTGTCTGTGTCCTTTAAAAAGTTTATATCTCTGTTACCTAATGTTAAATAGGTACACACATGGCCCAACGCGACATGGCCTGGCCCAATGAAGTCTCATTTATGTCAGATCTGGCCCTCATAACAGATGAGTTCGACGCCCCTGGCCTATAGCATCTTGTGTGGGTTAACAGATCAGAACTACCCTGTGTAGGGTTCCCAACCTCCAGGTGGGGCCAAAAGACCTCCCAGAATTCCAACCGCTCTCCAGACTAGCAAGATCAGGTGCCTTGGAGGAAATCACACTGTTGCCGGATGAACCTTACGTGTACAGCACTTTACCCAGCTGACGCCCCCCCTTCCCTCTCTAACCCCCCCTCCTCTGGCTCCGCCTCCAAAGGAATTTCCCAACCCAGAGCTGGCAACCCCTAAATGCGGAGGAGCAGACGCTCTGCATCCCAAATCCAAAAAGTTGGTTTGCTAAAGCTTGCCCATGTACATGAAAGTGAAATGGGGAGGGGGAGGAGGAGAAGAAGGAGGAGGAGGAGGAGGAGAAGGAAGAGGAGTAGGAGATGATATTGGATTTATATATCCTGCCCTCCACTCCAAATCTCAGAGTCTCAGAGCAGCTCACAATCTCCTTTACCTTCCTCCCCCACAACAGACACCCTGTGAGGTGGGAGGGGCTGAGAGAGCTCTGATAGAAGCTGGCCTTTCAGGGACAACTCTGCGAGAGCTATGGCTGACCCAAGGCCATTCCAGCAGGTGCAAGTCGAGGAGTGGGGAATCAAACCCGGCTCTCCCGGATAAGACTCTGCACACTTAACTACCATACACAAACTTTCCCACCCCCAAGCTTAACTTTCTCAGATGCAATCTGAGCTGCACGATTACTACAAACTGCAGGCAGCACGTGCGCATAAAGTAGGCCCCCGCGCACAGAAAACTAGCATGTAACAGAGAAAGGCTCACACCAAGCTTACTTATGCTTTCACACATGCTGGATAATGCACTTTTGATCCACTTTCCATGCCCTTTGCAGCTGGACTTTAACCATCTCTAGGGTCCGACTCAGGAAATATCTGGGCATTTTTGGGGGTGGAGCCAGGAGTAAGATTCTGAGATGCACAATTGAACTCCAAAGAGAGTTCCGGCCATCACATTTAAAGGGGCCGTGTTCCTTTCAAATGCCTTCCCTCCACTGGAAATAATCGAGGAAAATCCTTCTTCACCCATAGGGTGATTAACACATGGAATTCACTGCCACAGGAGGTGGTGACGGCTGCAAGCATAGACAGCTTCAAGAGCGGATTGGATAAATATATGCAGCAGAGATCCATCAGTGGCTCTTAGCCAAAGCATATTGTTGGAACTCTCTGTTTGGGGCAAGTGATGCTCTGTATTCTTGGTGCTTGAGAGGGGCAACAATGGGAGGGCTTCTGGTGCCCTGGCCCCACTGATGGACCTCCAGATGATTTTTTTTGGCCACTGTGTGACACAGAGTTTTGGACTGAATGGGCCATTGGCATGATCCAGCATGGCTTCTCTTATGTTCTTCTGTCTTGGGCAGTGATGCTCTGTCTTCTTGGTGCTTGGGGGGGGGAGCACAGTGGGAGGGCTTCTAGTGTCCTGGCCCCACCGATGGACCTCCTGATGGCACCTGGTTTTTTGGCCACTGTGTGACAGAGTGTTGGACTGGATGGGCCATTGGCCTGATCCAACATGGCTTCTCTTATGTTCTTCTGTGACACAGAGTGTTGGACTGGATGGGCCATTGGCCTGATCCAACATGGCTTCTCTTATGTTCTTATGTGACACAGAGTTTGGGACTGGATGGGCCACTGGCCTGATCCAACATGGCTTCTCTAGTGCTCCTACCAGTTTAAAGATTTTTATTTTTTTCAAATGAAAAAGGGGAAGCGGATATAGAAAAGTAATGAAACATCCGTTCAAAAAGTACTGAAAACCTTCTGCATATCACTGTGTCACCAAATATAAAGAAGTTCCATCATATCGTTATTATTACACAGTTAGCCTCTTACCACGTTAGTCATATAGAGTTATATTGTAAGTTCCCATTTAGATTGTCAATTTAGTTCATATTTGGTTTATATTCCAATCAAATAATTTGAAGAGTATCTACCTCCACTCATCATTAAAGCCCCCAAGAGGCCCTGATTGATTCTCCATTATGCCCTATGGCAGGGGTGGCCAAGGGTAGCTCTCCAGATGTTTTTTGCCTACAACTCCCATCAGCCCCAGCCAGCATGGCCAATGGGTGGGGCTGATGGGAGTTGTAGGCAAAAAAAAACATCTGGAGAGCTACCGTTGGCCACCCCTGCCCTATGGGAACTGGTCTCCTTAGTACATAACGGAGCACCCAGCAGACATTTCCCTACAAAAGCAGCTGTTCTCCCACCCCATTTTTTCCGGTCATAATCCCAGGAGATCTCCAGCTACTGCCTGGAGGTTGGCAACACTAGCACGAGCACAGCATTTCACACAATGACTCACAATGCTTTGCCTCATTTAATGTGTCATGCTAAAACTTGGCCTTAGCTACCGTGCTGTTTTTTAGATTTCGGATTGGTTCTACAATCCAAGTTCTATTTCGCTGTTTACAGAATGTAATATAAATGATTTTTTTTAAAATGCTCAGAAGTAGGACTTCTGGAACAACGCAAGCAACATGCAGGACTTCTACACCTCGAGAAGAACTTTTCCACTTGAACGACAGACTCAAAAACAGCTTTGTCAGTATAAATCACAGAATCCTAGAGTTGGAAGAGACCTCCAGGGTCATCTAGTCCACCCCCCTGCACAATGCAGGAAACTCACAAACACCTCCCCCTAAATTCACAGGATCTTCATTGCTGTCAGATGGCCATCTAGCCTCTCTTTAAAAACATCCAAGGAAGGAGCGCCCACCACCTCCCAAGGAGGAAGCCTGTTCCACTAAGGAACCGCTCTAACGGTCAGGAAGTTCTTCCTAATGTTGAGCCAGAAACTCTTTTGATCGAATTTCAACCTATTGGTTCTGGTCCTGCCTTCTGGGGCCACAGAAAACAATTCCACACCATCCTCTATAGGACAGCCCTTCAAGGACTTGAAGATGGTGATCCTATCACCTCTCAGCCACCTCCTCTCCAGGCTAAACATCCCCAGCTCCTTCAACCTTTCCTCCTAGGACTTGGTCTCCAGACCCCTCACCATCGTCATCGCCCTCCTCTGGACCCCTTCCAGCTTGTCTATATCCGTGCCCAAAGCTGAACACAATACTCCAGGGGAGGTCTTACCTTAGCACACGTCTCTCCCTTCATTTCTCTTGGGGTCTGGTCTAGGAGTTCCAGTTAGCACTCAAGAGAGAGAGATAAGAAGCAGCCAGCTTTTTACAACCTCAAAGGAAGGATGTGGCAGTAGCTTTATCACTTCTCGGACCCCGTCTGCATTCATGCAACTTTTAATCTTGCACAAGGCGGGCAAACGGATCTCGCAGACCAGCCTGACATCAACATTTTTTTTTGTTTGCTTGCTTTGCCTCTTTCTCATTGTCCTTTTGCATCAAGTCTGAAAAAGGCATTATTCTTAGCTTAAGAGTCAAAAATTCTAGCCCAATTTCCAGTTAATTTATCCTTAATTATTTATGTATCGATCGATCGATTGGCAAACTGGACGTTATCTTAAATGCTAAATAAGGTGTTCTACAACAGGGGTGGCCAAGGGTAGCTCTCCAGATGTTTTTTGCCAACAACTCCCATCAGCCATGCTGGCTGGGGCTGTTGGGAATTGTCGGCAAAAAACATCTGGAGAGCTCTCGTTGGCCACCCCTGCTCTACAGTGTTATATATACCATAGTACTTTATGCATAGTAGAATTTTGTTATGTATGGAATTAATCTTCTCAATACTACTTTACCCGACTAAGTTCTGTAGGACTTGGAATGTTTTAAATAAACTTATCATACGTTTAAAAAAAAAAAAGTCTGAAGAAAAGTACTCTCAGACTTGGTTTCTGTTACTATTAGCAGGAGCGGACTGCGGGAGGAAACAGCCCTGAAACTTAAGGATACCAACTCTGGGTTGAGAAATTCCTGGAGATCTAGTAGTGCCGAAGGACAGCAGGATTCAGGAAGGGAAGGGACCCCCAAGGGGCATAATGCAATACAGTCCAACTTCCAAATCAGCCATTTTCTCCTGGGGAGCAGATCTCTGGCATCTAGATAGCCATTGAAATTCTGGGAGCACTCCAGGCCCTCCCTGGAGGTTGGAAACGCTATCTGGAACAGCCCCCTGTGGGGCTGGCAGTGTCAGCCTGGCTCAGGTGCAGGCCCAGGTAGGTTTGCCAATTTCCAGGTGGTTGAGTAATCCTAGAGTACCACAGTAAAAGGTAAATCACAATCACAAAAAAACTGTGGAGAAATAAGGAGTACTGTTTCCGAAACAAGTATTTAAACACCAATTACACAATATTAATGGAAAAATATATTTAACAATAATTCACCATGAACAACGTAATAATTTAGAAAATGTTACAAAGCTACAGTTCCTAATAGTATGAGTTCAAATTTCAAAATTCCATACACGCATGTCATTTTCCGACTTTCAGCGTTTCCATGCATGCATGTCCGTTTCCGACTTTCAGCGTTTCCATGCATGCATGTCCGTTTCCGACTTTCAGCGTTTCCATGCATGCATGTCCGTTTTGGACTTTTAGTGTTTCCACGCATGAATGTCAGTTTCCGACTTTCAGCATTTGAAGCCGGAAACCGACATGTGTTTATGGAACTTTGAAGTTTAAACTCACACTATTAGGAACTGGAGTTTTGAAATATTTTCTAAATTATTATGTTGTTCATGGTGAATTCTTGTTAAATATTTTCCCATGTGCGTAATCGGTGCTTAAATACTTGTTTTGCAACAGTATTTGTTATTTCTACAGTTTTTTGTGATTGTAATTTCCAGGTGGTGGCCAGAGATCCCCCAGAATTCCAACGAATCTTTGGGTGAACGAGATCCATTCCCCTGGAGGCAATGGTCATTCTAGAGCAGGGGTGTCAAACTCATTTGTTATGAGGGCCGGATCTGACATAAAAGAGACCTTGTGGGGCTGGGCCAGGTGTGTACATATTTAAGATTAGGTAGCAGAGATATAAATTTTATGAAGAACACAGACAAACACAAATATATTTTTTAAGAAACTTAAAACATGCTTAAAAGGTTAGCACTCATTGGTCTTAAAGATGCTTTCTTCATATTTCTCCCATGGGATCCAGGGAACTGGGCAAAGGAAGCTCTGGCTCTTTCCTTCCTTCCCCAGGGGATGGGGGGAGCCTCAGCCAATAGAAGGAAGAAAGGCTTGGCTATGTAGCTCTGTTGTGCAATCAAGAGAGCCTGGCAAAGCAAGCTCTCCCTCCTCCCCTTCCTCTCCAAGGGAGGAGCCTCAGCCAATGGAGAAAATAGAGATTTGCTCTGTAGCTCCTGTGCGATTGAGCAAGCCTGGCAAAGCAAGCTGTGACGCAGAAGGAAGCAGATGACAGCCAGTTGCTCGGGGGCCTTATAGGAGCCTTTTGGGGGTCTAATTCGACCCCCAGGCAACGTGTTTGACATCCCTGGTTTAGAGAACACAAGAGTTTCAGGGTATATGAGGAAGTTATCTGCATCCATTCCCTCTGCACCAGGCACAATTTTATAAACCTCTATCATACCCTCCCTTCGGCTTTTTTGCCTTTTCCCTCTGAACTGAGATGTTTCATCCTCCAGCTTTTCCCAGGAAAGGTGTTCCAAAACTCCCCGAGATTTTTCCCAATTTGAAAGCTCTTGTTCCCATCTTCTCTTGGGAACTGCCAGGGATCCGGAGAAATGATTCTCTTTACTCGAGGTCCTTAAAAATACTGCGACGGAGGCAGCGACGGACGTACAAGCCTTTGCCAAGTACGCAACAGCACACCACCTTCAACCCAAACACGTCAAGACCATATTTGCCCCAATGCAACTTTATTTTTATTCAGGACTTTTCTTGGTAACAGGAGCTCCTTTGCCTATTAGGCCACACACCCACTGATGTAGCCAATCCTCTTGGAGCTTACAATAGGCCCCGTACAAAGAGCTCTGTAAGCTCCAGGAGGATTGGCTACATCAGGGGGTGTGGCCTAATATGCAAAGGAGCTCCTGCTACAAAAAAAACCCCTCCCTGTTTTTATTTATTTTTACTTCCTTTGTACCCCGTCTTTTCCCCCACTGGGCACTCAAGGTGGCTTACGTCATTCTTCTCTCCCCCAGTTTATCCGCACAACAACCCTGTGAGATAGGTTAGGCTGAGAGTGTGTGACTGGCCCAAGCTCACCCACCAAGCTGCCATGGCAGAGCCTGGGCCTCCCCAGTATTAGTCCAGCACTTTAGCCCGCTACACCAGACTGGGTGTCAGGTTCTTCACAATGACAGCTTTCAGATCGGGCCATAAGAGCAGCTAACATCCAAGTACGTACAAAGGTGGCCAACTGTACCTCTCCAGATGTTTTTTGGCCTACAACTCCCATCAGCCCCAGCCATTGGCCATGCTGGCTGGGGCTGATGGGAGTTGTAGGCAAAAAACATCTGGAGAGCTACCGTTGGCCACCCCTGAGGTAGGGTGTGATGGTTGAAGAAGGGGGCTCAGGCTACGATGACCTGGGTTCCAATCCTGCCATCAGGTCAGCCACCTTTGCCCACTAGCTGGCATCCTGAGCTCTTTGGTGTGACGGGAATCCTTACAGCTTCTGGGCTGATCTCACTGCCTACTTTTGTTGAATCAAACCCTCAGTCCTTGTCTACTCAAATTGGAAGCAGCTCTCCAGGGTCTCAGGCTAAGATCTTTCCCATCACCCACTGCCTGGTCCTTTCTAACTGGCAATGCCGGGGATTGAACCTGGGACCTTCTGCATGCCAAGCAGAGGCTCTACCACTGAGCCAGGATCTCAGGTCAAGGTCTTTCCCATCCCCTCCTGCCTGGTCCTTTTAACTGGAGATGCCGGGGATTGTACCTGGGACCTTCTGCATGCCAAGCAGAGGCTCTGCCACTGAGCCAGGGTCTCAGGTCAAGGTCTTTCCCATCCCCTCCTGCCTGGTCCATTTTAACTGGAGATGCTGGGGATTGAACCTGGGACCTTCTGCATGCCAAGCAGAGGCTCTGCCACTGAGCCACAGTGCCTTCCCCAATGTTTACCCATGAAATAGGCTTATACCGAATCAGACCCTTAGTCCACTGAGGTCAATGTTGTCTGCTCAGACTAGCAGCAGCTTTCCACGGCTAGAGGGAGAGAAAGGTCTTTCACATCCCCTGGTACCCAGTCTTTTACTGGAGATGCCAGGGATTGAACCTGGGACCTTCTGTATGTCGAGCAGATGCTCTGCTACTGAGCCATTCCCCTCCAGCGGAGAAATATGATCCTTTCCAAATGTTATAAGATACATCAAGATTGACTTATTCACAGCAGTGTAGCCCACCTCCCTCCGAGTCCAAACAATAAGGCTCGGGAGGATTAAAAACCAATGAAACTATACAAACATGTGGAATTAACAGGCACTGCTGAAATCTCTCCAGAACATATCTGCTGAGGACAATGTACAGTCAAAAAGCGGAATAGGAATCTGCTAAATAAATGAATGGCTTTTTCTGTGTGTGTGTTTTTTAAATTAAAAATAAGCTTTATTTGATCTTAAAGCAACATAACAGGGCCAAGAAAAGGAACGCAGTAAAACAAGCAGAGAAAAGCCTATATATCTATATATATCTGTAGATATAGATACACACACATACAACAATAATTGAGCAAACATAAAAATATAGCCATCTTAAGTGGGTAGGAGAAGAATATGAACATTAAAATTAATATGAAAGTCTGTAAGACTGTTTTTTCATTGGTGGAGCTTTTACTTATTTTCAGGGCTTTTTGTAGCAGGAACTCCTTTACATATTAGGCCATGCCCCCCTGATGTAGCCAATCCTTCTGGAGTTTACAGCAGGCCCTGTACGAAAAACCCTGTAAGGATTGGCTGCATCAGGGGGCGTGGCCTAATGTGCAAAGGTGTTCCTGCCAAGGAGTTCCATGTTTTTCCTGATATATTCTTCTGTTTTATTCTGACCCTGTTACAAGTAGCCTTCAATCATTCGGGGGGGGGGGGAGTTGGGGGGGAGGGGAGGTGGGTGGTAAATACATAAGCATTCTTATTTATTCAATTTATATCCCGCCCTCCCCACTGAGGCGGGCTTACTAAGAAGTAAGAAGAAGATATTGGATTTATATCCCGCCCTCCACTCCGAAGAGTCTCAGAACGGCTCACAATCTCCTTTCCCTTCCCCCCCAACAACAGAAACCCCGTGAGGTAGATGACGATATTGGATTTATATCCCACCCTCCACTCCGAAGAGTCTCAGAGCGGCTCACAATCTCCTTTCCCTTCCTCCCCCACAACAGACACCCTGTGAGTAGATGAAGATACTGGATTTATATCCTGCCCTCCACTCCGAAGAGTCTCAGAGCGGCTCACAATCTCCTTTCCCTTCCTCCCCCACAACAGACACCCTGTGAGGTAGATGAAGATATTGGATTTATATCCCGCCCTCCACTCCGAAGAGTCTCAGAGCGGCTCACAATCTCCCTTCCCTTCCTCCCCCACAACAGACACCCTGTGAGGTAGATGAAGATATTGGATTTATATCCCGCCCTCCACTCCGAAGAGTCTCAGAGCGGCTCACAATCTCCTTTCCCTTCCTCCCCCACAACAGACACCCTGTGAGGTAGATGAAGATATTGGATTTATATCCCGCCCTCCACTCCGAAGAGTCTCAGAGTGGCTCACAATCTCCTTTCCCTTCCTCCCCTACAACAGACACCCTGTGAGGTAGATGAAGATATTGGATTTATATCCCGCCCTCCACTCCGAAGAGTCTCAGAGCGGCTCACAATCTCCTTTCCCTTCCTCCCCCACAACAGACACCCTGTGAGGTAGATGAAGATATTGGATTTATATCCCGCCCTCCACTCCGAAGAGTCTCAGAGCGGCTCACAATCTCCTTTCCCTCCCTCCCCCACAACAGACACCCTGTGAGGTAGATGAAGATATTGGATTTATATCCCGCCCTCCACTCCGAAGAGTCTCAGAGCGGCTCACAATCTCCTTTCCCTTCCTCCCCCCCACAACAGACACCCTGTGAGGTAGATGAAGATATTGGATTTATATCCCGCCCTCCACTCCGAAGAGTCTCAGAGCGGCTCACAATCTCCTTTCCCTCCCTCCCCCACAACAGACACCCTGTGAGGTAGATGAAGATATTGGATTTATATCCCGCCCTCCACTCCGAAGAGTCTCAGAGCCGCTCACAATCTCCTTTCCCTTCCTCCCCCACAACAGACACCCTGTGAGGTAGATGAAGATATTGGATTTATATCCCGCCCTCCACTCCGAAGAGTCTCAGAGCGGCTCACAATCTCCTTTCCCTTCCTCCCCCACAACAGACGCCCTGTGAGGTGGGTGGGGCTGGAGAGGGCTCTCACACCAGCTGCTTTTTCAAGGACAACCTCTGCCAGAGCTATGGCTGACCCAAGGCCATTCCAGCAGCTGCAAATGGAGGAGTGGGGAATCCAACCCGGTTCTCCCAGATAAGAGTCTGCAGACTTAACCACCACACCAAATTGGCTCTTTAAGAAGAAGATATTGGATTTATACCCCGCCCGTCTCTCTGAATCAGAGAGACAGAGTGGCTTACAATCTCCTATATCTTCTCCCCCCATAGCAGACACCCTGTGAGGTGGGTGGGGCTGAGAGGGCTCTCAGCAGCTGCCCTTTTAAGGACAACTCCTACAAGAGCTGTGGCTGACCTAAGGCCATTCCAGCAAGTGGAGGAGTGGGGCATCAAACCCGGTTCTCCTAGATAAGAGTCCGTGCCCTTTACCACTACACCAAACTGGTAAAATACACCAAAAGTAAAATAATGAGCACTACAAATTTACGTTTGTCACCAGGCTCAGAGAAAACAGAGGGCCAACAGTGGAAGCAAAAAACCAGAAAAAAAAAATCCAACTGCAACCTGACGGCAGAATTTGAATCGAAAGCTGGGATTTGGCAAGAACCGAACAGTAGCGTCATGATAATGCGGCCAAATTTCCCAGACAGCAATAAATAAATTAGCCCTGGCCCAAAGCCTCTGAACGTGGGGTGGCGGAGAAGGGAAGTGCCGTCAAGACGCAGCTGGCTTCCAGCCGCCCCCCGCTGAATCGTCAAATTAAGAGAAGTCCAAAGGCGGTTTTCCGTTGCCTGCCTCTGCGTGGCGACCCTGCACTCCCTCGGTGGTCTCCCATCCAGGAACTAACAAGGGACCACCCATCTTAGGTTCCAAGATCTAATGAGGTCAGGTTACCCTAAGCCAGGGGTGTTGAACCCATTTGTTATGGGGGGCTGGATCTGACCTAAAAGAGACCTAGTTGGGCCGGGCCATGTTTGGCTGGGCCGTGTACGTACCTATTTAAGATTAGGTAGCAGAGATATAAGTTTTATAAAGAACACGGACAAACACACACACACATATATATATATTAAAAACTTAACACACGCTTAAAATGTTAGCACTCATTGGTCTTCAAGGTGCTTCCTTTGTATTTCTCCCATGGGATCCAGGGAACCGGGCAAAGGAAGCTCTGGCTCGCTCCTTCCTTCCCCAGGGGACTGAGGGAGTGGGGGGGGGAGCCTCAGCCAATAGAAGGAAGAGAGGCATGGCTCAGTAGCTCTGCTGTGCGACTGAGAGAGCCTGGCAAAGCACTTCCTCCCCTCCTCCCCAAGGGAGGAGCCTCAGACAATGGAGAAAATAGAGGCTTTGCGCCGTAGCTCTGCTGTGCGACTGAGCAAGCCTGGCAAAGCAAGCCGCGATGCAGAAGGAAGCAAGAGAGGGGGAGAAGGAAGCAGGTGACAGCCAGTTGCTCGGGGGAGGGGGGGGCTGATAGGAGCCTGATTTGGCCCCTGACCTGCGTGTTTGACACCCCTGCCCTAGGCCATCTGGGTCAAGGCAAGAAACAACCCTGGGCTTCTTTGGGGTCCTCCCCTCCAAGCACTAAGCGTGGCCACCCATGCCTAACTTTGGAGTTCTGCCTGGGCTGAGCCGCTGATAGATTTCCCCTCCCCAAGGAGTTCCCTTAAGAGCTCTGACAAAGGCAGGTTTCCACTATAAACATCTGCTGCTCACAGGGGTGGAATTCTTGCAGGAGCCGCCTTTGCAGGTTAGGCCACACCCCCCCCTGATGTGGCCAATCCTCCAAGAGCTTGTGAGGCTCTTTTTGGTAAGCTCCAGGAGGATTGGCTACATCAGGGGGGTGTGGCCTAATCTGCAAAGGAGGCTCCTGCTAGAATTGCACCCCTGGCTGCTCATCAATGCAGGGGACTGGGAAAGGAACACTGTCATAAGGCCACTGTCATAAGGTGCTTGAAGAGGGGGACAATCGCCCCCCCGACCCCCCCCCCCCCCGACCCCAGCAGGAAGGCCAGAGAAAGTCAGCCCACTTCCAGCTTCAGCCCACTTCCAGCTGGGACCAAAGAGCTTTCCTTGTGACAGGGAGAGAGTTCTAAAAGACAACTGTGAAGAAGAGTGGACAAGCGTGGGCAGCTTCAAGAGGGGATTGGATAAGCATCTGGAGCAGAGGTCCATCAGTGGCTCTTAGCCACCACGTATTGTTGGAACTCTCTGTCTGGGGTAGTGATGCTCTGTGTTCTTGGTGCTTGGGGGGAGCAACAGTGGGAGGGCTTCTAGTGTCCTGGTCCCACTGGTGGACCTCCTGATGGCACTTTTTTTTTTTTTGCCACTGTGTGACGCAGTGTTGGACTGGATGGGCCATTGGCCTGATTCAACATGGCTTCTCTTATGTTCTTATGTCCTGATGGCACCTGGGGTTTTTTGGCCATTGTGTGACACACAGTGTTGGACTGGAGGGGCCATTGGCCTGATCCAACATGGCTTCTCTTATGTTCTTATGTCCTGATGGCACCTGGGGTTTTTGGCCACTGTGTGACACAGACTGTTGGACTGGATGGACCATTGGTCTGATCCAACATGGCTTCTCTTATGTTCTTATGACTATTTAAAAGACACGATCCCTCCGAACGTTCCGACTCAGTGGCATTGGTCGAAACTGACAGTAGGACACTTTGACAGAGACAAGGAAGCGTTCTGATGCCGAATTAACCTATGGAATTCAGCGCTGCAGGGCACTATTAGGAACTGTGAATGGCGGCGAATTCTGCGCATTCATGCTGGTTTAAACGGCTTTTCGAGAGAGCAGGCCCTTCAGTGGCAGATACTAGCTGTTAACGCCACCAGCCAGATGCTCTTCTAGGCTACCAGTGGGCCTTCCTGTGCCTGAACATACGAACATACGAAGCTGCCTTATACTGAATCAGACCCTGGGTCCATCAAAGTCAATCTTGCCTACTCAAACTGGCAACTGCTCTCTAGGGTCTCCAGCTGAGGTTTTTCACGTCTACTTGCCTGGACCCTTTTTAGTTGCAGATGCCGGGGATTGAACCTGGGACCTTCTGCTTACCTAGCAGATGCTGCGCCACTGAGCCACCATCCCTCCCCATAACACTCCTATGTGCCTGAACAGGGGTCCTGGGACACCCCTATGGCATCACAACCCTTGTGGCCCTTTGCATCATAAGAATTTCAGAAGAGCCCTGCTGGATCAGACCAGTGGTTCATCTATTCCAGCCTCCTGTCTCACACAGTGCCCAACCAGTTACTCTGAAGGGCCAACAACAGGGCAGAGAGGCTGAGGCCTTCCCCTGAGAAGAACCTCAGGAGAGCCCTGCTGGATCAGACCAGTGGTTCATCTATTCCAGCCTCCTGTCTCACACAGTGGCCAACCAGTTCCTCTGGAGGGCCAACAACAGGGCAGACAGGCTGAGGCCTTCCCCTGAGAAGAACCTCAGAAGAGCCCTGCTGGATCAGACCAGTGGTTCATCTATTCCAGCCTCCTGTCTCACACAGTGGCCAACCAGTTCCTCTGGAGGGCCAACAACAGGGCAGAGAGGCTGAGGCCTTCCCCTGAGAAGAACCTCAGAACAGCCCTGCTGGATCAGACCAGTGAGAGTCCATCCAATCCAGCATCCTGTTTCACACAGGGGGCAACCAGTTCCTCTGGAGGGCGAACAGCAGGGCAGAGAGGCCAAGGCCTTCCCCTGAGAAGAACGTCAGAAGACCCCTGCTGGATCCAACCAGTGAGGGTCCATCTAGTCCAGCCTCCTGTCTCACACAGTGGCCAGCCAGTTCCTCTGGAGGGCCAACAACAGGGCAGAGAGGCCGAGGCCTTCCCCTGAGAAGAACATCAGAAGAGCCCTGCTGTATCAGACCAGGGAGGGTCCATTTAGTCCAGCCTCCTGTCTCACACGGGCCAACCAATTCCTCTGGAGGGTGAACAGCAGGACAGAGAGGCCGAGACCTTCCCCTGATGTTGCCTTGCGGCTCTGGGCTTCTGAGGATTAGCGCCTCTGAATGCGGAGGTTTCCCTCAGCCACCGGGGCTAGTAGCCACTCATAGACTTATCCTTTCTTAAACCTATCTAATCCCCTCTGAAAGCTGTTTATTCCTGTGGCCGTCCCTACATCTTCCCGCAGCGAACGCCACATTTTAATCGCTCCCTGGGTGAAAAAGAATTTCCTGTTGTCCTTCCCGAACCTACAGCCCACCAGCTTCGTGGTCTTCTAGCGTCGAAATCCCCCTGTGCAAAGGCCAGGCAGCCTCTGAGCAGCCTCTTCGGCCCACCTTACCTTCTGAAAACAGGTCTGGATGGGCTCACCTCTCTTTCCTCCTGCCATCCTCACCCTCCCCCCCCCCTTTAGCTCCGGCTCTTAACTCCTCGGGGGTAGCAGCAGCCCGCTTGTTTACGAGCCCGCATGAGGCTGAGAACAGCTGCCGGGAGCCTGGGAGACCAGTCCTCGGTCTCAGCAGGGCGAGTGCCCCGGCTAAAGCGGCACCAGCAAAGGAGAGAGCCGAGGGATTGCAGGGGTTCTGCTCGCCGCCCAAGCGCCGGTCGCGGAGCTGTCTGGCATACCCTCCTGGGCCATGGGGCCAGCCCTGTCTGAGGGGATCGGCTGGGGAAAGCGGAGGCCGGGGATCTTCCAAGCGTCTCTCCCAGCTGCAGCACGCCAAAGAGGGCCCCTCTGCTCTGCCCAGAAGCAGCACCTGCCTGCCCCAAAGCTGTCCCCCCCCCCTTTCCAGGGAGCAAGCTTCCTTGGCCAGCACCAGGCTTACTTCTGAGTAAACCTGCTCAGGCTTGGCCTCCCCTGGAGCAGGGCAGGGCTGCTTCCCTCCCACCACCACCACCTGCCCCTGGCTCTTCCTCTCATTTCTTGCAGGGCTGTCTACCCTCTGGGCACACCTCTCCCTGCAACACTGGGGGTGGTGGGGATCTGGGGGTCCCAATGATACTGAGGGGGGGGCCTTGGGGACTAAACTGCTGGGAGGATCTGGGGGGGCAACACAGGGGCGGGGAGCTGCTGATACTAGGGGGGTCCCGGGTGCAAACTGGGGGGGATCTGGGGGTCCCAGTGATACTGGGGGACGCTGAGGGCAAAACTGGTGGGGGGATCTGGGGCCAACACTGGGGGGGGCTGCTGATACGAGGGGGCCCTGAGGGCACCACTGGGGGTTCTGGGGGTCCCAGTGATACTGGGGGACGCTGAGGGCAAAACTGATGAGATCTGGGGCCAACACTGGGGGGAGCTGCTGATACGAGGGGGCCCTGAGGGTACCACTGGGGGGATCTGGGGGTCCCAGTGATACTGTGGAGGCCCTGGGGACAAAACTGGTGGAAGGATCTGGGGGGCAACGGGGGTGGGGTCCCGGGAGCAACTCTGATGGGGAAGATCTGGGGGTCACAGTGATACTGGTGGGGGGATCTGGGGCCAACACAGAGGGGGGGAGCTGCTAATACTAGGGGGTCTTGGGAGCAGAATGGGGGGGGGGTCTGGGGGTCCCTGGGACAAAACTGGTGGGGGGAATCTGGGGCCAACAGGGGGGGAGCTGCTGATACTAGGGGGGTCCCGGGAGCAACACTGGTGGGGAGGATCGGGGGTCACATTGATACTGGGGGGGCCCTGGGGGCAACACAGGGGGGGAGCTGCTTATACTAGAGGGTCTCAGGAGCAGAACTGGGGGGGATCTGGGGGGCCCTGTGATACTGGGGGGGCCCTGTGGGCAACACTGGGGGGGATCCGGGAGCAACGCGAGGGGGGACCCCACCCATCACCTGCATGCCCACCTGTGCCCAGCATTTCTGCTCCCCCCCTGAGAGCTCGCTAGGTGCGCGGGGGGGGGGTTAACGCGGTTTCTCTCCCCCCCCCCCGTCCCTTCTCTCCATCCCCGCGCCTGGCCCTGCCCTTCTCTCCTTCCTGCCTGGCGTGGCCTGGCGGGGTCTCTCTTCGCCCCCCATGGAAGAAGAGGGGGGGAGCCAAGCCCAGGGGGCCCGGGGAGGAGAGAGAGAGCGCGGCGCTGGCTCACCTGCAAGCGCCTGCGGCGGATGATGCCGGAGTCGTCCATCGCTGCCGCCTGCCCATGGGCGCCGGAGCCCGCGAGGCCTGGGCTGGGCTGGGCCGGTGGGGCCGCAGCCGAGGCTGGAGCGCAGCAGCAGCAGCAGCAGCAGGGCGGGCGGGGCCGGCCAGGTGGGCTGCCGCCGCCTCCTCCTCCTCCTCCGCCTCCTCCTTCTCCTTCCCCGCCGCTGTAGCCGACGCCGCCTCCGGCGCTCGCCCTAGGCGCGCCGGGCGAGCGCCACCGGGGCACCGCGGCGCACCCCGTGCGCTCTAGTGGCGCGCATGTTTGGCCCAGAGGCCGCGGCAGCTGGGAGGCAAGCGGCGGAGAGGAAGGAGGCGAGGAGGAGGAGGAGGAGGAAGCCGCCTCTCCCTCCCTCCCTCCCTCCCGGGCTCCGCGCCCGCGCCGCGCCGCGGGCTCTTGGTTTGGGAAGCCCGCGGGCGCCCCCCGTGCCAAAAAGCCAGGTCCCTTGGCGCACTTGGAGGGTCGTCTTCTCCCCTTCCGGGGCTAACGGCCGAGGGGCTCTGCTCTCCCCTCTCGCGAGGAAGGCTGGCTGCTGCCCCCGTGCGGCGGCCGCGTGGTTGCCAGCCTCCAGGGGCCGGCGGGAGAGCTCCCGGGAGGATGCTGGGCCTCCTGGCACGCTTGGGGGGGGTCTTCTTCCTCACCTTGCTGGGGTAGCGACGGGGGGGGGGCTCTGCTTTCCCCTCTCCCGGGGAAAGCTGGGTGCTGCCCCCGTGTGGCGGCAACGCGGTTGCCAGCCTCCAGGGGGGGCGGCGGGAGAGCTCCCGGGAGGATGCTGGGCCTCTTGGCACGCTTGGGGGGGGGTCTTCTTCCTCACCTTGCTGGGGTAGCGACGGGGGGGGGCTCTGCTTTCCCCTCTCCCGGGGAAAGCTGCGTGCTGCCCCCGTGTGGCGGCCACGCGGTTGCCAGCCTCCTGGGGGCGGCGGCGGGGGAGCTCCCGGGAGGACGCCGGGCCTCCTGGCGCGCTCTGGGGGGGGGGGGGTCGTTTTCTCTGCTTTCCTGGGCTAGCGACCAGGGTTCTGCTCTCCTTTTCTACGGAGAAGGCTGGCCAGAACGGCTTGCTGGCCCCACCCGTGCGGTTGCCAACCTCCAGGCGGGGGGTGGAGATCTCCCGGCAGGACGCCGGAGCTTCTGGCCCGCTTCGGGGGTCCTTTTCTCCGCCTTTTTGGGCTAACGACCAGGGGGGGGCTGGGCCTCTTGGCACGCTTTGGGGGTCTTCTTCCCTACCTTCCTGGGCTAGCGACGGGGGGGGGTGGCTCTGCTCTCCCCTCTGCGGGGAAAGCTGGGTGCTTCCCCCGGGTGGCGGCTACGCGGTTGCCAGCCTCCAGAGGGCAGCGGCGGGAGAGCTCCCGGGAGGACGCCGGGTCTTCAGGGGACGGCGCTCCGTTGGTCGGGAGGCGAGGGGTGCTCTGCTAGGGCGAACCTCGCCATGGTCCCCGGCCCTCCCAAGCCCCGCCCTTCCTCTGGCTCCACCCCCAGATTGCCGGGTGTTCCCTCCAATTTGGGGTAACGCCTGCCTTTCCATCTTCAGCCTGCTTGCCAACTTCCAGGTGGGGCGTGGAAGTCTCCCGAGGAGGACAAGTGATCACCACACGGCAGGGATTGGTTCCCCTGGGGGGAATGGTTGCCTTGGAGACTGGACTCAAGGTTCCTTGTACACCACTGGGCTTCCTTCCCTCCTCAGTTTGGTGTAGTGGTGAAGTGTGCTGACTCTTATCTGGGAGAACCGGGTTTGATTCCCCACTCCTCCACTTGCACCTGCTGGAATGGCCCTTGGTCAGCCAGAGCTCTGGCAGAGGTTGTCCTTGAAAGGGCAGCTGCTGGGAGAGCCCTCTCAGCCCCACCCATCTCACAGGGTGTCTGTTGTTGGGGAGGAAGATAAAGGAGATTGTAGGACACTCTGAGACTCCCTCCTTGAAAGGGCAGCTTCTGGGAGAGCTCTCTCAGCCCCACCCACCTCACAGGGTGTCTCTTGGGGAAGAAAGGAAAGGAGATTGTAGGCTGCTCTGTCCTCGAAAGGGCAGCTTCTGGGAGAGCTCTCTCAGCTCCGCCCACCTCACAGGGTGTCTGTTGAGTGGGGAGAAGATATAGGAGATTGTAAGCCGCTCTGAGTCTCTGATTCAGAGAGAAGGACAGGATATGAATCTGCGATCTTCTTCTTTAGGGTTTGTAGAATCTTTCGGGATCAAGTGCCGTGTTCTACTGGAGAAAGCTTTCCTTCCAGACGTTTCGTTCTCAGCTGCAGAGAACATCCTCAGTGGCGTTGCAGCCGGAGCAGGTGCTCAGACCTTCTTGGCTGCTGTGCATTAAGTGGGGCCAGGGCTGCTGGAGAGCTGCTATTTCTAGGCTGGAGGGGGTGTGATGAAAGGGCAATTGGTTTGTGGATGTGCCCATTGTTTGGTGGGGCTTCCTGGAAGGGTAGTGATAAGGAAACTGGCTGTTGAATGTGACCATTGTTCCGTGTTAATTGCTGGGAGGGTTGGAAGGGGTTTGAAGATAAGGAAGATGGTTGTTGACTGTGCTGATTGTTCTGTGGAATTTGCTGGTTGTTCTGAGACTTCCTCCAATTTATAGTCTGTAGGGTGTTTTGCAGATCTTCTTCTTATCTGGGAGAATGGGGTTTGATTCCCCACTCCTCCAGTTGCACCTGCTGGCATGGCCCTGGGTCAGCCAGAGCTCTGGCAGAGGTTGTCCTTGAAAGGGCAGCTGCTGTGAGAGCTCTCTCAGCCCCACCCACCTCCCAGGGTGTCTGTTGTGGGGGAGGAAGGGAAAGGAGATTGTGAGTCGCTCTGAGACTTTTCCGAGTGGAGGGAGGGATATAAATCCAATTTCTTCTTCTTCTTCATAGAGCCCGTCTCCTCCACTGGTTCCTCCAAAGGAACCTCTCTAGTCCGGAGAACTGTGGGATTCCAGATCTCCTGGCCCCGCCTGGATGTTGGCAACCATCGTTTCAGCACTAACTCACCTGCATGCAAATGGACTCATGAGAATACAAACCCCATCCAGTTCCCCCATCCCGGCGTCTTCATCTCTAGACAGTTAATGTTGCGAAAGGGCTTTGGATCCCAGCTGTGAAGCGTAACACATTGTGCGACTAAAAGAAGGGCCTGTTTTCTGATTACGCTACCTCGCTTCAGGTCCCAGTTCCAGGCAACTACGATGCACGGCGAAAGAAAGGGGGAAGGGGTTTATTTCCCTCGAAGGGAGGTGCTGTGAAAGCCAATGATAACAGAGAGCCATCCGACGGCAGTGCTTATTCTGTGAACTTAGGCAGATCATGAGAGGGACGGC
The DNA here is from genome assembly GCF_032191835.1 of Heteronotia binoei. Classification (NCBI taxonomy): domain Eukaryota; kingdom Metazoa; phylum Chordata; class Lepidosauria; order Squamata; family Gekkonidae; genus Heteronotia; species Heteronotia binoei. The sequence continues at coordinate 5,286,451 of NC_083235.1, forward strand.
GGGAAGGGCTGTAAGAGTGCTTAGTTCTCTTAGCCCTTTTTTGCATGCCCAGGGAGATGCAGTTTGTCACTTTGGGGACAGGAAGTAATTTGTCTCCAGGCCAGTTTAGCCAGGGATCCTGGAGATTTTGGCATCTTCTGGGCATACAGCAGGGGTCCTGGGTGTGTGTGTGTGGGGGGGGAGCAACGTTCCCTCTACGCTGCAGAGTCTTGCGAGCAAAAAATTCTACTTTGTGAGCTCCTGGCATTAAAGCGGTGAGCTCCTGCCTCAATTAGCGTGCTCTGGGGTCATCCTTCCTGAGCTAAGACACAAAGGTGCGAGCAGGAGGCGAAAAAACCTGTGAGCTGGCTCCCGCTAACTCCGAGGGAACACCGCTGGGGAGGTATTTCCAAAGCTCCTGCATTGTACAGGGGGTTGGACTTGCTTCGTGGAAGAGCCACATAGAATAATCACCAGACGTTGGAGAGCTGCAAGACAGGAACGTCAGATGTTTGAGAGCGGCAAGCTGGAAGGAAGGAAGGAAAGAAGGAAGGAAGGGAAACAGATGGGGAGAGAGAGAGAGGTGGAAAGAAAGCAACCTTAAATGCATTCTCCAAGCCAACAGGTGGCTTGGCTTAAGCAAAAGGTCAAGGTAGCCCCCCGTGCAAGCACCAGTCGTTTCCGACTCTGGGGTGATGTCGCATCACGGCGTTTTCACGGCAGACTTTTTTACGGGGTGGTTTGCCATCGCCTTCCCCAGTCCTCTACGCTTTACCCCCCCCCCCCAGCAAGCTGGTCCTCTACGCTTTACCACCCACCCCCCGCCCCCAGCAAGCTCATGGCAACGCCTATCCATGGGACGTTCCAGACAAGAAACATTAGAGAAATTATTTCAAGAGAAACGCCTTCTCCAGGCCAGCTGGTGGGGCGGTGGGGGCTTTGAGAGCCACACAATATGTGTGAAAGAGCCACATGTGGCTCCCGAGCCACAGTTTGGCCACCCCTGGACTAGATGACCCTGGAATGTCCCTTCCATCTCTAGGATTCCATGATTCTAACAGCCTCAGCTGGATAAACCCAGGCTAGTCTGATCTCATCAGATCTCAGAAACTTAACAGAATCAGCCCTGGTTAGTACTTGGACGGGAGACCACCAAGGGAGTCCAGGGTTGTCACGCAGAGGTGGGCAAGGGCCATCCCCCCCTGTTTGTCTCTTGCCTTGGCCTGGACCACCCAGGCTAGCCCGATCTTCAGATCTCGGAAGCTAAGCTGGGTTGACCTTCGTGCCATCGAGTAACAGCCAACTCATGGCAACACCTATCCACGGGGCGTTCCAGACAAGAAGCATTCAGAAGTGGTTGGCCATCGCTTTCCTCTGAGTAGCAACCTTGGACCTCCTTGGGGATCACCAATGCTCCCGCGAAGCTCTGGAGAAAGAGCATTGGAGAAAGTCCAGAAAAGAGCAACTAGAATGATTAAAGGGCTGGAACACTTTCCCTATGAAGAAAGGTTGAAACGCTTGGGGCTCTTTAGCTTGGAGACACGTTGACTGTGGGGTGACATGAGAGAGGTTGACAAGATAATGCATGCGATGGAGAAAGTAGAGAAAGAAGTTCTTTTTTCCCCTTTCTCACAATACAAGAACTCGTGGGCATTCGATGAAATTGCTGAGCAGACAGGTTAAAATGGATAAAAGGAAGTACTTCTTCACCCAAAGGGTGATTAACATGTGGAATTCACTGCCACAGGAGGTGGTGGAGGCCACAAGCATAGCCAGCTTTAAGAGGGGATTGGATAAAAATATGGAGCAGAGGTCCATCAGTGACTATTAGCCACAGTGTGTGTGTGTGTGTGTGTGTGTGTATAAATTTTTTGGCCATTGTGTGACACAGAGTGTTGGACTGGATGGGCCATTGGCCTGATCCAACATGGCTTCTCTCATGTTCTTATGAGTCTCGTGACCAAAAATTCTACTTGGTGAACTCTTGGCATTAAGGTTGTGAGCTGCTGCATAAAACCGTTTGTTCTGAGGCCATTTTCTCTGAGCGAAGAGAAAATACTGTGTGCTAGATCACACTAACTCAGCTTAGAGGGTAGATGCAGGTGGGCTTCTAACACACAAAAGCTGACATTCCGAATAAAACGAGAGCCAGTTTGGGGTAGTGGTGACGTACGTGGACTCTTATCTGGGAGAACTGGGTTTGAATCCCCACGCCTCCACTTGCAGCTGCTGGAATGGCCTTGGGTCAGCCATAGCTCTGGCAGAGGTTGTCTCAAGGGCAGCTGCTTTGAGAGCCCTCTCAGCCCCACCCACCTCACAGGGTGTCTGTCATGGGGGGAGAAGATACAGGAGATTGTAGGCCGCTCTGAGACTCTGTCCTTGAAAGGGCAGCTTCTGGGAGAGTCCTTTCCAGCCCCACCCACCTCACAGGTTGTCTGTTGTGGGGGAGGAAAGGAAAGGAGATTGTAGGCCGCTCTGAGACTCTGTCCTTGAAAGGGCAGCTTCTGGGAGAGCTCTCTCAGCCCCACCCACCTCACAGGGTTTCTGTCGTGGGGGGAGAAGATACAGGAGTTTGTAGGCCACTCTGAGACTCTGTCCTTGAAAGGGTAGCTTCTGGGAGAGCTCTCTCAGCCCCACCCACCTCACAGGGTGTCTGTTGTGCAGGGAGAAGATAAAGGAGATTATGAGCTGCTCTGAGTCTCTGATTCAGAGAGAAGGGCGGGGTATAAATCTGCAATTCTTCTTCTAAAGGGGACACTTGACTCCTCCTCTGTTCTTCAGCTTAGAAGGAGCACTGATAATCACCCATCCAAGTCCCAACCAGGGCTGACCCTCCTTAGCTTCTGAGATCTGAGCAGACTGGGCTAGCCTGGGCCATCCAGGTGACGGAAAGAGACGAACAGAGGTGGTTGGCCATTGCCTGCCTCTGCGGAGCAACCCTGAGACTTCCTTGGTGGTCTTCCACCTGAGTACTAACCAAGGCCAGCCCTGGTTAGCTTCCAAGATCTGATGAAACTGGGCTAGCCTAGGCCATCCAAATATGTTCCCCAGAGAGCACTGCGTTCGGGAGCTAAAAATCTACTATCCATCCCCAGACCAAGGGTGGCCAGACTAGGCTCTACAGGGGGCAGGGCCTTCTCAGTGCCTGCACCAGTGCTGTGGAATGCTCCCCCAGAGGCCATCAGAGCCCTGCGGAATTTCTCCCAGGGGCCTATCAAAACTAAGTGGGAGAAGGCTGTCTCTAAGCAATACCATCAGAAGGACCATGAAGAGATAAACCGAAGAATTGTGACATCAATATAATCTGATCCGCCTATGTTAAAATCCTGGCGTGGCAACCACTACGGAGCTTGGAATGGTTATTTGTTCAAGTTTTATCGTCTTTAAAATCGCAACTGAAATTGTTGTTTTAACGTGACGGTTAGCCGCCCGCAGTCCGCTTGTGGAGCGCGCAGGATATAAATCTAAGGTAAATAAACAAACAAGAGCAAACAAGTTAGGTGGGCACCTGGCTCACTAGGAATCTTTTACCAATGTATACAAGAATACACGTCCAGAAAAGTGATGCTTAAATATTTGGGACTCTAATTTAGTAAAACCAATTACAATTTATTGAGAAAAATATAGTCTCCCATACAAGATAACAACACATATACAATCACACATTCACACAGTCCTAGGAAATATAGATAGATGGATAGGGAAACATATAAGGGTAGACACACAGGGTGATATTACCTATCACAGTCTTCAAGGAAGGCTCCAATGGCGACATAAGAGGACAGGGGAAATGGACCCAAAACTGTGGCCAGAATTGGGGATGGATCTAGACAGCGGAACTGGGATACTGTTAGATGCACACCTGTGGGTAGCTAGTCCACAGGTTATAAGGACTCTCTTGAGCCCTCAGGGGAAGGGAGGTATCAGGGAGGAGAAAGGGGAGGCTCTGTGATGACCATGAAGGCTGGACATTAGCAGAGCCAATGGCGAGTTCCTTGGTGACACCTAATTGGGTGTCTGCTTTTGACCAATGAACTTTGCGTTGGTCCTGTGTACCTGGAAATTTCCAGGTTGCAACAGGGCCTAAGGCGGCTCCAACGGTGTAATCTGGGAGAAGAATGGGAATGGCTAGATACTTAAGATTAAATGGGTTTATCTGGGAAGGTGACAATAGGGAATCAAATACTGGCCTAGGTATCACCCGGGTTAGACAAAAGACTTGGTTGAGACAGGAGATGTTCTTCCTCTTTTCCCATCATCTTCTGGGCAGGGGCCTTTGTCTAGGGCTTTGCCAGACAATCAGGACCAACAGTTGAGCTGTTAATCCATTCATGGGGCAAATGGGTTGCTTGCGGGCTAAGGGTGACACAGGGTGTGTACGTGAGCTTCCCACTATGAAGGAATGAAGTCCAGCCTGGCAGGAAGATGGCTACGAGTGGTGTTAGCGATAGGTGAAGAAGGACTTCCTTTTATCCATTTTAACCTGTCTGCTCAGCAATTTCATCGAATGCCCATGAGTTCCATCCTTCTGAAGTCGGTCAAACGAGTCCCCAGGTTGCTGGTGGGGAAGCAGAGAGGACTGGGGAAGGCGATGCAAACCACCCCGTAAAAAATCTGCCGTGAAAACGTAACGTCACCCCAGAGTCGGAAACGACTGGTGCTTGCACAGGGGACTACCTTGACCTTTAAAATAAATAAATAAAATGAAGGCAAGAGACGAACAGAGGCCGTTTGCTTCTCCGTAACGAGTCTTGCCTTCATTGGGGGGGTCTCTCATCCAAGTGCTAACCAGAGCAGACTTTATTTAGGGGTCTCCCTGTATCCCTTGCCACAGGAATAAAGATCAGAGTCACAATGAACCCTTCTGCTTTTCGACTTCCCTCCCCTTGCCCCCCCCCCACTCCTCCAAACCCTGGAGAAACCACAACCTGTAGTTATGCTGAGGGTCACAGCATAAATGGGTGCGTGTGAGTAAGGGAAATGGAAAGACTAATGTGTCTGGAAGGGAAGACGCCATAAAAGGAACATAATAAAATGTTAATTTTTTTAAAAGCCCATCTCTGCCTCGTTCCCCCATCGCGGTACCCTGACACATGGTCGGAGCGCAGCTGCTTTATCGATCCGTCCCTCATTCCCAGTCCCGAGGGAAGCAGAAGCTGAAGCTTGGAGTCCCACAACAGCCAGGTTTCCTGGCTAATCCGTTGAGCAATCTTCGATAAGAGGGGTAGCTGCAGAGGGAGAAACGACTATTTTGTTTATCCTGCATTACCAGCTCCATCCAAGGTTGTGTGTGTGTGTGTGTGGAGAGAGATATTTATTTTGACAGTTCATATCTTGGCAGGGGAGGGCATAGACCAGGGGTGGACAAACTTGCTTAACAGAACAGCCACATAGAATAAACGTCAGATGTTTGAGAGCCACAAGACATGAGCAGATATTACACACCCGTCTTTATTGAAACTCTTAATACTTCCTTTGCACAGAAAGTGAAAATACATATGTATGCACTTTACAACACAGCCATGCTAGAAAGAGACTTAAAAAAAAAAGAAGCTGGGAATAACAGTCCTCATAAGACAAGCGTAGGGAAAGGTTAGGGAATTATTTTTTTGGCACCAGGGGAGAAGAAAGCACATATAAATCACTGACCACCATTTATAGCATCGCTGTGCATCTCTCTTTGCCTTGACACCAAGGTTAGTAAACACAGCTCCTCCAACAGCTATGAACCTACGGGGGAATCCTGCACCACCCTCTAATTCCATCCCTCCTTTCAGTGGCTTCCTCAGCTCTTGCGCTCTCTAGGTCTCTGGGCAACCTCTGTGGTGGAGGAGAAGAGCTTGCGAGCCTGCTTTTCCCTCCCCCACTTCACACACGGCAGCAACAGTCATCTGCTTATGGGTCAGCTCACAGTGGTTGACTAAAGTCCTTATGCTAAGCACATCTGCTTGAGAGTAAGCCTGCATTACGTTCTTCCTTGACCTCCAGGAGACACACAATATGTGTAAAAGAGCCGCCTGTGGTTCTTGAGCCACAGTTTAGCCACCCCTGGCATAGATTGAAACACTGCTTTAAGGGACTAAGTGCCAGAAGTGAAGAAAGCAAGGGGCCCCTGCGTGGTGCCCGTGGGCACCTGCTGGCACCATTCCTGGTACCCTCCCAAGTGTTCTGAGAAAGTGGGTGGGGCCGGATGGGGATTTTGCCCAGCAAGTCTTCTGGCATATAGAGGTTGGGGTGGAATTGTTTTCTCTGGCCCCGGAAGGCAGGACCAGAACCAACGGGTTGAAATTAAATCAAAAGAGTTTCCGGCTCAACATTAGGAAGAACTTCCTGACCGTTAGAGCGGTTCCTCAGTGGAACAGGCTTCCTTTTCAGGAGGTGGTGGGCTCTCCTTCCTTGGAGGTTTTAAAGCAGAGGCTAGATGGCCATCTGACAGCAATGAGGGTCCTGTGAATTTAGGGGGAGGAATTTGTGAGTTTAGAGCAGTTCCTCAGTGGAACAGGCTTCCTCCTTGGGAGGTGGTGGGCTCTCCTTCCTTGGAGGTTTTTCAACAGAGGCTAGATGGCCATCTGACAGCAATGAGGGTCCTGTGAATTTAGGGGGAGGAATTTGTGAGTTTAGAGCAGTTCCTCAGTGGAACAGGCTTCCTCCTTGGGAGGTGGTGGGCGCTCCTTCCTTGGAGGTTTTTCAACAGAGGCTAGATGGCCATCTGACAGCCATGAGGATCCAGTGAATTTAGAGGGAGGTGTTTGTGAATTTCCTACATTGTGCAGGGGGTTGGACTAGATGACCCTAGAGCTCCCTTCCAACTCTAGGATTCTATGTACGATTGAACTCCGAAGGGAGTTCTGGCCACCACGCTTAAATAAAGGGACCACACACTTTTCCAATGCCTTCCCTTCATTGGAAAATTGGGGCACCTTCTTTTGGGGCTCATAGAACTGGACCCCCTAGTCCAGGGGTGGTCAAACTACAGTTTGGGAGCCACATGTGGCTCTTTCACACATATCTCGTGGCTCTCAAAGTCCTTATTGTCTTGTTGGCTGGCTTGGAGAAGGCATTTCTCTCTTTAAATCACTTCTCCAAGCCAAGCCAGCCAACAGCTTGGAGAATGGATTTAAACTTAAAGTTGCTTTCTTTCCACCTCTCTCTTCTCCCATCTATTTGCCTTCCTTCCTTCCTTCCTTCCTTCCTTCCTTCCTTCCTTCCTTCCTTCCTTCCTTCCTTCCTTCCTTCCTTCCTTCCTTCCTTCCTTCCCAAGCCCTGCTGGATCAGACCAGTGAGGGTCCATCTAGTCCAGTCTCCTGTCTCTCACAGTGGCCAACCAGTTCCTCTGGAGGGCCAGCAACAGGGCAAAGAGGCCGAGGCCTTCCCCTGAGAAGAACATCAGAAGAGCCCTGCTGGGTCAGACCAGGGAGGGTCCATCTAGTCCACCCTCCTGTCTCACACAGGGGCCAGCCAGTTCCTCTGGAGGGCCAACATCAGGCCAGAGAGGCCAAGACCTTCCCCTGAGAAGAACATAAGAGCCCTGCTGGATCAGACCAGGGAGGGTCCATCTAGTCCAGCCTCCTGTCTCTCACAGTGGCCAACCAGTTCCTCTGGAGGGTCAGCAACAGGGCACAGAGGCTGCGGCCTTCCCCTGAGAAAAACATCAGAAGAGCCCTGCTGGGTCAGACAAGTGAAGGTCCATCTAAGTCCAGCATCCTGTCTCATACAGTGGCCAACCAGTTCCTCTGGAGATCCAACAACAGGGCAGGGAGGCTGAGGCCTTCCCCTGAGAAGAACCTCAGAAGAGCCCTGCTGGGTCAGACCAGGGAGGGTCCATCTAGTCCAGCCTCCGGTCTCACACAGTGGCCAGCCAGTTCCTCTGGAGGGCCAGCAACAGGGCAGGGAGGCTGAGGCCTTCCCCTGAGAAGAACCTCAGAAGAGCCCTGCTGGGTCAGACCAGGGAGGGTCCATCTAGTCCAGCCTCCGGTCTCACACAGTGGCCAGCCATTTCCTCTGGAGGGCCAACAACAGGGCAGAGAGGCTGAGGCCTTCCCCTGAGAAGAGCATCAGAAGAGCCCTGCTGGGTCAGACCAGGGAAGGTCCATCTAGTCCAGCCTCCTGTCTCACACAGTGGCCAACCAGTTCCTCTGGAGGGCCAACAACAGGGCAGAGAGGCCAAAGCCTTCCCCTGAGAAGAACACCGGAAGAGCCCTGCTGGATAAGACCAGTGAGTGTCCATCTAGTCCAGCCTTCTGTGTCACACAGAGGCCAACCAGTTCCTCTTGAGGGCTGACAACAGGGCAGAGAGGCTGAGACCTTCCCCTGATGTTGCCTCCTGGCTCTGAGATTCAGAGGTTTAGTGCCTTTGAACGTGGAGGTTCCCCTCAGTCACCATGGTAACAGCCGTTATCCCCCATGAATCTGTTTAATCCACTTTTTAGGCTGTCTTATTCCTGTGGCCATCACTATATCCTATGGCAGCAAATCCCACCTTTTAATCCCTCTCTTTGCAAAGTAGTGTTTCCTTTTGTGTGTCCTGAACCTACTGCCCACCGGCTTCATTGGCTGCTCTCCAGTTCTAGTCTTTTGGGAAAGGGAGATAAAGTTCTCGTTGTCAACTCCCTCCACCTCACGCATAATTGTATAAACCTCTAGCATGTCCCCTCCCTCTTAGTCATCTCTTTTCTGAACTGAAAAATCTCAGTCTTCAGCCTTTCCTCGAGGGTTGCCAAGTACAACTTGAGAAATATCTGGGGAATTTGGGGATGGAGCCAGGAGCCAGGGTGTGGCAAGCACGCCTGAACTCCAAAAGGAGTTCTGGCCATCACATTTAAAGGGCTCCTTTAAACGCCTTCCTTCCATAGGAAATAATGAGGGACAGGGGCACCTTCTTTGGGGGCTCATAGAATTGGTCCCCCTGGTTCAATCCTTTGGAAACTTGGGGGTTGTGTTGAGGAGAGGCACCAGATGCTATGCTGAAATTTTGGTGCCTCTGTCTCAAAAAACAGCCTGTTTGGAGGCCCAGATACCCACAGATCAATTCTCCATTATACCCTACGGGAATTGATCTCCATAGGGCAGGGGTGGCCAGTAGCTCTCCAGATGTTTTTTCACCTACAACTCCCATCAGCTCCAGCCGTTGGCCATGCAGGCTATGCCTATCCGACTGACTTATCAGGAGGTCTTAAGACATGGATTATATTATCGGGCTATGATCAGCCTTCCCAGAAGCAGATTGTAGGTAAGAGACTAATTTTCCGTGGGGGGTGACATAACATGTGGTTTACGTAACCGCTTGGCAAACGTGTTTATTTCTTCTCTCCTGCCGAGAGGCGGGCAGAATTTCTTTCCTTGCCTGCTCCACCGGGTTTCTGATCAGATCCAGGGATGGGACGGAATTCTCCTTGCTGCTCGACAGGACGAGGCCGAAGATCTGCTTGCCCAGTGGTTAGACGCGTGCCCCAATCAACTCCTTGGAGTCCCGTCCCTTGGAGGAAAATAAGGGTGCTAATCCCCAGGTAGGTAACAAGGAAAAGGGAGCCCAGTAAATCGGATAAACAATGGAAGTTCAACAACTGCTGTGATAAATAACAAAATCTATCATAACCATTTAAAAATCTTCATATATTTTAATGCTCCCCATTTCAAATTTTGCATCGTTCGTGTTGTAATGAAGGTCCAATTTAAATATCCATTTGTGTATTTTAATACTTCATATTATAAATTTTGCATACTTTGAGAGCCAGTTTGGTGTAGTGGTGAAGTGTGCGGACTCTTATCTGGGAGAACCGGGTTTGATTCCCCACTCCTCCGCTTGCACCTGCTGGAATGGCCTGGGGTCAGCCATAGCTCTCTTATTTGGGAGAACCGGGTTCTCCTCCACTTGCACCTGCTGGAATAGCCTTGGGTCAGCCAGAGCTCTCTTATCTAAGAGAACCGGGTTTGATTCCCCACTCCTCCACTTGCACCTGCTGGAATGGCCTTGGGTCAGCCAGAGCTCTCTTATCTGGGAGAACCGAGTTTGATTCCCCACACCTCCACTTGCAGCTGCTGGAATGGCCTTGGATCAGCCAGAGCTCTCTTATCTGGGAGAACCGGGGTTTTTTTTCCCCCCACTCATAAGAACATAAGAGAAGCCATGTTGGATCAGGCCAACGGCCCAACAAGTCCAACACTCTGTGTCACACAGTGGCAAAAAATGTTATATACACACATACACTGTGGCTAATAGCCACTGATGGACCTGTGCTCCATATTTTTATCTAAACCCTTCTTGAAGGTGGCTATACTCGTGGCCGCCACCACCTCCTGTGGCAGTGAATTCCACATGTTAATCACCCTTTGGGTGAAGAAGTACTTCCTTTTATCCGTTTTAACCTTTCTGCTCAGCAATTTCATCGAATGCCCACGAGTTCTTGTATTGTGAGAAAGGGAGAAAAGTACTTCTTTCTCTACTTTCTCCATCCCATGCATTATCTTGTAAACCTCTATCATGTCACCCCGCAGTCGACGTTTCTCCAAGCTAAAGAGTCCCAGGCGTTTCAACCTTTCTTCACTCCTCCACTTGCATCTGCTGGAATGGCCTTGGGCCAGCCATAGCTCTGGCAGAGGTTGTCCTTGAAAGGGCAGCTGCTGTGAGAGCCCTCTCCAGCCCCGCCCACCTCACAGGGTGTCTGTTGTGGGGGAGGAAGGGAAAGGAGATTGTGAGCCGCTCTGAGACTCTTCAGAGTGGAGGGCGGGATATAAATCCAATTTCTTCTTCTACTTCATGTTGTAACAGAGGTCCAATATTGACATTCCCATATTGCAAAAAAAGTCTATGAGCACCCGGATATAGGCCCATTTCATCTTTAGAAAGGAAATTCTAAGAGGTTTTGGATTCAGGATAGGCACAGTGCTGGCCTGGTTAAAATCATGCACTTAAGTGTTGTGAGCTAAAATTGCTGCATAAAGAAGGGCTCGCTCGACATTAAAATTAATTATAACGAAAATGAGAGCTGATGGCCATCTAAAGAACAGCTTGCTGAATATATTCATAGGGGGCCACTGGCCCGCAGACTCCAGAAGGCTTGAGCATCTGTTTAAATGAATCAGTTTGAACTGGCTCTAGATCCTATATAAAACATGCACACTTAAGTGTTTTGGAGTGAATGAGAGTGGAGTGGTAAGAAGAGTACGAACACTTGGTTGGTACTTGTGGCTGTTAAACCTGAAAAAAACATAGAAAGGCATTACTGCTGAGGAAGTCTACTGGTGGAATGAGCCTATATCCGGGTGCTCATAGACTTGCTTTTGCAATATGGGAATGTCAATATTGGACCTCTGTTACAACGTGAAGCATGCAAAATTTACAATATGAAGTATTACAATACATGAATGGATATTTAAATTGGACCTTAAAATACATGACTGGATATTTAAATTGAACTATGCAAAATTTTAAATGTGGAGCATTAAAATATACGAAGATTTTTAAATGGTTATAATAAATCTTGTTATTTATCACAGTAGTTGTTTAACTTCACAGGATCCTCATTGCTGTCAGATGGCCATCTAGCCTCTGTTTAAAAGCCTCCAAGGAAGGAGAGCCCACCACCTCCCAAGGAGGAAGCCTATTCCACTGAGGAACTGCTCTAAACTCACAAACACCTCCCCCTAAATTCACAGGACCTTCATGGCTGTCAGATGGCCATCTAGCCTCTGTTGAAAAATGTTGTGTCCTAGGTTCAAATGGAGAACTGTTACTTTTGGAGGGAACTGTTACTTTTGGAGGGAAGCTGAACAAGCCAAGCTTGTACTCCACACCAGGGTTCCAGAGAAGGCCTATGCGTGCCCAATCAGGGGAAGGATTGAAACATAAGTAGCCAATCAACATCTAGGCTCATACTGTACCCTGATAGGCCCTTAGGCCTCTGTAAATAGCAAATCCATGTACATAGTTAAGGTCCAATCAGAAGGGGGCAAGAATTGTATAAAGGAGCGGGAGGTTTGAATAGAGCTCAGTCTGTGTGTGTGTTCCTAAAGTAAAGTTTGCTGAAATCACTCTCCGACTCTGGTCTCTTACTGCGCCGACCCCAGTACTTTACAAAAAACCTCCAAGGAAGGAGAGCCCACCACCTCCCAAGGAGGAAGCCTGTTCCACGGAGGAATTGCTCTAAACTCACAAACACTTCCCCCTAAATTCACAGGACCTTCATTGCTGTCAGATGGCCATCTAGCCTCTGTTGAAAAACCTCCAAGGAAGGAGAGCCCACCACCTCCCAAGGAGGAAGCCTGTTCCACGGAGGAATTGCTCTAAACTCACAAACACTTCCCCCTAAATTCACAGGACCTTCATTGCTGTCAGATGGCCATCTAGCCTCTGTTGAAAAACCTCCAAGGAAGGAGAGCCCACCACCTCCCGAGGAAGTCTGTTCCACTGAGGAACCGCTCTAACGGTCAGGAAGTTCTTCCTAATGTTGAGCCGGAAACTCTTTTGATTTCATTTTCAACCCATTGGTTCTGGTCCGACCTTCCGGGGCCACAGAAAACAATTCCACACCATCCTCTAGATGACAGCCCTTCAAGTATTTGAAGATGGTGATCCTATCACCTCTCAGCCGCCGCCTCTCCAGGCTAAACATCCCCAGCTCCTTCAACCTTTCCTCATAGGACCTGGTCTCCAGACCCTTCACCATCTTCGTCACCCTCCTCTGGACCCATTCCAGCTTGTCTAAATCCTTAGCCTTGCCTAGGGTGTCAGACAGTGGGCTCTGCTCCCCTCTCTCAAACATCTGACATTCATGTCTTGTGGCTCTCAAACATCTGAGATGTTTGTGGGATAGGGCACGATATAACTCGAAACCGAATTAAATGCTTTTCCTATGCGACTCTCACATTTAACATGTTTGGCCACCCCTGGGTGAGAGGGTGCAACTGGCCAAAGGTCACCCAGCCAGTTCCCAAGGCAGTGGCAAAATTCAAAACTGCACCGGTTCAATTATTACTCTCACACATAAAGTGTGTAAATAAACATTAGTGCAATGTAAAACAATACATGCAGCGAAACATTAGAACACACACCCTCTCATCGCTCCCGCACTCCGTTTTCCTTGTTAAGGTCTTAGAGGCACTGTCTTCTGCTGCTTTTTGCAGTCCGGAACTCAGATGGGGTGGAGTTGGGGGCGTCGTCCTGTGCAACTTCTCTTAGAGAGAACAAAGACCGTATTTCCTGGATTATTTTACGGTTTTGTAGGAGTAACCCTTCGTCAGTCTGCTCTCACTGATGCTTTTTGCAGGAGCTGTTATCAAAATAGCCATAAATATCACGATGTTAACCACCACCATCTCTTCCCACTTAATGTCGTGATATTTATGGCTATTTTGATAACAGCTCCAGCAAAAGCAACATCGAGAGAAGACTGATGAAGGGTTACTCCTACGAAAACGTAAAATAATCCAGGAAATACGGTCTTTGTTCTCTCTAAGAGAAGTTGTACAGAACGACGCCCCCAACTCCATCCAAGGTCCAGACTGCAAAAAGCAACAGAAACCAACGCCTCTAAGACCTTGACAAGGAAAACGGACTGGGGGAGCAATGAAAGGGTTTGCGTTCTAATGTTTTGCTGCATGTATTGTTTTATATTGCACTAATGCTTATCTACACATTTTATGTGTGAGAGTAATAATTCAACTGGTGCTGTTTTGAATTTTGCCATTGTTAATACACCGGTGCCTGTGTTATTAGTTCCCAAAGCAAAAACAGGGATTTGAACCTGGAACTCCCAGATCCTAGCCTGGCACTCGGTTCACCACACCATGTCAGCTCTCATTTTGAATCCTGAGACTGGAAGTGGATCTGTACTCCCCCAATAAGCCACCATCAAATGTTGCCAGGGAAAGACAAGGAAAGGAAAGGTCCCCTGTGCAAGCACCGGTCGTTTCCAATTCTGGGACGACGTTGCTTTCACACTGTTTTCGCAGCAGACTTTTTTACCGGGTGGTTTGCCCTTGCCTTTTCCAGTCATCTACACTCCCCCCCCCCCTTCCAGCAAGCTGGGGACTCATTTTATCGACCTCGGAAGGATGGAAGGCTGAGTCAACCTGGAGCCGGCTATCTGCACCCAGCTTCCACTGGGATCGAACTCAGGTCGTGAGCAGAGGGCTCCGACTGCAGGACTGCAGCTTTACCACTCTGCTGCCAAGCAAACTCTTTAACAGAGGTTTGATGACCGTAAACCTGGCATAGAAGATTTTCCTGGCAGTGGTGCTAAACACCATCAGCTGATCACTGCTGCAGAGCAAGACTCAAGAGATAGCTGTGGGGCTCGGTTTAAAAGCTGGCCACCCACCTACGCCCTCCGTTGCCCCCCCCTGGCTACATCAGGGGGGTGTAGGGTTGCCAATCCCCAGGTGGAGGCAGGGGATCCCCTGGCTTGGAGGCCCTCCCCCTGGCTTGGAGGCCCTCCCCCCGCTTCAGGGTCATCAGAAAGCAGGGAGAGGAGAGGGAAATGTCTGCTGGGAACTCTATTATTCCCTTTGGAGACTGATTCCCATAGGAAATAATGGAGAATTGATCTGTAGGTATCTGGGGCTCTGGGGGAGCTGTTTTTTGAGGTAGAGGCACCAGACTTTCAGTATAGCATCTAGTGCCTCTCTGAAAATTTTTCCCCAAATTTGAAAAAGATTGGACCAGGGGGTCCAATTTTATGAGCCCCAAAAGAAGGTGCCCCTATCCTTCATTATTTCCTATGGAAGAAAGGCATTTAAAAAGGTGCGCGGACCCTTTCAATGCGATGGCCAGAGCTCCCTTTAGAGTTCAATGATGCTTGTCAGCCCCTTGCTCCCGACTCCACCCCCAATGTCTCCTGGCTCCACCCCCAAAGATCCCCAGATATTTCTTGAATTGGACTTGGCTACCCTAAATCCAGATAATTCCGTTTCCTCCCTGCAGCAACATCTTGCAAAGAAGAGACTTTGAGAGCAGCGACGGGGAGGAGGGGAGAAACGGCCCTTCTTTCTACTGCTTGCTGCTTCTGTAGGTTTTGATTTAAAAAAAAAAAAAAAAATCTCCTCTCTGCTAAAAAATCGAGACGGCGAGCCCCGAGGAGGAAATGGAGACGGAAGGGTCCCAGCCATCCTTGCAAAGCCAGCTTTGATGAAATATTCATGCCGCTGATTTATTATTGAAGTCCAAAGGGCAGGGAGAAGAGACTCTGTAGCCGAAGGGGGAGGCAGCTTGGCCTGTGACCCACCATTAGGCAACAGGGGACGGGAAGCAGAGGGGGCCAGTGACATGCAAAGGGCTTGCCCGGGTCGTTCTCCCCAATGGGGAAGACGCAAAGTCACTCTTGCGGAGGTTCCATTTCCCAAGGAGGGGTTGCATTTGAGGTTCCGAAAGCACGGCGCTCCGAAATTAAATTTTCAGCAGAGCTCATAAAGCCCAGACTGCTGCTCCGTGCCATAAAGAGGGCTAAATAGATACGGAGATATAGCCTAATGCGGGGCTCTGCAATAAAGCCCCGCACGTGTGAGCAGGATCTAACCTTGTTTGCTGGGAAACAAACCCCGTTGGACTTCGGCTGCAAGTCAATGTACATTTACTGGGGAGGGAGCCCAGTCAGGAATGTCAGAAGAGCCCTGCTGGGTCAGACCAGGGAGGGTCCATCTGGTCCAGCCTCCTGTCTCACACAGTTCCTCTGGAGGTACAACGACAACATGGCAGGGAGGCCGAGGCCTTCCCCTGAGAAGTACATCAGAAGAGCCCTGCTGGGTCAGACCAGGGAGGGTCCATCTAGTCCAGCCTCCTGTCTGCAGTTCCTCTGCAGAGTCAACAACAGGGCAGAGAGCCTGAGGCCTTTCCCTGAGAAGAACATAAGAAAAGCCCTGCTGGGTCAGACCAGGGAGGGTCCATCTAGTCCAGCCTCCTGTCTGCAGTTCCTCTGGAGAGCCAACAACAGGGCACAGAGGCTGAGGCCTTCCCCTGAGAAGAACATAAGAAAAGCCCTGCTGGGTCAGACCAGGGAGGGTCCATCTAGTCCAGCCTCCTGTCTGCAGTTCCTCTGGAGAGCCAACAACAGGGCAGAGAGGCTGAGGCCTTCCCCTGAGAAGAACATAAGAAGAGCCCTGCTGGGTCAGACCAGGGAGGGTCCATCTAGTCCAGCCTCCTGTCTGCAGTTCCTCTGGAGAGCCAACAACAGGGCAGAGAGGCTGAGGCCTTCCCCTGAGAAGAACGTCAGAAGAGCCCTGCTGGGTCAGACCAGGGAGGGTCCATCTAGTCCAGCCTCCTGTCTGCAGTTCCTCTGGAGAGCCAACAACAGGGCAGAGAGGCTGAGGCCTTCCCCTGAGAAGAACATCAGAAGAGCCCTGCTGGGTCAGACCAGGGAGGGTCCATCTAGTCCAGCCTCCTGTCTGCAGTTCATCTGGAGAGCCAACAACAGGGCAGAGAGGCTGAGGTCTTCCCCTGAGAAGAACATCAGAAGAGCCCTGCTGGGTCAGACCAGGGAGAGTCCATCTAGTCCAGCCTCCTGTCTGCAGTTCCTCTGGAGAGCCAACAACAGGGCAGAGAGGCTGAGGCCTTCCCCTGAGAAGAACATAAGAAGAGCCCTGCTGGGTCAGACCAGGGAGGGTCCATCTAGTCCAGCCTCCTGTCTGCAGTTCCTCTGGAGAGCCAACAACAGGGCAGAGAGGCTGAGGCCTTCCCCTGAGAAGAACATAAGAAGAGCCCTGCTGGGTCAGACCAGGGAGGGTCCATCTAGTCCAGCCTCCTGTCTGCAGTTCCTCTGGAGAGCCAACAACAGGGCAGAGAGGCTGAGGCCTTCCCCTGAGAAGAACATAAGAAGAGCCCTGCTGGGTCAGACCAGGGAGGGTCCATCTAGTCCAGCCTCCTGTCTGCAGTTCCTCTGCAGAGTCAACAACAGGGCAGAGAGGCTGAGGCCTTCCCCAGGGAGGGTCCATCTAGTCCAGTCTCCTGACTCACACAGGGGCCAACCAGTTCCTCTGGAGGGACAAGAACAGGGAAGAGAGGCTGAGGCCTTCCTCTGAGAAGAACCTCAGAAGAGCCCTGCTGGGTCAGGCCAGGAAGGGTCCATCTAGTCCAGCCTTCTGTCTCACACAGTGGCCAGCCAGTTCCTCTGGAGGACCAACAACAGGGCAGAGAGGCCGAGGCCTTCCCCTGAGAAGAACATCAGAAGAGCCCTGCTGGGTCAGACCAGGGAGGGTCCATCTAGTCCAGCCTCCTGTCTCACACAGCGGCCAACCAGTTCCTCTGGAGGGCCAACAAGAGGGCACAGAGGCAAGGCCTTCCCCTGAGAAGAACATCAGAAGAGTTTGATCCCCCACTCACAACTGTGAGAATGGCCTTAGGTTAGCCGTAGCTCTCACAGAACTGTCCTTGAAAGGGCAGCTTCTGGCAGAGCTCTCTCAGCCCCACCCACCTCAAGAGGGTATCTGTTGTGGGGAAGGAAGATAAAGGAGATTGTTAGCCGCTCTGAGACGCTGAGATTCAGAACAAAGGGGGGATATAAATCCAATATCATCATCATCTTCTTCTTCTTCTTCTTCCTTTGTTCTGTTGCTCCAGAGCAACACAGCAACCCACCTACATCTTTAGAAGAAGAAGATATTGGATTTATATCTCGCCCTCCACTCAGAGCGTCTCACAATCTCCTTTATCTTCCTCCCCCACAACAGACACGCTGTGAGGTGGGTGGGTCTGAGAGGACTCTTATAGCAGCTGCCCTTTCAAGGACAACTCTCCGAGAGCTATGGCTGACCCAAGGCCATTCCAGCAGCTGCAGGTGGAGGAGTGGGGAATCAAACCTGGTTCTCCCAGATAAGAGAGCTCTGGCTGACCCAAGGCCATTCCAGCAGGTGCAGGTGGAGGAGTGGGGAATCAAACCTGGTACTCCCAGATAAGAGTCCACACACTTCACCACTACACCAAACTGGCTCGCTTTTTTCGTCTCCAAAAAGGCATAACGGGTGCCATTTATCCTGAGACATTCCATCCCCGTCAAAGCAAACCAAGTCAGACATGAGCCGAATGTCTCTTGAAAAATAATAGCAACAAAAGCACCCGAGAGGGTTTGGGTGACATCATTTCCAGCCAATCCCGTGCCTTCTTTCTCAGACAATCGGAGTATTACATTTCTAAGGCACACATTAATTTCCGGTCGAAACTCCGGCATGTAACAGGATTACATGTCGAACAAAGAGGCTAACTTGAAACTCTAGGCAGGTGGTTTAGCTAATGTTACTTGCACAAAGGGAAGATACGTTTGCCGGAGCCCCTGATTTTTGGAAAGAGAAGTTATGTCTTCAAAAAAAGAAAGACTATTTACTTTCGATGGATGAAGACTATAGATCAGGGGTAGCCAAACTGTGGCTTGGGAGCCACATGTGGCCCTTTCACACATATTTCATGACTCTTGAAGCCCCCACTGGCCTATCGGCCAGCTTGGAGAAGGTATTTCTCTCTTTACAGTTGGTGGCTTAGAGAATGCATTTAAAGTTAAAGTTACTTTCTTTCCATCTGCCTCCTTCCTTCCTTCCTTCCTTCCTTCCTTCCTTCCTTCCTTCCTTCCTTCCTTCCTTCCTTCCTTCCTTCCTCCCTCCCTCCCTCCCTCCCTCAAATATCTGACATTCATGCCTTGGAGCTCTCAAACATCTGACGTTTATCCTTTGTGGTTCTTATGTTAAGCAACTTTGGCCAGCCCTGCTATAGATGGATGTTAGACCGTTTGGAATTTGTTGTTTCCGTAGAACAGAATGAAGCTGCTGTTCCTTTCCAGCTTTTTCGCCATCAGGTCAAAGTTGACTTATGGTGACCCTGTAGGGCAGGGGTGTCAAACCTGGCCTGAGGGCTGGATCAGGCCCCCCAAAGCCTCCTATCAGGCCTGGGAGCAACTCACTGTCGTCTGCTTCCTTCTCCTTCTCTTGCTTCCTTCTGCATCACAGCTTACTTTGCCAGGCTTGCTCAATCGCACAGGAGCTACAGAGCAAAGTCTCTATTTTCTCCGTTGCATGACTGGTACATGAAGCAACATGTGCGAAATGGCAGTGCCCAGCTATTTCATGCCCTGGGGCTTAGCCTCTAAGCACTGACCATGAGATTTCTGTAAGGAATGTAAGTAAGTCAAAAATAGGTTTGCAACTTACAGATTCGTACCTGAACAGCATACTCAGGATTGCTACAGTACAGACTATGACTGTTTTCGCACTACACTTGTTCTGGGGTGGAGAGCCCCTTTGCTACCCGGGCTTCACTCCATTTTTGCACAAGTTGCCCCGGAGCTACGAGTTGGCGGACTGCTATTCCACAGCAAGAGGGATATACACTGACGTGGGTTTTGCTTGCTGTGGAATAGCGGTGCCCAGCTCGCAGCTCCTGGGCAAATTGTGTGAAAACGGAGCGAAGCCCCGGTAGCAAACGGGCTCTCCATCCCGGAACAAGCGCAGTGCGAAATTGGTCATTGTCTCTAGATTTGGATGCACTAATTCAGAGCAAGAGGTGTCAGCGCTAGTCTTTTAAGCATGTTTTATTTTATTTTAATAGTGTTTGTCTGTGTCCTTTATAAAGTTGATATATTCTGCTACCTGGCATTTTTTTTCGACTCGCATGGCCTAGCCTGGCAAGCTTTCATTTGTGTCAGATCTGGCCCTCATAATAAAGGAATTTGACACCTCTGCTGTAAGGGGTTTCAAAGCAAGGGACATACAGAGCTGGCTTGCCATTGCTTCCCTCTGTACAGAGACCATGGAACTCCACTGGGGTCTCCCAGTACTAACTAGGGCCAACCCTGATTAGCAACTGAGATCTGATGAGATCAGGTTAGCCTGTGCCATCTAGGTCAGGGCAAAAGATAAAGAAAAGTGGCTTGCCAATACCTACCTCTGCGTAGCAACCTAGGACTTCCTTGGCGGTCTCCCATCCAACCGCTACCCAGAGCTCACCCTAATTAGTTTCTGAGATCTGGCCAGCCTGGGCCATCCAAGGCAGGGCAGGAGAGGATCAGCAGGTGGTTTTGCCCTTGCCTGCCTCTGCACAGCAACCCTGGACTTCCTTGGTGGTCTCCCATCCAAATGCTAACCAGGAGCTGACAAGAATGAAGAAGAAGAGAGAAGAGATTGGATTTATACCCCGCCCTTCGTGACCCGAAGGAGTCTCAAAGTGGCTTTCCATCTCTTTTCTCTTCCCCTCCCCACAAGAGACACCCTGGAAGGTTGGTGGAGCTGAGAGAGCTGTAACAAGAACTGCTCTTGAGAAGGAGGAGGAGGAAGAGGAAGAGGAGGAGGAAAGTTGGTCTTTATACTCCTCTTTTCTCTACCTTAAGGAGTCTCAAAGGGGCTTACAATCTCCTTCCCTTCCTCTACCCACAACAGGCACCTTGTGAGGCAGGTGGGATTGAGAAAGTTCTGAGAGAACTGTGACTTGCCCAAGGACACCCAGCAGGCTGCCTATTGGGGAGGAGGTGGGAACTCAGTCCCAGTTCTCCAGATTAGAGTCCGCTGCCCGTAACCACTACACTACACTAGCTCTCATTTACCTATCTTTGGAGATTCATGTGGAATATTCTGGGAATTAATATCTTCCCAAATTAATTGATTTTGGTTGATGTGTGCAGAGAAAGCAACTTCTCCAGACCCAATTTATAAATATAAAAAAAGTTGTGTAGTTTAGCCTTCAGCCAGTCTTGCCTTTGAATATGTGGACTGCAGGACCAAGGAAAGCTCCCAAAGCTCCCATTACATTGCTCTCATAATTGGATTTATATCCCGCCCTCCACTCCAAAGAGTCTCAGAGCGGCTCACGATCTCCTTTCCCTTCCTCCCCCACAACAGACATCCTGTGAGGTAGATGAAGATATTGGATTTATATCCCGCGCTCCACTCCAAAGAGTCTCAGAGTGGCTCACAATCTCCTTTACCTTCCTCCCCCACAACAGACACCCTGTGAGGTGGGTGGGGCTGGAGAGGGCTCTCACAGCAGCTGCCCTTTCAAGGACAACCTCTGCCAGAGCTATGGCTGACCCAAGGCCATTCCAGCAGGTGCAAGTGGAGGAGTGGGGAATCAAACCCGGTTCTCCCAGATAAGAGTCCGCACACTTAACCACTACACCAAACTGGCTCTCTATGGTTAATTGCCCTTAGTGTTCGGCCAAGTGAGGTAGGTAGGGCTGAGAGAGCTCTGAGAGAACTGTAATTGGCTCAAGGCCACTCACTGGCTGCATGTGGAAGTGGAGTGGGGAATCAAACTGGGGCAGGGAGACCGAGGCCTTACCTTGAGAAGAACATCAGAAGAGCCTTGCTGGATCAGACCAGTGAAGCCCCATCTACTCCAGTCTCCTGTCTCACACAGTGGCCAATCAGTTCCTCTGGAGGGCCAACAGCAGGGCAGAGAGGCTGAGGCCTTCCCCTGAGAAGAACATCAGAAGAGCCCTGCTGGATCAGACCAGGGAAGGTCCATCTAGTCCAGCCTCCTGTGTCACATTTTTTATTTATTTATTTAGAATTTATATCCCGCCCTTCCCACGGGTGGCTCAGGGCGGCTTCCAACAATAGATGCAGCATAAAATTAGGCAATATATAAACATATAAGGGAATAAACATTTAAAACAGATAAAACAAATAAACCATAATATTAATAAATATTCGAAATATATATAAAAGAAATCTGGCAAGTTACATTAAGTTCTCAAGCTAGGTATAGGCTAGCCAGAAGAGGGTCGTCTTACAGGCCCTGCGGAACTGAACAAGGTCCCGCAGGGCCCTCACCTCTTCCGGCAACTGATTCCACCATGTAGGGGCCATAACAGAGAAAGCCCTTTCTCTGGTGGATTTCAAGCGGCCTCTTTCAGCCCAGGGACAGTAAGGAGATTTTGTGTTCCCGACCTCAGTACTCTCTGGGGAACATGCGGGGAAAGACGGTCCTTCAGGTAGACAGGTCCCAAGCCATATAGGGCTTTAAAGGTGATAACCAGCACCTTGTACCGGACTCGGTATATCACTGGAAGCCAATGCAGGGTCCGAAGACCCGGCTGAATGTGTCCCCACTTTGGGAGACCCAGTAACAGCCGGGCCGCGGCATTCTGCACCAGCTGCAATTTCCGAGTTCGTGACAGGGGCAGCCCCATGTAGAGGGCATTACAGTAGTCCAACCTCGAGGTGACCGTAGCATGGATCACTGTTGCTAGGTCGTCGCGCTCCAGGAAGGGGGCCAACTGCCTTGCCCGCCTAAGCTGAAAAAACGCGGACTTGGCAGCGGCTGCTATCTGGGCCTCCATCTTTAAGGACGGCTCCAATAGCACCCCCAAGCTCCTGACCCTGTCCGCCGCTACCAGCGGCGTACCGTCAAAGGCTGGCACATGGTGGCAAACCAGCTCTTCTAGAGTGCCAACAACAGCACAGAGAGGCTGAGGTCTTCATAAGAACATCAGAGGAGCCCTGAGCCCTTCACTGGATCAGTGAAGATTGATCTACTCTAGCATCCTGTCTCACACAGTGGCCAACCAGTTGCTCTGGAGGACCAACAACAGGGAGAGGCCAACAACATAGAGGCTGAGGCCTTCCCCTGAGAAGAACATCAGAAGAGCCCTGCTGGGTCAGACCAGGGAGGGTCCATCTAGTCCAGCCTCCTGTCTCACACAGTGGCCAAGGAGTTCCTCTGGAGGGCCAGCAACAGGGCAGAGAGGCCGAGGCCTTCCCCTGAGAAGAACCTCAGAAGAGCCCTGCTGGATCAGACCAGGGAGGGTCCCTCTAGTCCAGCATCCTGCCTCACACAGTGGCCAGCCAGTTCCTCTGGAGGGCCAGCAACAGGGCAGAGAGGCTGAGGCCTTCCACTGAGAAGAACATCAGAAGAGCCCTGCTGGGTCAGACCAGGGAGGGTCTGTCTAGTCCAGCCTGTCTCACACAGGGGCCAACCAGTTCCTCTGGAGGGCCAACAACAGGGCAAAGACGCTGAGGCCTTCCCCTGAGAAGAACATCAGAAGAGCCCTGCTGGGTCAGACCAGGGAGGGTCCATCCAGTCCAGCCTCCTGTCTCACACAGTGGCCAACCAGTTCCTCTGGAGGGCCAGCAACAGGGCAGAGAGGCTGAGACCTTCCCCTGAGAAGAACATCAGAAGAGCCCTGCTGGGTCAGACCAGGGAGGGTCCGTCTAGTCCAGCCTCCTGTCTCACACAGTGGCCAGCCAGTTCCTCTGGAGGGCCAACAGCAGGGCAGAGAGGCTGAGGCCTTCCCCTGAGAAGAACATCAGAAGAGCCCTGCTGGATCAGACCAGGGAGGGTCCATCTAGTCCAGCCTCCTGTCTCACACAGTGGCCAGCCAGTTCCTCTGGAGGGCCAACAGCAGGGCAGAGAGGCTGAGACCTTCCCCTGAGAAGAACATCAGAAGAGCCCTGCTGGGTCAGACCAGGGAGGGTCCGTCTAGTCCAGCCTCCTGTCTCACACAGTGGCCAGCCAGTTCCTCTGGAGGGCCAACAGCAGGGCAGAGAGGCCGAGGCCTTCCCCTGAGAAGAACATCAGAAGAGCCCTGCTGGATCAGACCAGGGAGGGTCCATCTAGTCCAGCCTCCTGTCTCACACAGTGGCCAAGGAGTTCCTCTGGAGGGCCAACAACAGGGCAGAGAGGCTGAAAAACAAAAAAGCCCTGGTATTAATGCTGGTGGTTGTTTCAGCTCTTTCTGAGGCCCATGAATCCTTCCCAGATTGAGCTGTCGGGGCCTCCGAACTGAACCGCGCTTTGGCTGCCATCACCAAATGGCTTCCGCCTGCCGACTTCAGTGATGCCACCTCAGGGTAAAGCAGTTTGAAGACTGAAGTTGATACGAGACATGATACGAGTGCGAGGCTCCGCCACAACAACAGATCCGAGGTCTCGGTTGTCTCCAGAAAGCCGATGACTCGATTTCCCCCGGGGAGACCAGGGGCTGTCGGCAAGCAGCGACATGTTTCCTTTGGTCTCCTTGGCAATGAGAAGCCAGTATTCCCCAATCTGTTCTTCAGGCTGTGGCTTTGAATTTCCATGGCAACGACGCCCGATGTGTTCGAATGTCTGAGAGAAACGCGCGAGGCAAATCCTTCGATGGCCACAGGAAATCAGGGCTTCAGCTAGCTTGGTGTCTTTTTTTAACTCCATGGTGGGGTTTACCATTCAAGGAATGGCAGAGCCTGGTTTCTGAGAGGGGAAGATCGAGGGTTGTCAATCTCCATGTGGTGTCTGGAAAGCTCCAGACTATAATGGTCAGTGCCTGCTGGGGAAAATGGCTGCTTTGGAAGGTGGACTTTGTGGCGTTATGCCTCACTTAGATCTGTCTCCAGGCTCCACCCCCAAATTGCCAGGAATTTCCCACCATAGAGTTGGCAAGTCCTGAACAGACCCCCAGCAGATTTGGGGCCTAACATCCTTCCACTCCTACCACGCCTGTTTGCCTGCTTCCTCTCTGGGACTTTTAGCCTCTTTTCAGCAGCCATTTTGAATGTGATGTACTGGCACTCCCATAACTAGCTCTGCTGGATCCCCCACATTGGGCTGGCAGGGGGAACCTCCCCCTACGTTGTTGTTGTGATGACGTCACCTGGAAGTGACGTCATCGCGCCGATGACATCGCACGCCAACCCCCTCTAGGTGTTTCTGGGAAAACTCTATGGTTTCCCCAGATGCTGTAGCCATTTGGGAGGGGAAAGTCTATGGAACAATAGGTACCGTAGAGTTTTTCCCTCCCAAATGGCCAGAGCGTCTGGGAAAACCATAGAGTTTTCCCGGAAATGCATAGAGCAGTTGCACGAGGCGTTGCTGGCGCGATGACGTCACTTCCGGGTGACATCATAGCGTCGTGAGGCAGGGGACTCGGCAACCCTACAGATAACATTGAAATGGTTGCTGTGTAAACCAGTTTGGCTGTGTAGCAATGATAGCGGTGGCACATGGAAGCATAGCAGGGGCAGAGTTAAGAACATTAGAAGAGCTCTGCTGGATCTGACCAGTGGTACATCTAATCCAGCCTCCTGTCTCACACAGGGGCCAACCAGTTCCTCTGCAGGGCCAACAACAGGGCAGAGAGGCTGAGGCCTTCCCCTGAGAAGAACATCAGAAGAGCCCTGCTGGAACAGACCAGGGAGGGTCCATCTAGTCCAGCATCCTGTCTCACAAAGTGGCCAACCAGTTCCTCTGAAGGGCCAACAACAGGACATAGAGGCCCTCCCCTGGTGTTGCCTCCTGGCACCGGGATTCAGAGGTTGCTTGTCTCTGAATGTAGAGGTTCCTTTAGTCACCATGGCTAATAGACACTGATAGATCTCTTCCCCAGTTTGGTGAGAGTCAGCCTCCTGTCTCACACAGTGGCCAACCAGTTCCTCTGGAGGGCCAACAACAGGGCATAGAGGCCGAGGCCTTCCCTTGAGAAGAACATCAGAAGAGCCCTGCTGGGTCAGACCAGGGAGGGTCCATCTAGTCCAGCCTCCTGTCTCACACAGTGGCCAGCGAGTTGCTCTGGAGAGTCAACAACAGGGCATAGAGGCTGAGGTCTTTCATGAGAAGAACATCAGAAGAGCCTTGCTGGATCAGACCAGGGAGGGTCCATCTAGTCCAGCCTCCTGTCTCACACAGTGACCAGCCAGTTCCTCTGGAGGATCAACAACAGGGCAGAGAGGCTGAAGCCTTCCCCTGAGAAGGACATCAGAAGAGCCCTGCTGGATCAGGCCAGTGACGGTCCATCTAGTCCAGCCTCCTGCCTCACACAGTGGCCAGCCAGTTCCTCTGGAGGGCCAACAACAGGGCAGAGAGGCCAAGGCCTTTGACTGATTTTAAGGCCTCTGAATATGAAGGTTCCCCTCAGCCACCATGGTTACTAGCCACTGATAAACCTTTCCTCCGTGAATCTACCAAATCCCCTTAGAAAGCTGTTTACTCCTTTCTCAGAGGCCTCCTGAGTATGAGAAAGGGGGAGGCCATCTCCTCAGTTCATGTGTTAAGACGGAGAAGGGAGCTCTGACTTCCAAAAGTTCGGTGCTTTTCTATTTATTTATGTACAACATTTATTACCCACCTTTCTTATCTAGAAGCAAGGGGGAGTTATACTGTGGAAGCTGATACAGTCAAAGTGATGAGGTATCTAATGAGCAATGTTTGGGAATTACGGAGACGTGAGCAAGCACAGCGTATCAGAGGTGATATGGAGTGCAGATACCATGCTGGGAAAGGATATGGCATCAGTCAAAAACAACGCCATGTTGACAGGGAGAAATGCACTGCCGACAGACAAGGCAGACAATGTTCGAAGGTATAGCCCACAGTCCCTTTCTCTTCCCAAAGTACCTTCCTCAATTTTGGCCCTATTACTTTTATACAGGGGTCATTTCATAGAAAAAGAGGTGCCGGAGCTCATTAGCACAACTGATTTGCATAACTCATTTGCATCTGCCGCACACCACCTGACATCGCCGGAGGGGGTACTCAATTATATTAGCATCGACCTTAAAAGAGCCAGTTTGGTGTAGTGGATAAGTGCATGGACTTTTATCTGGGAGAACCGGGTTTGATTCCCCACTCCTCCACTTGCAGCTGTCGGAATGGCCTTGGGTCAGCCATAGCTCTCGTAGGAGTTGTCCTTGAAAGGGCAGCTTCTGAGAGAGCTCTCTCAGCCCCATCTACCTCACAGGGTATCTGTTGTGGGGGAGGGGAGTAAAGGAGATTTTGAGCTGTATGAGATTTTGATTCTGTATGTCAGAGAGAATATACAGTCCAGTAAGACTGAGGTCAGAGAATTAGAATTAGAAATGCTTTGGGTTGAAATAGAGGGCCCAAAAGGAAATTTAACTATGGGAGTTTGTTATCGCTCACCAAATCAAAAGATAGAGGATGATTATAATATGATGGAAGGATTAAAGATAGCGGCTAAACATAAAAACTGTGTCATAATAGGTGATTTTAACTACCCACAGATTGATTGGGTCAATGTGTGTTCTGGTCAAAAGAGATTGAGTTTCTTGATGCTCTCAATGACTGTGCTGTGGAGCAGATGGTTCCTGAACCTACCAGGGGTGGGGTGATCCTGGATTTGGTCCTACGTAATGCCCAAGACTTGGTGAGAGATGTAAAGTGATTGCATCGCTTGGGAGCAGTGACCATAACGTTATTGATTTCACCATTTGTATAAATAGGGAGTTGCCCCAAAAGACCGGCACAACCATGTTTAACTTTAAAAGGGGTAAATTCTCTGAGGTGAGGAGGCATGTGAAGAGGAAACTGAAAGGAAAGGTATATACGGTCAAAACCCTTGGGGAAGCTTGGAGGCTATTTAAAACTACAATCCTAGAAGTTCAGATAAAATATATACCACAAGTTAGGAAAGGCACAAACAGGTATCAGAAAAGGCCTGCATGGTTAACAAACAAAGTAACGGAAGCTGTAAAAGGTAAGAAGGACTCCTTTAAGCAGTGGAAAACCAGTCCAAGTGAGATTAATAAAAGGGAACACAGGCAGTGGCAAATCAAATGCAAGACTGTGATCAGGCAGGCAAAAAGGGACTATGAGGAGCATATTGCAAAAAACGTAAAGACCAACAATAAAAATTTCTTCAAATATATTAGAAGCAGGATACCAACCAGGGAGGCAGTGGGGCCCTTATATGACCAAGGGGTAAAAGGATTACTGAAGGAGGATAGGGAAATGACTGAGAAGCTGAATGCATTTTTTGCCTCTGCCTTCATTGTGGAAGATGAGAAGTGTTTGCCCGCTCCAGAACCACTCATTTTGGAAGGGGTGTTGAAAGGCCTGAGTCAGATTGAGGTGACAAGAGAGGAGGTCCTTCCAATATCTTCTCCTTCCTTTGAGGTTTTTCAACAGAGGCTGGATGGCCATCTGACAGCAATGAAGATCCTGTGAATTTAGGGGGAGGTGTTTGTGAGTTTCCTGCATTGTGCAGGGGGTTGGACTAGATGACCCTGGAAATCCCTTCGAACTCTAGGATTCTATTAGGAAGAACTTCCTGACCATTAAAGTGGTTCCTCAGTGGAACAGGCTTCCTCCCCGGAAGGTGGTGGGCTCTCCTTCCTTGGAGGTTTTTCAACAGAGGCTAGATGGCCATCTGACAGCAATGGTGATCCTATGAATTTAGGGGGCAGTGTCTGAGTTTCCTGCATTGTGCAGAGGGTTGGACTTGATGACCTCGGAGGTCTCTTCCAATTCTATGATTTTTCTTCTTGAATTATCATTGTCATAATAAAACTTTACTCCCATCATACTTCTATGTTTTGGTCCTTTTCCCCTTTTTTGTGTGGAGAAAAATATTAGAAAGTTTGTCAAATCTTAAAGAGTTCAGCAAAATTTTCACAGGGGGTTTGAACAAGGGAGCCCAAAAGCAGGTGTTTTTTTGGGGGGAGGGGGGAGGGTAAGAAAGAAAGAGCAGAATAAAATGTAGAGCTCCGGAGCTCTGCTCCTGTGAACGCCTGCCCAAAATGAGGCCTTCTTTTATACTCTGACCTGGATGGCCCAGACGAACCTGACCTTGTCACATCTCAGAAGCTCCACAGCGAGGTTTTGAACTCGAGTCTCCCAGGATCCTAGTCTGCCACTCTATTCACTGTGTCACACTGGCTCTTGAGATCTTTGCTCTTACAATTTCTGGCTCCACTGTTTGGCCTCCTGATAGCCCCTGGGTTTGGCCACTGTGTGGCACACTGTGTTGGATTGGATGGGCCATAGGCCTAATTCAATATGGCTTCTCTTATGTTCTTATGTGACACAGAGTGTTGGACTGGAGGGGCCACTGGCCTGATCCATCATGGCTTTTCTTATGTTCTTATGTGACACAGAGTGTTGGACTGGAGGGGCCACTGGCCTGATCCAACATGGCTTCTCTTATATTCTTATGTGACACAGAGTGTTGGACTGGATGGGCCACTGGCCTGATCCAACATGGCTTCTCTTTTGTTCTTATGTGACACAGAGTGTTGGACTGGAGGGGCCACTGGCCTGATCCAACAGGGCTTCTCTTATGTTCTTATGTGACACAGAGTGTTGGACTGGAGGGGCCACTGGCCTGATCCAACATGGCTTCTCTTATGTTCTTATGTGACACAGAGTGTTGGACTGGATGGGCCTCTGGCCTGATCCAACATGGCTTCTCTTTTGTTCTTATGTGACACAGAGTGTTGGACTGGATGGGCCATTGGCCTGATCCAACATGGCTTCTCTTATGTTCTTATGTGACACAGAGTGTTGGACTGGATGGGCCACTGGCCTGATCCAACATGGCTTCTCTTATGTTCTTATGTGACACAGAGTGTTGGACTGGATGGGCCACTGGCCTGATCCAACAGGGCTTCTCTTATGTTCTTATGTGACACAGAGTGTTGGACTGTGTCCACTTATCAGCACCCAGCATACCACATTCGTGTGGCACTAGCTCTTGGGTGTTTCTCCAGTGGAAAACGTCTCTCAGATGAAGACACACATTCCTTCCCCCGTCAAGGTGTCCCTGGCTGGCCTGCAGATATTATGGCCACCCTATCTGGGGCTCTGGGGGGGGCTGTTTTTTGGGGTAGAGGCACCAAATTTTCAGTATAGCATCTAGTGCCTTTACCCAAGATACCCCCCAAGTTTCAAAAAGATTGGACCAGGGTGTCCAATTCTATGAGCCCCAAAAGAAGGTGCCCCTATCCTTCATTATTTCCTATGGAAGGAAGGCATTGAAAAGGTGTGCCGTCCCTTTAAATGTGATGGCCAAAACTCCCTTTGGAGTTCAATTGTGCTTGTCACAGCCTTGATCTTGGCTCCACCCCCAAAGTCTCCTGGCTCCACCCCCAAAGTCCCCAGATATTTCTTGAATTGGACTTGGCAACCCTAAGTAGGCCCTGTAAGAAGAGCTTGTAAGCTCTTGGAGGATTGGCTACATCAGGGGTGTGTGGCCTAATAGGATCCCCTGTTCCCACCTGGGAATTGGCAACCTTTCCCCACTCCCCCCCCAAGAAAGATCCAGGCTCAGGGCTTAGGCCCACTCCTTCTTGTCCCACTCAGGCAACCTTGACCCAGAAGAGCCAGAAGACAGCAAGGATCAATACAGCAAATGGGAATTCCTGGGGTGAGAGGAGCTGGCCTAATGCAGGCCATTTAAGGAAATCAATTGGCACCGATCGGTCCAGGAGGCTGAGCCAGTTCCAGCCGGCTGCCCAGAGCGATCCTCCAGCGAGAGAATCCCAGGGTGTGCAGCAGCCAACCCTTGGGGGGACAGTGCATTGTGCAGTTCCAGAGCAAGACGCCTTCCTGTTGCAGTGGGTGTTTCCTGACGTTGAGTGAGCAGAAGAAGAAGAAGATGTTATTGGATTTATATCCCGCCCTCCACTCAGCTCACAATCTCCTATCCCTTCCTCCCCCACAACAGACACCCTGTGAGGTAGATGAAGATATTGGATTTATATCCCGCCCTCCACTCCGAAGAGTCTCAGAGCGGCTCACAATCTCCTTTCCCTTCCTCCCCCACAACAGGACACCCTGTGAGGTAGATGAAGATATTGGACTTATATCCTGCCCTCCACTCCGAAGAGTCTCAGAGCGGCTCACAATCTCCTTTCCCTTCCTCCCCCACAACAGGACACCCTGTGAGGTAGATGAAGATATTGGATTTATATCCCACCCTCCACTCCGAAGAGTCTTAGAGTGGCTCACAATCTCCTTTCCCTTCCTCCCCCACAATAGACACCCTGTGAGGTAGATGAAGATATTGGATTTATATCCCGCCCTCCACTCCAGAGAGTCTCAGAGCGGCTCACAATCTCCTTTCCCTTCCTCCCCCACAACAGACACCCTGTGAGGTAGATGAAGATATTGGATTTATATCCCGCCCTCTACTCCGAAGAGTCTCAGAGCGGCTCACAATCTCCTTTCCCTTCCTCCCCCACAACAGACACCCTGTGAGGTAGATGAAGATTATTGGATTTATATCCCGCCCTCCACTCCAAAGAGTCTCAGAGCGGCTCTCAATC
Organism: Heteronotia binoei; assembly: GCF_032191835.1. Lineage (NCBI taxonomy): Eukaryota > Metazoa > Chordata > Lepidosauria > Squamata > Gekkonidae > Heteronotia > Heteronotia binoei. The sequence goes on from NC_083235.1 coordinate 5,317,375, forward strand.
TCCTTTCCCTTCCTCCCCCACAACAGACAACCTGTGAGGTAGATGAAGATTATTGGATTTATACCCCGCCCTCCACTCTGGAGAGTCTCAGAGCGGCTCACAATCTCCTTTCCCTCCCTCCCCCACAACAGACACCCTGTGAGGTAGATGAAGATTATTGGATTTATATCCCGCCCTCCACTCCAAAGAGTCTTAGAGCGGCTCTCAATCTCCTTTCCCTTCCTCCCCCACAACAGACAACCTGTGAGGTAGATGAAGATTATTGGATTTATATCCCGCCCTCCACTCTGGAGAGTCTCAGAGCGGCTCACAATCTCCTTTCCCTTCCTCCCCCACAACAGACAACCTGTGAGGTAGATGAAAATATTGGATTTATAACAATAGGGGATTTATTGCACAGGGGACTACCTTAGCTTACAATGTTTGTCACTCCAGTGTAAATGCTACATTGGAAAAAATTCTCTTCTGTTTTGTGTCGCAAACGATACATTACGGAGAATTCACGGCATCTCTTATGAAAAGCCCCTTTGTTGATATGTTGTGCTTGGCGCAGATCTCAGAATTCTTTTTCATGCAAAGACAAAGCCAAGACTTTCCTTTTCTTTTTCTTTTTTTTTTTTGGGGGGGGGGGAGAGACTCGTTCTACTGCTCAACTCTCCTTGGTCGCTGTCCATGGTGGCTGAACTGCGGGGCTGTTTTCCTGATGGAACTCTTCAGCAAAATTAGCCTTCACTCCTGGGGTTTCGCCAGCATGTCCTGGAAGGGAACATGACTAACAGGGCCAGTTTTCCAGCTGACTCCACCAGCAGGAGGAACATTTGGTAGGCATGCGGAAGGTCTCAGGTTCAATCCCTGGCATCTCCAGTTGAAAGGACCAGGCAGGAGGTGATAGGAAAGACCTTGACCTGAGACCCTGGCTCAGTGGCAGAGCCTCTGCTTGGCATGCAGAAGGTCCCAGGTTCAATCCCCAGCATCTCCGGTTGAAAGGACCAAGGCAGGAGGGGATGGGAAAGACCTTGACCTGAGACCCTGGCTGAGTGGCAGGGCATCTGCTTGACCTGCAGAAGGTTCCAGGTTCAATCCCCGGCATCTCCAGTTGAAAGGACCAGTCTGGAGGTTATGCGAGAGACCTCAACCTGAGACCCTGGAGAGTGGCTGCCAATCTGAGTAGACAACCTAAATGCCTTGATGGTCTGATTCAATATAAGGTGGCTTCATGTATATTCTTGTGTGTATTTATTGAGGTGGGCCCTATCTCAATTGCAGAGCTTCGGCTTGGCATGCAGAAGGTCCCAGCTTCAAACTCCGACATCTCCAGTTCCTATGGGGGGGGGTCCACAGTGGGAGGGCTTCTGGAATTTTGGCCCCACTGGTGGACCTCCTGATGGCACCTGGGTTTTTTGGCCACTGTGTGACACAGTGTGTTGGACTGGATGGGCCATTGGCCTCATCCAACATGGCTTCTCTTATGTTCTTATGTGACACAGAGTGCTGGACGGGATGGGCCATTGGCCTCATCCAACATGGCTTCTCTTATGTTCTTATGTGACACAGAGTGTTGGACTGGATGGCCCATTGGCCTGTTCCAGCATGGCTTCTCTTATGTTCTTATGTGACACAGAGTGTTGAACTGGATGGGCCATTGGCCTCATCCAACATGGCTTCTCTTATGTTCTTATGTGACACAGAGTGTTGGACTGGATGGGCCATTGGCCTCATCCAACATGGCTTCTCTTATGTTCTTATGTGACACAGAGTGTTGGACTGGAGGGGCCACTGGCCTGATCCAACAGGGCTTCTCTTGTGTTCTTATGTGACACAGAGTGTTGGACTGGAGGGGCCACTGGCCTGATCCAACAGGGCTTCTCTTGTGTTCTTATGTGACACAGAGTGTTGGACTGGAGGGGCCACTGGCCTGATCCAACAGGGCTTCTCTTGTGTTCTTATGTGACACAGAGTGTTGGACTGGAGGGGCCACTGGCCTGATCCAACAGGGCTTCTCTTATGTTCTTATGTGACACAGAGTGTTGGACTGGAGGGGCCACTGGCCTGATCCAACATGGCTTCTCTTATGTTCTTATGTGACACAGAGTGTTGGACTGGATGGGCCACTGGCCTGATCCAACAGGGCTTCTCTTATGTTCTTATGTGACACAGAGTGTTGGACTGGAGGGGCCACTGGCCTGATCCAACAGGGCTTCTCTTGTGTTCTTATGTGACACAGAGTGTTGGACTGGAGGGGCCACTGGCCTGATCCAACAGGGCTTCTCTTATGTTCTTCTGTGACACAGAGTGTTGGACTGGATGGGCCATTGGCCTGATCCAACATGGCTTCTCTTATGTTCTTATGCCATAGAGCCACAGGTTCCTTTTGTTGACTGATGTTATCAATATTTGTACTGCACTGTGACATTTTCATCTGGCTGAAGACCTCTGGTTGTAGGAACTTACTGTTAATAAAGGAAAGGTGTTGTTTTGGTGGAGTTATGGAGGCTATTATTATACCCGTATTCTGCAAAGGGTAGCAGTTCCACCCCATCCAACTGGGTGGAACTGCTACCCTTTGCAGAATACGGGTGTAATAATAGCCTCCATAGCTCCACCAAAACAACACCTTTTAAGATCGTGAATGGCTATGAGGGGAAACCATTCCCACTGCTACCCAGTAACAGTGGGACCCAACCACCCTCTTCGTGCCAGCAAGGGTGGGAAACGTTGGGGAAGGGATGGACTGTCATCCAAGACAACTTGGAGATGGCAAAAAGGGATTACAAAGCACAATTCAATAAGAAACATTCCCCGGAGTGGGAGTTCAAAGTGGGAGAGACAGTGTTTTTATCAACCAAAAACTTGCCCCTGCCGCAGACGTCCAAAAAACTAGCTTACAAGTACTTGGGACCGTTCAAAATAAAGAGAGTGATAAAGAAAGTGACGTAGAGCTAGAGTTGCCTAAATTGTTTAGTAAAATCCACCCTGTTTTCCATTGCAACCTTCTTCGCAAAGATCCGGGGGCTACGAATTGGCATCCCTGCCCTCCGGAGCCCAAAACTATACAAGTTAAGGGTCAGAGTCATCATGAAGTACAAGAGGTGTTAGATGCCAAGAAGAAAAGAGGGGTGCTGTATTATTTAGTCCGCTGGAAATACTTTCCCCCTAGGTGTGATGAGTGGGTGAAATCCTCTGACCTCCGGGCTCCCCTTCTACTCAAAAGATGTTACCTACTGCACCCAGACAAACCCCGAGCAAGAGCTTAGGGGGGGGCAGTATGTCAAGCATTGTTTAATCTATCAAAGATTTCAGGTTTTCACGGCTGGTAACATCATTAGGGTTTGTAGAATCTTTCGGGCTCAAGTGCCACGTTCTACTGGAGAAAGTTTCTCTTCCAGACGTTTTGTTCTCCGCAGCTGAGAACGAAACATCTGGAAGAGAAACTTTCTCCAGTAGAACATGGCACTTGAGCCCGAAAGATTCTACAAACCCTAATGATTGTTTAATCTCTCTTTTATCCGCCTGAATAAAACCAATATATTATAGAGATGTTACTAACTCTAAATTAAACCTGGGCGCATCAAAGTAGAAATGTAGAGACAGATCTTTTGCGCCTCTTTCGCTTTCACTAACAGATGCAGGAATTTGTTCTTTGAAGATAAGACCTCCAGGGACAGTTTCCCAGGCTAGTCCTGGACCCAGGACGAATAACCACAGGGGAGATAAGGAAGTTATTGTGTGAACTTTCACACGTGAATGCAGACTTGTTTAGAATTTGTAGCAATGTTTAGAGAACCTTTGATGTGCCATCTTTATGCACTCTACTGTTACTCTGTATCAGTTCCAATACCTAGCTCAATAGAGCCACATGGATTATCAATAAACCATACTTTGTTTCAATTCAAGGACTGGTTCTTTTGAAAATTGCATGCTTGACAAAAAGACCAGGTGGGAAAATTTGAAATAGAGTTGCTATCTGAACAAAGAATAAGCATGAAACGCGATACAATAAAGTTTGCAGAGCATGGCATTTGGGGCGTTTATTGTAGCAGGAACTCCTTTGCCTATTAGGCCACACACCCCCTGATGTAGCCAATCCCCCAAGAGCTTACAGGAGGTCTCGTACGAAGAGCCCTGTAAGCTCTTGGAGGATTGGCCTAATATACAAAGGAGTTCCTGCTACAAAGAAGCTCGTCCATCTGTCCACGTGGCTCTTTCACACATATTGTGTGGCTCTCGAAGCCCCCACTGGCTGGCTTAGAGATGACTTTTCTCTTTTTAAATCATTTCTCCAAGCCAAGCCAGCTGGCAGCTTGGAAAATGCATTTATAGTTAAAGTTGCTTTCTTTCCACCTCTCTTCTCCCCATCTATTTCCCTCCCATCCTTCCTTCCTTCCTTCCTTCCTTCCTTCCTTCCTTCCTTCCTTCCTTCCTTCCTTCCTTCCTTCCTTCCTTCCTTCCTTCCTTCCTTCCTTCGTCTTGCAGCTCTCAAACATCTGTTGTTCATGACTTGCGGCTCTCAAACATCTGATGTTTATTCTGTGTGACTCTTATATTAAGCAAATTTGGCCACCCCTGCTCTGGATCAAGCCAGGGCACTGGCCACATGTCACCACAGTGGTGCATATGCACCTTTTTGTTTTGTAGCAGAAGCTCCTTTGCAACTTAGGTCCCACACCCCTGATGTAGCCCATCCTCCAAGAGCTTACAGTAGGCCCTGTAAGAAGAGCCTTGTGAGCTCTTGGAGGATGGGTTACATCAGAGGAGTGCAGCCTAATAGGCAAAGGAGTTCCTGCTACAAAAAAAGCCCTGGCTTGGGGAGTAAGTGTCTCAGAGCGGCTCACAATCTCCTTTCCCTTCCTCCCCCACAACAGACACCCTGTGAGGTGGGTGGGGCTGAGAGGGCTCTCACAGCAGCTGCCCTTTCAAGGACAACCTCTGCCAGAGCTATGGCTGACCCAAGGCCATTCCAGCAGCTGAAAGTGGAGGAGTGGGGACTCCAACCCGGTTCTCCCAGATAAGAGTCCGCACACTTAACCACTACACCAAACTTGCAATTCAGGGCTTTTTTGTAGCAGGAACGCCTTTGCATCTGAGGCCCCACGCCCCTGATGTAGCCCATCCTCCAAGAGCTTACAGAAGGCCCTGTGAGAAGAGCCCTGTAATAGGCAAAGGAGTTCCTGCTACAAAAAAACCCTGGCTTGGGGAGTAAGAATGGGAGGGCTTCTGGAGTTCTGGCCCCACTGATGGACCTCCTGACGCCCCCTGGGTTTTGGCCACTGTCTGACACAAAGTGTTGAACTGGATGGGCCACTGGCCTGATCCAGCATGGTTTCTCTTACATCCAGGGCTTTTTTTGAAAAAGGAACTCCTTTGCAGATTAGGCCCCGCCCCTCTGATGTAGCCAATCCTCTAAGAGGTTACAGTAGGCCCTGTACAAAGAGCCCTGTAAGCTCCAGGAGGATGGGCTACAGCAGGTGGGTGTGGCCTAATAGGCAAAGGAGCTCCTGATGATATTGCATCTGTAGAAGCACAGTGTATATTCCTGAGCAGGGTTTTTTTTTTTTTTTAGCAGGAACGCACAGGGCTACAGTTCTGGCTGGCTTGGCATCAGGGTGTGTGGCCTAATATGCAGATTAGTTCCTGCTGAACCAACGATGATGCCCAGGAGTGTGGCTGTGTTCCTGAGTCAATCTATAGTTCAGGGGTGGCCAAGGGTAGCTCTCCAGATGGTTTTTTTGCCTACAACTCCCATCAGCCCCAGCCAGCATGGGATGATGGGAGTTGTAGGCAAAAAAACCATCTGGAGAGCTACCCTTGGCCACCCCTGCCCTAGGTGGCGCTCTCGAGTGCTAGTGAGGTTTTAGGGTTTCTGCCGCAATCGTGATTAAACGCTTTCACAGAAACTACTAATACGGTAGGTAAATTTTTAGCAGAAGCAGTTGTTCTTTACGCATTGGCTTTTTATACGAATTGTACCTTTTCGGATGAACTTTAACCACAGGAAGTGTGTGTTGCAATGTATCTTTTAATACTGTTATGCCAGGGGTGGCCTACGGTAGCTCTCCAGTTGTCTTTTGCCGACAACTCCCATCAGCCCCAGCCAGCATGGCCAATGGCCGGGGCTGATGGGAGTTGTAGGCAAAAGACATCTGGAGAGCTACCCTTGGCCACCCCTGCGATAGTTAATTCTATCAGCCCTATTTCTTTTACAAAAATGCCCCCTGTCTTACCTTTTAAAATATGTATGAAAAACAGAAAGAAAGAACAAGTGGGGGAAAAACCCTTAAGATCTAGCAACTCCGTAAGATTGAAAAGAAAGGGAGGGGGGACATCACAAAAGTTTTTTCTGTTGTTTTTTTAAAAGAAAGAAATTAATTTTAAAAAAAAACAAGAAGCACCATAGAAATTCTATCAGTATTCGAACACATGGCATGTAGGAAGCAATAGCGAAAAAAAATTTCTTTTATAGCTTTTTGGAAACCATTTATAGAAATGTGTGTGTAGATCCGCCACCGCTGTTATATTCTTGTCCTGAACCATTCTGTTCCGTGTCGTTTATTATATCCCAAGAGAGCGGGAACCTTCCTGGCCTACTCAGGCCAGCCTCTCTATAAGGCAGGGGCCACCACGGAGAAGGCCTGGGTACAGGCAGCCGTGGATCTTGTTTTGCAGCAGGAACTCCTTTGCATCTTAGGCCACACCTCCCTGATGTAGCCACTCCTCCAAGAGCTTACAGGGCTCTTCTTACAGGGCCTACTGTAAGCTCCAGGAGGATTGGCTGCATCAGGGAGGTGTGGCCTAAGATGCAAAGGAGTTCCTGCTACAAAAAAAGCCCTGATTTTGACCATCTGTAAGGTGAAACCTGCGGAAGATGATCCAAAACTGTTGCGGCAAGATATAGTTGGAGAGGCTGTCCTGCTGATATGAGGGGCCAAAAACAGGAAGGGTTAGGGTTGCCAGGTCCAATTCAAGGAATATCTGGGGGCTTTGGGGCGTGGAGCCAGGAGACATGGGGGCGGAGCCAGGAACGAGGGTGTGACAAGCTGGACTCTTTTTCTAGCATATTAGGCCACACACCCCTGATGTAGCCAATCCCGCAAGAGCTTAGAGGGCTCTAAGTACAGGGCCTACAGCAGGGGGCGTGGCCTAATATGCAGAGGAGCTCCTGCTAGAAAAAGAGTCCTGGTGACAGGCATGATTGAACTCCAAAGGGAGTTCTGGCCATCACATTTAAAGGGACCGCACACCTTTGAAATGCCTTCCCTCCATTGGAAATAATGAAGGGTAGGGGTACCTTCTTTTGGGGCTCATAAAATTGGACTCCCCGGTGCCATCTTTTTGAAACTCGGTGGGTGCTTTGGGGAGAGTCACTTACTGCCATGCTGCAGATTTTGTGCCTCTATGTCAAAAAACCACGTCTCCCCCCAAGCCCCAGATACCCACAAATCAATTCTCCATTATACCCTATGGGAATCAGTCTTCATAGGGAGTAATGGAGTGCCCAGCAGACATTTCCCTCTCCTCCCTTTTGAGGACCCTGAAGCGGGGAGAAGGCCTCCAAACTGGGGGATCCCCTGCCCCCACCTGGGGATTGAGTACAATAGGAAAAAATGAACGAAACAATAGCTAATTCATGATAGAAACAATTTTTAAATAGCACAAATCTTATCATGAAGTGATTCAACACACATACAAACAATGCTATTACACAGGGCGATAACGTTCAATTCCTTAACAACGCTAACACATCAAAGCACGACAATTTCATTGTCTTATTCATACAAAAATAAAGCGCTCGGTGCAAAAGGCGCTTGCGGGACAGACATTGGTGCAGCATTTCACAACAAATCTCTTTGCTTGAGAAACCAACCCCCTGACGGAGCCCGGAGGCGGCAGGACGCTTGCCGCACCGTTTCCAACGTCTTTATCAAAGAGGGAAGTCCGGTATTCTTCGGATAGCACCAACTATGAAAGCCGAAGCATATACAAGAAGAAGAAGAAGATATTGGATTTATATCCCGCCATCCACTCCGAAGAGTCTCAGAGGGCCTCACAATCTCCTTTCCCTTCCTCCCCCACAACAGACACCCTGTGAGGTAGATGAAGATATTGGATTTATATCCCGCCCTCCATTCCGAAGAGTCTCAGAGCGGCTCACAATCTCCTTTCCCTTCCTCCCCCACAACAGACACCCTGTGAGGTAGATGAAGATATTGGATTTATATCCCGCCCTTCACTCCAAAGAGTCTCAGAGCCGCTCACAATCTCCTTTCCCTTCCTCCCCCACAACAGACACCCTGTGAGGTAGATGAAGATATTGGATTTATATCCCGCCCTCCACTCCAAAGAGTCTCAGAGGGGCTCACAATCTCCTTTCCCTTCCTCCCCCACAACAGACACCCTGTGAGGTAGATGAAGATATTGGATTTATATCCCGCCCTCCATTCCGAAAAGTCTCAGAGCGGCTCACAATCTCCTTTCCCTTCCTCCCCCACAACAGACACCCTGTGAGGTAGATGAAGATATTGGATTTATATCCCGCCCTTCACTCCAAAGAGTCTCAGAGCCGCTCACAATCTCCTTTCCCTTCCTCCCCCAGAACAGACACCCTGTGAGGTAGATGAAGATATTGGATTTATATTTTGTCCTCCACTCCGAAGAGTCTCAGAGCGGCTCACAATCTCCTTTCCCTTCCTCCCCCACAACAGACACCCAGTGAGGTAGATGAAGATATTGGATTTATATCCCGCCCTCCACTCCGAAGAGTCTCAGAGCAGCTCACAATCTCCTTTACCTTCCTCCCCCACAACAGACACCCTGTGAGGTGGGTGGGGCAGGAGAGGGCTCTCACAGCAGCTGCCCTTTCAAGGACAACCTCTGCCAGGGCTATGGCTGACCCAAGTCCATTCGCACAGCTGCAAGTGAAGGAGTGGGGAATCAAACCCGGTTCTCCCAGATAAGAGTCCGCACACTTAACCACTACACCAAACTGGCACATACAGTTCCTTCCAATGGTGGTAATTGGCAACCCTGCACCGCAGAGCTGGTGGTGACCCTGCTGCATTGCTGCGCATGGCATGTTAAACCTGCATAGCTGTATCTTTGCACTACCAAGCTCACCGATCACAGTACCCGCGGCTGATGCCTGGGGTGGGGGGAACAGTGGGAGGGCTTCTAGCCCCACTGCTGGACCTCCTGATGGCACCTGGGATTTTTGGGCACTGTGTGACACAGAGTGTTGGACTGGATGGGTTATTGGCCTATCCAGCATGGCTTCTCTTATGTTCTTATGTGTGGGGCAGGGATGCTCTGTATTCTGGGTGCTTGGGGGGATGCACAGTGGGAGGGCTTCTAGTGTCCTGGCCCACTGGTGGACCTCCTGATGGCAGCTGGGTTGTTTGGCCACTGTGTGACAGAGCGTTGGATTGGATGAGCCATTCCTTTAAATGTGATGGCCTGAACTCGCTTGTCACACCCTTGCTCCTGGCTCCACCCCCAAAGTCTCCTAGCTCCACCCCCAAAGTCCCCAGATATTTCTTGAATTGGACTTGGCAACCCTACCGAGGTGGGAACTTCCAGGAGATTTCCTGAGGACTTTAGGGAGAGAAGGAATCTCAGTGGGTTCTAATGGCACAGAGCACACCCTACAAAGCAAATATCTTCTCCAAGGAATCTGATCTCTGTTGTCTGCAGAACAGCTGTCATTCTGGGAGATCTCCAGGCCCCACCTGGAGGTTAATAAGGAAAAAACAACCAATAGGTTATAGTGATCAAATAACTATGAGCCAATTTCATGTAGTGGTGAAGTGTGTGGACTCTTATCTGGGAGAACCGGGTTTGATTCCCCACTCCTCCACTTGCACCTGCTGGAATGGCCTTGGGTCAGCCATAGCTCTCTTATCTGGGAGAACCGGGTTTGATTCCCCACGCCTCCACTTGCACCTGCTGGAATGGTCTTGGGTCAGCCATAGCTCTCTTATCTGGGAGAACCTGGTTTGATTCTCCACTCCTCCACTTGCACCTGCTGGAATGGTCTTGGGTCAGCCAGAGCTCTCTTATCTGGGAGAACTGGGTTTGATTCCCCACGCCTCCACTTGCACCTGCTGGAATGGCCTTGGGTCAGCCAGAGCTCTCTTATCTGGGAGAACTGGGTTTGATTCCCCACTCCTCCACTTGCACCTGCTGGAATGGCCTTGGGTCAGCCAGAGCTCTCTTATCTGGGAGAACCGGGTTTGATTCCCCACTCCTCCACTTGCACCTGCTGGAATGGCCTTGGGTCAGCCATAGCTCTCTTATCTGGGAGAACCTGGTTTGATTCTCCACTCCTCCACTTGCACCTGCTGGAATGGTCTTGGGTCAGCCAGAGCTCTCTTATCTGGGAGAACTGGGTTTGATTCCCCACTCCTCCACTTGCACCTGCTGGAATGGCCTTGGGTCAGCCAGAGCTCTCTTATCTGGGAGAACCGGGTTTGATTCCCCACTCCTCCACTTGCACCTGCTGGAATGGCCTTGGGTCAGCCTTAGCTCTCTTATCTGGGAGAACCAGGTTTGATTCCCCACTCCTCCACTTGCACCTGCTGGAATGGCCTTGGGTCAGCCATAGCTCTCTTATCTGGGAGAACCGGGTTTGATCCCCCACTCTTCCACTCGCAGCTGCTGGAATGGACTTGGGTCAGCCAGAGCTCTGGCAGAGATTGCCCTTGAAAGGGCAGCTGCTGTGAGAGTCCTCTCTGCCCCACCCACCTCTCAGGGTGTCTGTTGTGGGGGAGGAAGGGAAGGGAGATTGTAGGATGCTGTGAGACTCTGTCCTTGAAAGGGCAGCTTCTGGGAGAGCCCTCTCAGCCCCACCCACCTCACAGGGTGTCTGTTGTGGAGGGGAGAAGATATAGGAGATTGTAAGCCACTCTGTGTCTCTGATTCAGGGGGAAGGGCGGGGTACAAATCTGCAATTCTTCTTCTTCTTATAATAACAACATTAACAGAGAAATAACAATATTCATCATTAAGCAGAATTCTTCTAAAGAAGAGTCCCGATGTACAGGAAGTCTACTTGACCAGTCCTGCTTTGATTATCCTTCTGGAAAAGTGAAGCAGAAACAGAGCCCAAAGGCATCCACGAAAAACCAACCTCAATTACAAAAAACTTTATACAAATTACTTCCTACATTAGCAACAATACTTCTAATAAATACTATTACAGAATACCCCGAAACCAAAGTCCTTCCGTTCAATACCAAAGTTCATTTCTTAGTAGTGGAAGTCCGGGGAGGTCCTTGACAAGCCATGAAGTAGGGGCCCGAGGTATTTTGTAATAGTATTTATTGGAAGCATTGTTGCTTATGTAGGAAGTCATTTGTATAAAGTTTTTCAGAACTGAGGCTGGTTTTTCGTGGATGCCTTCGGGCTCTGTTCCTGCTTGATTATTCTTCTGGCATGGGTTGCTCCATAACAACTTGTTGATAAAAGGTTTATATGTTCCGTGTCAATTACATGACTCTCTTACTGGCGTTCCCAAAGCTGCAGGAATCTTCAGTCCCAAAAGGGACGGAAAAGTCTCCAAAGAGGAAGACTACACTCAAGGCAATGGCTCACGGCCATTTTTTGCTTATTGTCCAGTGGTGACCTCGCTCCACTTTTTCCCACCTGGAGGTTGGCAACCCTACAATCAGAGCAGGTTTCTCCACTGCAGCATCTTTTGCTGTTCTTTACGTGTCGCTCCGCTGCCTGCCAAGCGACGCTGCTGCTTTCTTCCTTTTCAAGCCTGTCCTCGAAAAGCACAGAAGCCAGCCAAGCTCTGGTTTTCCCCTGGCCAAAAGAATAATCCGAATTAAGCACAAATCCACTTTCGCTGAAGCGTCTCAAAAAGGAGCCGCAACGCCAGTGCAGCGCGCCCCCTAACGTCCGCGCAGGGTAAGAACAAAAACAGTCCTTGCTTTGCGGTGGGAAGTGGGTGGGGGACTGACGCATGCGCAAAACAGAAACTCCGTCCGACGGAGGTGGAAAACAGGAAACCTGAGGGATTTGCGCATGCTCAGTGAGTGGCGAAACTGTAACGAGTAGGACCGATTACCCGGAACCATAGAGATAGAAAAACAGAGCGTCGCGCCGATTGGAAGCTGTCATTGGTTGCTAGGGGCGCAGCCTCGGAAGACCCGCCTTCGTGATGGAAGACTGACGTCATCGGGAAACGCCAAGCGCCTGAGACCGGAAATGGCGCATGGCGAAGGACGAACCAAACAGATTCACCCAGAAGGGGAGGGGCGCGCGTGCTGCGCGTGATGACGCACTCCGAAAACGTGTCCAAAGCAACCAATCAGCGCGTGGCCAGTTTGCGCGGCAGCCAATGAAATAAAAGCGCGCCAGGCTCGGAATATGGGACATTTCCCTTCCTCCCGTCTTATTACAAAGGGGCCGAAGCGGCTGGGGAGGCCCGGGTTCGAATCCCGTTGACCCCAAATTGTGCGGAGCTTCTCGGCGGGAAGGCGGTATGTTGGGAACGGCGGTTGACACGGCTCCTGTGTGGTTCAGACGATGCTGTGGGTGGCGGTGAAGGGGGCACGGGAGAGGCTTCTCGCTGCCATCTAGTGTTGCCAACCTCCAGATGGGGCCTGGAGATCTCCCGGGGGACAGGCTGAGCTCCAGGCGGTAGGGGTCAATCTCCCTGGAGGAAATGGCTGCTTTGGAGAGAGGGGGATTCTGACATTGGAGGCCGTTTGGAGATCCCTCCTTATTAATTAGGCTTGCCTGGCCAGAGAGAGATCTCGGGGTCGTGGTAGAGAACTCACTGAAAATGTCAAGACAGTGTGCGATTGCAATAAAAAAGGCCAACGCCATGCTGGGAATTGTTAGGAAGGGAACTGAAAACAAATCAGCCAGTATCGTAATGCCCCTGTATAAATCGATGGTGCGGTCTCATTTGGAATACTGTGTGCAATTCTGGTCACCGCACCTCAAAAAGGATATTATAGCATTGGGAAAAGTGCAGAAAAGGGCAACTAGAATGATTAAAGGGTTTGGAACACTTTCCCTATGAAGAAAGGTTAAAACACTTGAGGCTCTTTAGCTTGGAGAAACGTCGACTGTGGGGTGACATGATAGAGGTTGACAAGATGATGCAAGGGATGGAGAAGGAAGAGAAAGAAGTACTTTTCTCCCTTTCTCACAATACAAGAACTCGTGGGCATTCGATGAAATTGCTGAGCAGCCAGGTTAAAACGGATAGAAGGAAGTCCTTCACCCAAAGGGTGATTAATATGTGGAATTCACTGCCACAGGAGGTGGTGGCGGCTACAAGCATAGCCAGCTTCAAGAGGGAATAAACATATGGAGCAGAGGTCCATCAGTGGCTATTAGCCACAGCGTATTGTTGGAACTGTCTAGGGCAGTGATGCTCTGTATTCTTGGTGCTTCGGGGGGCACAGTGGAAGGACTTCTAGCCCCACTTGTGGACCTCCTGATGGCACTTGGGGTTTTTTTTGTGGCCACTGTGACACAGAGTGTTGGACTGGATGGGCCACTGGCCTGATCCAACAGGGCTTCTCTTATGTTCTTATGTGGCACAGAGTGTTGGACTGGATGGGCCACTGGCCTGATCCAACAGGGCTTCTCTTATGTTCTTATGTGACACAGAGTGTTGGACTGGATGGGCCATTGGCCTGATCCAACAGGGCTTCTCTTATGTTCTTATGTGACACAGAGTGTTGGACTGGATGGGCCACTGGCCTGATCCAACATGGCTTCTCTTATGTTCTTATGTGACACAGAGTGTTGGACTGGATGGGCCATTGGCCTGATCCAACATGGCTTCTCTTATGTTCTTATGTGACACAGAGTGTTGGACTGGATGGGCCATAGGCCTGATCCAACATGACTTCTCTTTTGTTCTTATGTCTGCTGGGCACTCCATTATTCCCTAGGGAGACCAATTCCCACAGGGAATAATGCAGAATTGATTTGTGGGTATCGGGGGGGGGGCTGGTTTTTGAGGTAGAGGTACCAAATTTGCAGCATAGCATCCAATGCCTCTCCTCAAAATATTCTCCAAGTTTCAAAAGAATTTGAACAGGGGGTCCCATTCTATGAGCCCCAAAAGAAGGTGCCCCTGTCCTTCATTATTTCCAATGGAGGGAAGGCACTGAAAAGGTGTGAGGTCCCTTTAAATGTGATGGCCAGAACTCCCTTTGTAGTTGAGTGGTGCTTGTCACACCCTTGCTCCTGGCTCCACCCTAGGGTTGCCAATCCCCAGGTGGGGGCAGGGGATCCCCCGGTTTGGAGGCCCTCCCCCCCACTTCAGGGTCGTCAGAAAGCGGGGGGAGGGGAGGGAAATATCTGCTGGGAACTCTGTTATTCCCTATAGAGATTTATTCCCATAGAAAGTCATGGATAATTGATCTGCGGGTATCTGGGGCTCGGGGGGGGGGGCTGTTTTTTGGGGTAGAGGCACCAAATTTTCAGTATAGCATTTAGTCAGTCAGTCACATTTTATTTGTATCCCGCCCTCCCCGACCAAGCGGCTCAGGGCGGCTAACAACAAAAACTCAATACATACATTGTAGAATAAATAGCAATTAACGACAATTAATTAAAATCCTTTAAAATTCTAAAAACATTAATACTTTTAGTGCTATTTAGTGCCTCTCCCCAAAATACCTCCCAAGTTTCAAAAGGATTGGACCTTTTGAGCCCCAAAAGAAGGTGCCCCTATCCTTCATGATTTCCTATGGAAGGAAGGAATTGAAAAGGTGTGCCGTCCCTTTAAATGTGAAGGCCAGAACTCCCTTTGGAGTTCAATTATGCTTGTCACAGCCTTGATCTTGGCTGCACCCCTAATATCTTCTGGCTCCACCCCCAAAGTCTCCTGGCTCCACCCCCAAAGTCCCCAGATATTTCTTGAATTGGACTTGGCAGCCTTATTAGGGTTGCGATATCTGAGTTGGGAAGTACCTGGAGATGGGGGGTGGGGGTGGGGACGGAGCATGCAGTGGGGACTGACCTCTGTGGGCTACCGTGTCATTGAGTCCCCCTTCCAAAGTAGCCATTTTCCCCAGAGGAATTTATTTATGAACTCATAGAGACCAATAGAAATTTAGGAAGAAATCCTGGAGGATGGTAACCCTTTGGGGAGGACCTCTGGGGTTCAGTACCACAAAGCCTACCCCCCAAAGCACTTGTTTTCTCCTGGGGAAATAATCACCTGTCTTTTAAAGGAACAGTTGTAATTCTGGGGGCTCTCCACACCTGGAGGTTGGCAATCATACATTCGGGGGATAGTGTTGGGATGAGAGGGGTTGTGGGGGGAGCTCAGGAGAATCCACCTCCCAAAAGTGGCTGTTTTCTGCATGGGCAGTGATCTTGGGATCCATTGTTCTGGGAAATCTCCAGGTGCTGTCTGGAGGTTACAACAGAACAAGAAACAACCCGTAAGGTTAAACAACCACATTCAGGGGTGGCCAACGGTAGCTCTCCAGATGTTTTCCCCTACAACTCCCATCAGTCCCAGCCAGCATGGCCAATGGCTGGGGCTGATGGGAGTTGTAGGCAAAAAAATATCTGGAGAGCTACCGTTGGCCAACCCTGCCATAGATAACACCGTGTATAAATCACTCCACTAGCGTGCTGAAACTTTAGTATGCGCTTTATTACTCCATTCACCTGTGCAAAGAAGTAACACGCTTATTAAACAATGCAGGTATTGTAATCAGCCACATTCCTGATTGTAATTTTTCTTGAAACATGCAAAAATTCACTTAGCATGCACGCTGCCACACCTGAACTGTGTCCATATGAGCCTATGAGAATTTTCTTGCCTGGACGGCATTTATTATCCTCTAACCTGGGACTGGGAGAATTATTCTGTTGTAAACCCATTTTGTGGCTGATTGTAATTGTTGCATTGTTTAATAACCCTGCCTCCCTTGTCCCCACCCCTCCCTGCAGGGGTAGGGAACAGTGGCTCTCCAGATGCTTTTTTCCTACAACTCCCATCAGCCCCAGCCAGCATGGCCAATGGCTGGGGCTGATGGGAGTTGTAAACAAAAAAAACATCTGGAGAGCCAACGTTCCTACGACTTTCCCAACCCAGCACAGGCAACTACATGTAAATTGGTACCTTTTGTAGATCTTTTCATGGCATAAGCAATTTGGCAGGAAAACAGGGATGGGGTGGTTCAGGTATGATTTTATTGTATGTGTGTAAAAATTATTATTACTTTTATCATTTTAAGTGCTGTAGATGGTATGTTTTAATTTCACATCACGGGTTTGATTCCCCACTCCTCCACTTGCACCTGCTGGAATGGCCTTGGGTCAGCCAGAGCTCTCTTATCTGGGAGAACCAGGTTTGATTCCCCACTCCTCCACTTGCAGCTGCTGGAATAGCCTTGGGTCAGCCAGATCTCTCTTATCTGGGAGAACAGAGTTTGATTCCCCACTCCTCCACTTTCAGCTGCTGGAATGGCCTTGGGTCAGCCAGAGCTCTCTTATCTGGGAGAACTGGGTTTGATTCCCCACTCCTCCACTTTCAGCTGCTGGAATGGCCTTGGGTCAGCCAGATCTCTCTTATCTGGGAGAACCGGGTTTGATTCCCCACTCCTCCACTTGCACCTGCTGGAATGGCCTTGGGTCAGCCAGATCTCTCTTATCTGGGAGAACCGGGTTTGATTCCCCCCTCCTCCACTTGCAGCTACTGGAATGGGCTTGAGTCAGCCATAACTCTCGCAGAGTTGTCCTTGAAAGGGCAGCTTATGGGGAGAGCTCTCTCAGCCTTACCCATCTCACTGGGTGTCTGTTGTGGGGGGAGGAAGGTAAAAGATTGTGGGCGGTTCTGAGACTCTGAGATTCTGAGTGGAGGCCGGGATATAAATCCAATGGCGTCTTCTTCTTCTTCCTATATATAATGAAATAATTATACAACTCGCGGCCCAGTTGCTAACAAGCCATGGACCGGGAGTTGGGGACCCCTGCAGTAGCACCTTAGAGACCAAAAAGTTTTTCGGGAGTAGAAAAGAGGCAGAGTCCAGTAGAGTCTTACAGACTAACAAAATTTGTGGGAGGGGTTGAACTTTTGTGAGTCACTTCTTCAAAGTGAGCAGTTCCTCCCCTGCCACAAAGTTTGTTAGTCTTTCAGGGGCTCCTGGACTCTGGCTCTTTTCTACTGCTTGTTGTTGTTCAGTCGCACAGTCAAGTCCGACTCTTTGCTACCCCACGGGCCAAGTCACGCCAGGCCTTCCTGTCTTCTACCATCCTCCGAAATCTGCTCAAATTCGTGTCCAGCCATTTCATCTCTTGCCGTCCCCTTCTTCTTTTGCCTTCTGTCTTTCCCAGCATCAGGGGCTTCTCCAGGGAGTGCTCCCTTCTCATTGGGTGCCCAAAAGATCTGAGCTTCGGCATCTGACCTTCCAGGGAACAGTCAGGTTGGTTTCCCTTAGGACTGACTGTATGGCTCTTCTCGCAGTCCGAGGGACTCTCGAGAGTCTTCTCCAGCACCACAGCTCAAAAGCATCTATTCTTCTGAGATCGGCCTTCCTTATGGTCCAGCTCTCACAGCCATATATTACTACTGGGAATACCATCGTTTTGACTATATGGACTTTTGTCGGCAGGGTGATGTCTTTCCCAGCATCAGGGTCTTCTCCAGGGAGTGCTCCCTTCTCATTGGGTGCCCAAAGGATTTGAGCTTCAGCTTCAGCATCTGACCTTCCAGGGAACAGTCTGGGTTGGTTTCCCTTAGGACGGACTGTTTGGCTCTTCTTGCAGTCCGAGGGACTCTCAAGAGTCTTCTCCAGCACCGCAGCTCAAAAGCATCTATTCTTCTGAGCTCGGCCTCCCTTATGGTCCAGCTCTCACAGCCATACATTACTACTGGGAATACCATCACTTTGACTATATGGACTTTTGTCGGCAGGGTGATGTCTTTCCCAGCATCAGGGTCTTTTCCAGCGAGGGCTCCCTTCTCATTGGGTGGCCAAAGGATTGGAGCTTCAGCTTCAGCATCTGACCTTCCAGGGAGCAGTCAGGGTTGATTTCCCTTAGGAGTGACTGATTGGATCTTCTTGAAGTCCAAGGGACTCTCAAGAGTCTTCTCCAGCACCACAGCTGAGCTTATGAGATTCAGAGCTCCTTTGGTCAGATATCAGAGCTTTGATTCCCAAAAGTTCATAACCCAGAAATCTTGCTGGTCTCTGAGGTGCCGCTAAACTCGAAGCCAGCTCTTCTACTGAGGGCCAGCATAGCTACCTGCTGAAAATACTTCCCCCAATGCTTTCCCCCCTGCAGCCCAGCGTGACTCCCCTGCAATGGCCGACCTCAGCGAGAGAATGCAGGAGCTGGAGGAGATGACCCAGGAGTTGCTGAAAATGATGGCCTCGGCCCAGGCAGGGAAGATCCTGAGGCGAAACCTGGAGAAACAGGAGCAGATGATTGACAAGCTCCTGCAAACCAAGAAGACCACCATGCAGCTGATCCAGGGTAAGCCCCCGACCCCGGACTTTGCTGCGCACAAGAAGAAGACTGCAGATTTATATCCCGCCCTTCTCTCTGAATCAGAGACTCAGAGCGGCTTATAATCTCCTTTATCTTCCTCCCCCACAACAGACACCCTGTGAGGTGGGTGGGCCTGAGAGAGCTCTCACAGCAGCTGCCCTTTCAAGGACAGAGACTCAGAGTGGCTTACAATCTCCTATATCTTCTCCCCCCACAACAGACATCCTGTGAGGTAGGTGGGGCTGAGAGAGCTCTCACAGCAGCTGCCCTTTCAAGGACAGAGACTCAGAGTGGCTCACAATCTCCTTTATCTTCTCCCCCCACAACAGACATCCTGTGAGGTGGGTGGGGCTTAGAGGGCTCTCACAGCAGCTGCCCTTTCAAGGACAGAGACTCAGAGTGGCTCACAATCTCCTTTATCTTCCTCCCCCGCAACACACACTCTGTGAGGTGGGTGGGGCTGAGAGGGCTCTCACAGCAGCTGCCCTTTCAAGGACAGAGACTCAGAGTGGCTCACAATTGCCTTTATCTTCCTCCCCCACAACAGACACCCTGTGAGGTGGGTGGGGCTTAGAGGGCTCTCACAGCAGCTGCCCTTTCAAGGACAGAGACTCAGAGTGGCTTACAATCTCCTATATCTTCTCCCCCCCCCCACAACAGACACCCTGTGAGGTGGGTGAGGCTGAGAAGGCTCTCGCAGCAGCTGCCCTTTCAAAGACAACCTCTGCCAGAGCTATAGCTGACCCAAGGCCATTCGAGCAGCTGCAAGTGGAGGAGTGGGGAATCAAACCCGGTTCTCCCAGATAAGAGTCCACTCACAACCACTACACCAAACTGGCTCTCAAGGGTGCGGGGGGATGGTTTTGGGATGATACACTTGTGCACTTTATTTCTATTACATCCCATCAGCCCCAGCCAGCATGGCCGATGGCTGGGGCTGATGGGAGCTGTAGGCAAAAAACATCTGGAGAGCTACTGTCGGCCACCCCTGTAATATATAAATGAAATAATTTTTTTATTTTATTTTATCAAATTTATATCCCGCCCTCCCCTAACAGGCTCAGGGCAGCTAACGACGCTTAAAAACCACACAAAACATTAAAAACAATATTCCAAAAAATAAATTCCACACATTTTTAACCATAAAATCCAAGATGCACATCGATGTTTCTGGATATCCGTACCATCCTTTCAAGGTTGGTAAAATGAGTCCCCAGCTTGCTGGGGGGGAAGTGTAGATGACTGGGGAAGGCAAGGGCAAACCACCCCGTAAAAAAGTCTGCCATGGAAACGCTTTGAAAGCAACGTCACCCCAGAGTCAGAAACGACTGGTTCATGCACAGGGCAACTTTCCTTTTTTCCACCCCAAGCTTAACGTGGCACTCTCTCTGCTTCTCTTGGAGTTTTCGGGGTCAGGAAGCATTCTTGTCAAACCCCTTTTAAAGCTGTCTGTCTCTGTGGCATAAAAGCCCTGTGGCGCAGAGTGTTAAAGCTGCAGTCCTGCAGTCCTAAGCTCTGCTCATGACCTGAGTTCGATCCCCGGCGGAAGCTGGGTTTTCAGGTAGCTGACTTGAGGTTCACTCAACCTTCCATCCTTCCGAGGTCGGTCAAAGGAGTCCCCAGCTTGCTGGGGGGGAAAGTGTAGGTGACTGGAGAAGGCAATGGCAAACCACCCTGTAAAAAGCCTGCCGTGAAAACGTTGTGAAAGCAACGTCACCCCAGAGTCGGGAACGACTGGTGCTTGCACAGGGGACCTTTCCTTTCCTTTCCTTTGCGTTTGTAATTATACAACTCACGGCCCAGTTGCTAACAGGCCACGGACCAGTACTGGTCAATGTTCCCGGGGGTTGGGGACCAAGGTTCCCTCTAAGCTGCGGAGTCTTGTGAGCAAAAATTCTACTTTGTGAGCTGCGGGCATTGAAGGCGTGAGCTCCTAGCTTTAAAGTGGTGAGCTCCTGCCTCAATTAGTGTGCTCTGGGGTCGTCCTTCCTGAGCCGAGACAAAAATGTGTGAGCTGGAGGCTAGAAATCTATGAGCTCGCTCACGCTAACTCAGCTTACAGGGAGCCCTGTTAAGGACCCCTCTTCATTGATCGGGCCTTCTCCATAGCAGCTCCCCTACTGTGGAACCAACTCCCGGAGGAGGTACGGGCCCTGCGATGTTTAGACCAAGTCCGCAGGGCCTGCGAGACCCACCTCTTTAAAATAGCCTTCACTTAATACCGAGCCAAGAAAGTCCTGCTGGATATGTTTTGTGTGTTAGTCGCTGGATTTTATGGAAGATCTTAACTATAGCACCATGTTGTTAATCGTAATGTAAGTTTTAATGATTTTAAGGATGATTTTATAATTGAAATTGTAACTATTGTATATGGTTTTATGGTACATTGCATTTACGTGTTGTGAGCCACCCTGAGCCTGCTTTGCGGGGAGGGCGGGATATAAATAAAAAGTATTATTATTATTATTATTATTATTATTATTATTATTATTATAACAGACCGATGCTTACTAGCCAGCCGCTTATTTTATTGAGGAGGCCCCCCGCATTCTTTCCGCACCTTAGAACTTATGAGCGCCGAGGAGCAGGTGGCCCAGAAGCTCTCCGACAGGGATGCGGAGCTGAAGGCGAGCCTCCAGAAGCTACAGGAAATCGAGGACCGCTTGCTTCAGGAGAGAGAGAAGGACGGCAAGCTGAAGACCAGCACGAAATATCCTTCCCTAAAGAGGCACAAAGCAGGTTCCTAACAGTCACTGCAAGTGGGCCGTAGCGGGTGGTGCCAAACCCAAAATCCTTTGGGGGGCAAACTTCAAATGTGTCTCCTTTTTAGGACCTGCCGCAAGCGTGCTGAGATCCCACCACCGGTGAGCTCCGATTGAGTAGCTCCTGCAAGTTGTTTTCCGTCCGTCTTCCCCCCCTCCCCTCCCCCGGGGCCACAGTTCAGCAAGTGCTGAACTTTAGAAATTACACTTGGAGGGGCTTTCTCTAGAAGAAGAAGATTTATACCCCACCCCTTCTCTTTGAATCAGTCTCAGAGGGGCTCACAATCTCCTTTATCTTTCTTCCCCACAACAGACACCCTGTGAGGTGGGTGGGGCTGAGAGAGCTTTCCCAGAAGCTGCCCTTTCAAGGACAGCTCTGCGAGAGCTATGGCTGACCCAAGGCCCTTCTAGCAGCTGCAAGTGGAGGAATGAGGAATCAAACCCTGTGAGGTGGATGGGGCTGAGAGAGGTCTCACAGAAGTGACCCTTTCAAGGACAACTCCTACAAGAGCTATTGCTGACCCAAGGCCCTTCCAGCAGCTGCAAGTGGAGGAGTGGGGAATCAAACCCTATGAGGTTGGTGGGGCTGAGAGAGGTCTCACAGAAGTGGCCCTTTTAAGGACAGCTCTGCAAGAGCTATGGCTGACCCAAGGCTCTTCTAGCAGCTGCAAGTGGAGGAGTGGGGAATCAAACCCTGTGAGGTGGGTGGGGCTGCGAGAGCTCTCCCAGAAGCTGCCCTTTCAAGGACAACCTCTGTGAGAGCTATGGCTGACCCAAGGCCATTTCAGCAGCTGCAAGTGAAAGAGTGGGGAATCGAAGCCGGCTCTCCCAGATAAGAGTCTGTGCACTTCACCACTACACCAAACTGGCTCTCTAGGCTTGGTTACACAATCTGGAGTGTGAGGTAGTTACCCTGAGGTTTTAAAAATCCTGCAATAGCTACTTCAGCCCCACCAGATGAGGAAATCCTGAGGATTTTAGCCATGTGTGTCCATACGTTTCCCTGAGGTTTTTTTTTTGGTGGGGTGCTAAGTAGTCCTAGTTTTGGAGTTAAGTTGGAGGTAAATTTCCTTAATGCTGGAGAAATACAGAGTTGAGGAAGGAGCTGGAAGCGCTGAGAGAAGAAATTGAAAAACAGGAGAAGAAGTCAGCTGAGGGAAGCAGTGCCTCCAAGTCAGCAATGTGAGTCTAGACCTGTGCTAGCTTCGTAGAGTTGTGGTGAAACACTTCTTCTGTGTAGCAACCTTGGTGGTCTCCCTTCCAAGAGCTAGCCTGGGCCCTCAAGGTCAAGGCAAGAGATGCACTGAGGCGGTTTGCCGTTGCCTGCCTCTGCGTGGCGACCCTGGCACTTCCTCGGTGGTGTCCCTTCCAAGTCCTAACCAAGGTTGACCTTGCTTAGCTTCTGAGATCTGATGAGAATGGCCTAGCCTGGGCCCTCCAGGTCAAGGCAGGAGATGAACAGAGGCGGTTTGCCATTGCCTACCTCTGCATAGCAACCCTGGTCCTCCTGGTGGTCTCTCCTCCAAGTCCTAACCAAGCTTGACCTTGCTTAGCTTCTGAGATCTGATGAGACTGGCCTAGCTTGGGCTCTCCAGGTCAAGGCAAGAGATGAACAGAGGCGGTTTGCCATTGCCTGCCTCTGCGTAGCAACCCTGGACCTCCTGGTGGTCTCTCCTCCAAGTCCTAACCAAGGTTGACCTTGCTTAGCTTCTGAGATCTGATGAGACTGGCCTAGCTTGGGCTCTCCAGGTCAAGGCAAGAGATGAACAGAGGCGGTTTGCCATTGCCTGCCTCTGCGTAGCAACCCTGGACCTCCTGGTGGTCTCTCCTCCAAGTCCTAACCAAGGTTGACCTTGCTTAGCTTCTGAGATCTGATGAGACTGGCCTAGCTTGGGCTCTCCAGGTCAAGGCAAGAGATGAACAGAGGTGGTTTGCCATTGCCTACCTCTGCGTAGCAACCCTGGACCTCCTGGTGGTCTCTCCTCCAAGTCTTGACCAGGGCCCACCCTGCTTTGCTTCTGAGATCTGACTAGACTGGGCTAGCCTGGGCCATCCAAGGCAAGGCGAGAGACAACCAGAGCTGGTTGGTTATTGCCTGCCTCTGCACAGCAACCCTGAACCTCCCTGGTGGTCTCCCTTGCAAGTCCTAACCAAGGTTGACCTTGCTTAGCTTCTGAGGTCTGATGAGACTGGGCTAGCCTGGGCCATCCAAGGCAAGAGATGAACGGAGGCGGTTTGCCGCTGCCCGCCTCTGCGTAGCAACCTCCCAACTTCCTCGGTGGTGTCCCTTCCAAGTCCTAACTCAGGCTGATCTTGCTTAGCTTCTGAGATCTGATGAGACTGGGCTAGCTTGGGCCCCCCAGGTCAAGGCAAGAGTTGAACGGAGGCGGTTTGCCGCTGCCCGCCTCTGCGTAGCGACCTCCCAACTTCCTCGGCGGCGTCCCCTCCAAGTCCTATCCAGGGCCGACCTCGCTTAGCTTCTGAAGGAGACTGAGCTAGCTTGGGCCATCGACGTTAAAAGACAAGCTGGGGTGGGTTTGCCATTTCCCTCCTGTGCGTAGCAACGCTGGGTTTTTCTTGGCCGTCTCCCGCCTAAATACCCACCGACCTCGCTTGGCTTCCAAGGTCAGGCCAACCTGGGCCGTCCACATGTCAAGACGAGAGAGGAACCGAGGTTTGCCGTTGGCTTCCTGTGTAGCGACCCTGGACTTCCTTGGTGGTCTCCCCTCTAAGTATTAACCAGGGCATGGCAGGGATTCCTCCTCTTGGAACGCGTCTCGTGGGTGCGTGGCTTCTCCCTCAGCCCCTCCGACTCTTTGCCTTGCAGGCACCTCTCGCAGCTGTATTATCGGATCTGCCCCATCGACTGGGACTACTCCTGTGAGCCAACGCTTATCAAAGGAAGTATCCTTTCTGCTCTAATGACCCATGAAGCTGCCCTTTACCGGATCAGGCCCTCGGCCCATCGAGGTCAGCCTGGTCTACTCAGACTGGCAGCGGCTCTCTAGGGCAAGGGTGTCAAACATGCAGTCTGGGGGCCGAATCAGGCCCCCGAGCAGCTGGCTGTCATCTGCTTCCTTCTCCCTATAGCCTGCTCCCTTCCACATCACAGCTTGCTTTGCCAGGCTTGCTCAATTGCACAGAGCTACAGAGCAAAACCTCTCTTCCTTCTGTTGGCTGAGGCTCCCCCCCCCCGTACCCTGGGGAAGGCAGGAAAGCGCCACAGCTTCCTTTGCCCAGTTCTCTGGATCTCAGGGGAGAAATACAAAGAAAGCATCTTTCAGGCCAAGGAGCGCTAACGGGCGAGCCGGAGGCTAAAGAAATTGTGAGCTAACTCAGCTTAGAGGGAACATTGCCTGTGAGGTAGGTGGGGCTGAGAGAGTTCTGACAGAAACTGCTCTTGAGGCACAGCCCTGTGAGAACGCGTAGCTGACCCAAGGTCACATCAGCAGGTGCATGTGGAGGAGTGGGGGGCTCAAACCTGGTTCTGAGAGAAGTTGTGGCTGACCCATGGTGCGTATTGGAAAAAGTGCAGGAAAGGGCAACTAGAATGATTAAAGGTTTGGAACACTTTCCCTATGAAGAAAGGTTAAAATGCTTGGGGCTCTTTAGCTTGGAGAAATGTCACTGCGGGGTGACATGAGACAGGTTTACTAGATTATGCATGGGATGGAGAAGGTAGAGAAAGAAGTCCTTTTCTCCCTATCTCACAATACAAGAACGCGTGGGCATTCAATGAAATTGCTGAGCAGTCGGGTTAAAACAGATAAAAGGAAGTCCTTCACCCAGAGGGTGATTAACATGTGGAATTCACTGCCACATGACGTGGTGGCGGCTACAAGCATAGCCAGCTTCAAGAGGGATTGGATAAAAATATGGAGCAGAGCTCCATCAGTGGCTATTAGCCAGTGTGTGTGTATATATATATCTTGGCCACTGTGTGACACAGAGTGTTGGACTGCATGGGCCATTGGCCTGATCCAACATGGCTTCTCTTATGTTCTTATGTATGGCAGGATGGGGAATCAAACCTGGTTCTCCCAGATTAGGAGTCCGCACACTTAATCACCGCCCTGAACCAGCTCGGGAATTTCTTTGCAGGGGAGGGAAAACGGTGTTGGTTTTTTTCTTTAACCCTTTCCTCCCCTCAGCCCACCATGGGCCAGACGTCGCTCAGCCGTTCAGCTTCGAGAGCGGCCAACACTCCCGCTGCTTCGTGAGCGACTACCTCTGGAGCTTGGTGCCTACATCCTGGTGAAGTGCAGGCTGGAAAATTGCAGCAAGCGTGCAGCAGATGTATACTTGTGCCTAAAAGCAATTTGTTCTTCTCTCTCTTTGTTTTTGCTTTAAGGGGAAAGTTGTATTTTTTTGAAGCACAATAAATTGAGAAAACATTTAGTACTAATCACAAAAAAGTAATTTTATTTGTGTGAAAAGTGTAATTCGAAAAAAAACCCGCTTCAGTTTATATAATATTGTCGGGCGCCGGACTGCTGCAACGGGACTCCCCCCCGCCCCCAAAAGAAAAGCAATGCTCACCCAGGCCTAGTACCTGCCATTCCCTGTAATGACTAATAAGAACCATTTAGGCCTGGCTGCTCCTGAGCGTTCATGTTCCCATTGATACTGTTACTTACCTGCAAGAGCATCGGTCATGTACGAAAAAAGCCTGGCTCTCCCACTCGGACCGCTTCTCTTCTTTCGCTCCTTACGCTTTCTAAGAACTCGCCCAGGAGGAGAGCTGGGAGTCCATGCTCAAAACGTCCGCATGACACAGCGTTCAGAGAGAGGGGCTGCTGCCTGCCCCTGCAGGCATGGAAAACAGTGGCAGTAGAAAGCAGAATACGAAACAACCGCGCCCAAAACATACTTTACGCTTCCGCTAAAGCAGAAATGGTCAGGAGCTTTTTACAAGCGCACAAGCGTCAAGAAATCATTATCGCCGTACCAAACTTTCAAAGCACAGAGTCCCATAAGAAACAAGTCCGTTTTCACCGCGTGACTCCGGAAGAGTCCTCAGTCCTTCGTGGGCTGTAGAAGATCCCAAATAAATTTCCGATGTGAAGTCTGTCCGCAGAACTCGGCTCCAAAGGGAAATTTGCCTTCACGTGATCGCCAGCTTGAATCATCACGTTTTGCTGAATACACCTTTTTTCATAAGACAAATAATTATACTTGCTGGAAGGGGCCTCCAGGGCCATCTAGTCCAACCCCCTGCACAATGCAGGAAACTCACAGAGGCGGATTTGGAGCTGAGTTCTGCGGATAGCCTTTGCGTTGGAAATTTATTTGAGATTTTCTACATCCCGTTGAGGACTGGGAACTCTTCCGGAGTCACGCAGTGAAACCGACTTGTTCTTTACGGGATTCTGTGCTTTTAAAGTTTGGTATTGCAATATCGATTTATCGACGCTTGGGCGCTTGCAAAAATTCCTGACTTGTTTCTACTTTAACGGAAGTGTTAAGTATTTGTTTGCAGGCACGGCAGAATACTAAGCAGCACGTGACTGATTAATTTCAGAAAACTGCAACCATAATGTGCAGTTAAACATTTCTGAAGTTGTTCCTTCAGCTCGCTGCCTCATCCCTCAAAAGCCCAGCCTAACGTGCAGAGGGTCCCAGCAATTGGCAGCTGTCGCTATCCCGACACAGAAAAAAGAGCTGTGATTCGGCAGTCATGCCTCCCGGTTGAGTTTAAACAGGTCCGGAAATCCTTGGCGCTCGCCCGTGGCCCTGGCGGAAAAGGGCTCAGCAGCTCTGTCTGAAGGCCAGGCCCTCTCCCGCTCGTTTTCCTTCGGCCTTGTTGCTCTGACAGTTACAGTTGCTGTCCTCCTGCTTCCGGCAGGGCTCCATGGTGATTGCCACCCCCACTCCGCTGCGCCCCGACGTCATGTGCGTCACTTCCACCCACGTGTCTGTGGCGGGGTCGTAACATTCCACGCTGGCCAGGAAAGTCTCTCCGTCGTAGCCGCCTGCGGGAGAACACCAGCAATTAATGCGTTGTTGGTTTGAGTACTGTAATCCAGGGGCTGCAGAGCCTATAGACACAGCCCTCACGCACCAAGCTAGTTAGAATCATGAGAGTTCAAAGGGACCTCCAGGGCCACCTAGTCCAACCCCCTGCGCAGTGCAGGAAACACAAACACCTCCCCCTAAATTCACAGGATCCTCATTGCTGTCAGATGGCCATCTAGCCTCTGCTTAAAAACCTCCAAGGAAGGAGAGCCCACCACCTCCCGAGGAAGCCCCTTCCACTGAGGAACCGCTCTGACCTCACAAACACCTCCCCCTAAATTCACAGGATCTTCATTACTGTCAGAGGGCCATCTAGCCTCTGTTGAAAAACCTCCAAGGAAGGAGAGCCCACCACCTCCCGAGGAGGAAGCCTGTTCCACTGAGGAACCGCTCTAAACTCACAAACACCTCCCCCTAAATTCACAGGATCTTCATTGCTATCAGATGGCCATCTAGCCTCTGCTTAAAAACCTCCAAGGAAGGAGAGCCCACCACCTCCTGAGGAGGAAGCCTGTTCCACTGAGGAACCGCTCTAAACTCAGAAATACCTCCCCCTAAATTCACAGGATCTTCATTACTGTCAGAGGGCCATCTAGCCTCTGTTGAAAAACCTCCAAGGAAGGAGAGCCCACCACCTCCCGAGGAGGAAGCCTGTTCCACTGAGGAACCGCTCTAAACTCACAAACACCTCCCCCTAAATTCACAGGATCTTCATTGCTATCAGATGGCCATCTAGCCTCTGCTTAAAAACCTCCAAGGAAGGAGAGCCCACCACCTCCTGAGGAGGAAGCCTGTTCCACTGAGGAACCGCTCTAAACTCAGAAATACCTCCCCCTAAATTCACAGGATCCTCATTGCTATCAGATGGCCATCTAGCCTCTGTTGAAAAACCTCCAAGGAAGGAGAGCCCACCACCTCCCAAGGAGGAAGCCTGTTCCACTGAGGAACCGCTCTAAACTCAGAAACACCTCCCCCTAAATTCACAGGATCTTCATTGCTGTCAGATGGCCATCTAGCCTCTGCTTAAAAACCTCCGAGGAAGGAGAGCCCACCACCTCCCGAGGAAGCCTGTTCCACTGAGGAATCGCTCTAATGGTCAGGAAGTTCTTCCTAATGTTGAGCCGGAAATTCTTCTGATTTAATTTCAACCCATTGAAGAAGAAGATATTGGATTTCTATCCAGCCCTCCACTCCGAAGAGTCTCAGAGCGGCTCACAATCTCCTTTCCCTTCCTCCCCCACAACAGACACCCTGTGAGGTGGGTGGGGCGGAGAGGACTCTCACAGCAGCTGCCCTTTCAAGGACAACCTCTGCCAGAGCTATGGCGGACCCAAGGCCATGCTAGCAGGTGCAAGTGGAGGAGTGGGGAATCAAACCCGGTTCTCCCAGATAAGAGTCCGCACACTTAACCATTACACCAAATTGGTTCTGGTCCTACCTTCCAGGGCCTCAGAAAACAATTCCACCCCAACCTCTATAGGACAGCCCTTCAAGTCCTTGAAGATGGTGATCCTATCACCTCTCAGCTGCCTCCTCTCCAGGCTAAACATCCCCAGCTCCTTCAACCTTTCCACATAGGACTTGGTCTCCAGACCCCTCACCGTCTTCGTCACCCTCCTTTGGACCCCTTCCAGCTTGTCTATATCCTTCTTAAATTGTGATGCCTAAAATTGAACACAATGCGCCAAGTGAGGTCTTACCAGAGCAAAGCGATACCATCACTTCACGTGACCTGGACACTATCCTTCTGTTGATACAGCCCAAAATTGCATTTGCCTTTTTAGCCGCAGCATCACACTGTTGACTTATGTTCAGCGTATGGTCCCCTAAGGCCCCGAGATCCTTTTCGCACAGACTACTGCTAAGACAAATCTCCCCCATCCTGTAGCCATGCATTGGATTTTTCCTACCTAAATGCAGACCTTTACATTTATCCCTATTAAGGAATAGTTAGGAAATTAGTTAGGAAGTAGTGTTCCTGTTTCCTACCTGCCAGAGGGAAGAAATTTAAGTTTCAGGTACTAAGGTACTCTAAAGGTACAGCAGTTTACAACTCTTGCAATATATCTTATGAAAGAAGAATACATTCATAAACATTCACACCTTTAAAAAGATATTACAGCACTGGAAAAAGTGCAGAAAAGAGCAACTAGAATTATTAAAAGGTTGGAACACTTTCCCTATGAAGAAAGGCTAAAACACTTGGGGCTCTTTAGCTTGGAGAAACGATAACTGAGGGGTGACATGATAGAGGTTTAGAAGAAGATGACTGTAGATTTACACCCCACCTTTCTCTCTGAATCAGAGTCTAAGAGCGGCTTATGGTCTCCTTTATCTTCCTCCCCTACAACAGACACCTTTTGAGGTAGGTGGGGCTGAGAGAGCTCTCCCAGAAGCTGCCCTATGAAGGACAACTACAAGAGCTATGGCTGACCCAAGGCCATTCCAGCAGGTGCAAGTGGAGGAGTGGGGAATCAAACCCGGTTCTCCCACATTTCGCACACTTAACTGGCTCTCAAGATTATGCATGGGACAGAGAAGGTAGGGAAAGAAGTACTTTCTCTACCTTCTCTATCCCATGTTGGATCAATGTCACACAGTGGCCAAAACCCAGGGACTATCAGGAGGTCCACCAACAGGGCCAGACCTCCAGAAGCTCTCCCAGTTTCAACTTCCACCTGTCTTTCTCCCTTTTAAACTCTCAGCGAAGAGTTGCACAGTTGGAGGGAAAAGGATGGAAACGGGTAAGTTCAAAAAGATGCCAAAAAGATCTGGCGGCTTTTTAAGGTCACAGAGAGAGACACCTAATGGGAATTAAAGAGGGGTGGCCACGGGGTAGAGCTCTCACCCCGATTCACAGTAGATTCAGAAAGAATCTCTTTCGTGGAGCACAAATTGAGCAGAGACTTTGCTATTAATGCAGGGATAGATGCGGGAGCTGCCTCCCTCTCTCAGCTTAGTTCAACCCTCTTTGAAAGCCGCTGTAGCCCAGAAGGCTATTAACAGCTCCCAGCCTCCAACAGCTGGTGCTTTACCTGGATTTACCTACCTACCTGAATACAAAACAGAAATGGAACGGAGGCAGGAACTGGGGATTTACGGCTATACTTTGAAAGACGATTAGCAGGAGGTAAACCCGCATTAAACTCACTGAAATCCCTTTGTAAATAAATACACACAGGGTCAGGCTGCAAAAACCAAGTCAAAGTGTTTGCTCTTAGATCAGGGGTGGCCAATGGTAGCTCTCCAGATGTTTGGGGGGTTTTTGCCTACAACTCCCATCAGCTCCAGCCATTGGCCATGCTGGCTGGGGCTGATGGGAGTTGTAGGCAAAAAAAAAAACCATCTGGAGAGCTACCGTTGGCCACCCCTGGAATATATAAAGGCCAAGCCCAGGAAGTGGGGGTTCTTTCCCTGGAAGGCTGAGCTGGAAGCAGGCTGTAGCCTGGAGAGCTGGAAGCAGGGGAAAGACCCTTACCCAGGGGGGTAAGTGCTGGTAAGAGTAGGGACTGGAAGATAGACGTGTTAGGGCAGGGGTGGCCAACGGTAGCTCTCCAGATGTTTTTTGCCTACAACTCCCATCAGCCCCAGCCATTGGCCATGCTGGCTAGGGCTGATGGGAGTTGTAGGCAAAAAAAAAAATCTGGAGAGCTACCGTTGGCCACCTGTCTTAGATGTTTAACTCCAGCTGTAGGATAACTTTGTGAGTGTGGAAAAAAAAAATTCTGGCCTCAACTCAGAACATCCTCTGATTCAGGCCAAGGAGTAGAATCAGTGTTCCCTCTAAGCTGAGTTAGTGTGAGTCAGCTCACAGTTTTTTTAGCCTCTGGCTCACACATTTTTGTCTTTGCTCAGGAAGGATGTCTCCAGAGCAAACGATGTGGTAGCTCACAACCTTAATGCCAGTAGCTCATAAAGCAGAATGTTTGCTTAGAGGGAACATTGGTAGCAACCTCAGGACGAGAACTTCCAGAGGGACAGGCTAGGTCTTGGGGCACCTTTGGAAGAGCCTCTTGGGTGCAGCACCACAAAATGGCTGCCAGAGGGGGCAGAACCAGCCATAAAATGGCAGCCACAGCTTACCTTCAGTCACACCATGAAGATCCTTGGGCTGTTGAATGACAGAGAGGATGACACGGTAGAAGTGACATGATAGAGGTTTACAAGATTATGCCTGGGATAGAGAAGGTAGAGAAAGAAGTCCTTTTCTTCCCTTCTCACAACACAAGAACTCGTGGGCACTCCATGAAATTGCTGAGCAGTCAGATTAGAACGGATAAAAGGAAGTCCTTCACCCAAAGGGTGATCAACACGTGGAATTCACTGCCACAGTTAGTGGTGGTGGCTGCAAGCATAGCCAGCTTCAAGAGGGGACTGGATAAACATCTGGAGCAGAGGTCCATCAGTGGCTCTTAGCCACAGAGTATTGTTGGAACTGTCTGGGGCAAGTGATGCTCTGCATTCTTGGTGCTTGGGGGAGGCACAGTGGGGGGGCTTCTAGTGTCCTGGCCCCACTGATGGCACCTGGTTTTTTGGCCCCTGTGTGACACAGAGTGTTGGACTGGATGGGCCATTGGCCTGATCCAACATGGCTTCTCTTATGTTCTTATCACAGAAAGAAGTTGAAACAAAGAAAAAGAATAACCATGACGCGATGTATGAACATATGAAGCTGCCTTATGCTGAACCAGACCCTACACGGGGGGGGGGGGGGGGGGGGGGTGTGGGAGCAGATGCGCTGGCTCCCATTCCCCGCACATGAGAGAATTAGGCATGCCCCTCACATATATGCATT
This sequence comes from Heteronotia binoei, assembly GCF_032191835.1. Lineage (NCBI taxonomy): Eukaryota > Metazoa > Chordata > Lepidosauria > Squamata > Gekkonidae > Heteronotia > Heteronotia binoei. The sequence continues at coordinate 5,349,418 of NC_083235.1, forward strand.
CAACATGGGCAAAGTACATATAAGTTTCTTCATATCCCTCTGAAACCCATGACTTGCTTCTAACAGTCCTAGTCTTAGGGAAAGGACCTGTGCATATACAGCTTGTCTATACTAGGGGCGTCAAACATACAGCCCGGGGGCTGAATCTGGCCCCCAGAGGGCTCCTATCCGGCCTCTGAGCAACTGGCCACCATCTGCTTCCTTCTCCCTCTCTCTTGCTTCCTTCAGCAACACAGCTTGCTTTCCCAGGCTTGCATAATCGCACAGGAGCTACAGAGCAAAGTCTCAGTTTTCTCCATTGGCTGAGGCTCCTCCCTTGGGGAGGAAGGGGGGGGGGAAGGATAGCTTTGCCAGGCTCTGTCAATTGCACAGTTGAGTCTCTCTTTCCTCTGTTGGCTGAGGCTCCTCCCCCCTCCTGGTCCCCTGGGGAAGGAAGGAAAGAGCCAGAGCTTCCTTTGCTCAGTTCCCTGGATCGCGCGGGAGAGATCCAAAGCTAGCACCTTTAAGACCAACAAGCGCTAACGTTTTAAAGTTTTTTTAAAATCTTAAATTGTGTTTGTCTGCGTCCTTTACAAAGTTTATATCTCTGCTACCTAATCTCAAATAGGTACGCTCACGGCCTGGCCAAGCTCTCATTTATGTCAGATTCAGCCCATGTAACAAATCAGTTCGACACCCCTGGTCTATACGGTGTGCTCTCTGCCCGTGCGCCGTGAATGCTTGTTGGGGCGGGAGGGGGAGGATGCAGCATGCTCAGTGGCAAGTTCAAGAAGAAGAAGAAGAAGATACTGGATTTATATCCCGTCCTCCACTCCGAAGAGTCTCAGAGCGGCTCACAATCTCCTTTCCCTTCCTCCCCCACAACAGATACCCTGTGAGGTAGATGAAGATATTGGATTTATATCCCGCCCTCCACTCCGAAGAGTCTCAGAGCGGCTCACAATCTCCTTTCCCTTCCTCCCCCACAACAGATACCCTGTGAGGTAGATGAAGATATTGGATTTATATCCCGCCCTCCACTCCGAAGAGTCTCAGAGCGGCTCACAATCTCCTTTCCCTTCCTCCCCCACAACAGACACCCTGTGAGGTAGATGAAGATATTGGATTTATATCCCGCCCTCCACTCCGAAGAGTCTCAAGAGCGGCTCACAATCTCCTGTCCCTTCCTCCCCCACAACAGACACCCTGTGAGGTAGATGAAGATATTGGATTTATATCCCGCCCTCCACTCCGAAGAGTCTCAGAGCGGCTCACAATCTCCTTTCCCTCCCTCCCCCACAACAGACACCCTGTGAGGTAGATGAAGATATTGGATTTATATCCAGCCCTCCACTCCGAAGAGTCTCAGAGCGGCTCACAATCTCCTTTCCCTTCCTCCCCCACAACAGACACCCTGTGAGGTAGATGAAGATATTGGATTTATATCCCGCCCTCCACTCCGAAGAGTCTCAGAGCGGCTCACAATCTCCTGTCCCTTCCTCCCCCACAACAGACACCCTGTGAGGTAGATTAAGATATTGGATTTATATCCCGCCCTCCACTCCGAAGAGTCTCAGAGCGGCTCACAATCTCCTTTCCCTCCCTCCCCCACAACAGACACCCTGTGAGGTAGATGAAGATATTGGATTTATATCCAGCCCTCCACTCCGAAGAGTCTCAGAGCGGCTCGCAATCTCCTTTCCCTTCCTCCCCCACAACAGACACCCTGTGAGGTAGCTGAAGGTATTGGATTTATATCCCGCCCTCCACTCCGAAGAGTCTCAGAGCGGCTCACAATCTCCTTTCCCTCCCTCCCCCACAACAGACACCCTGTGAGGTAGATGAAGATATTGGATTTATATCCAGCCCTCCACTCCGAAGAGTCTCAGAGCGGCTCGCAATCTCCTTTCCCTTCCTCCCCCACAAGAGACACCCTGTGAGGTAGATGAAGATATTGGATTTATATCCCGCCCTCCACTCCGAAGAGTCTCAGAGCGGCTCACAATCTCTTTTCCCTTCCTCCCCCCCAACAGACACCCTGTGAGGTAGATGAAGATATTGGATTTATATCCCGCCCTCCACTCCGAAGAGTCTCAGAGCGGCTCACAATCTCTTTTCCCTTCCTCCCCCCCAACAGACACCCTGTGAGGTAGATGAAGATATTGGATTTATATCCAGCCCTCCACTCCGAAGAGTCTCAGAGCGGCTCGCAATCTCCTTTCCCTTCCTCCCCCACAACAGACACCCTGTGAGGTAGATGAAGATATTGGATTTATATCCCACCCTCCACTCCGAAGAGTCTTAGAGCGGCTCACAATCTCCTTTCCCTTCCTCCCCCCCAACAGACACCCTGTGAGGTAGATGAAGATATTGGATTTATATCCAGCCCTCCACTCCGAAGAGTCTCAGAGCGGCTCGCAATCTCCTTTCCCTTCCTCCCCCACAACAGACACCCTGTGAGGTAGATGAAGATATTGGATTTATATCCCGCCCTCCACTCCGAAGAGTCTCAGAGCGGCTCACAATCTCTTTTCCCTTCCTCCCCCCCAACAGACACCCTGTGAGGTAGATGAAGATATTGGATTTATATCCCGCCCTCCACTCCGAAGAGTCTCAGAGCGGCTCACAATCTCTTTTCCCTTCCTCCCCCCCAACAGACACCCTGTGAGGTAGATGAAGATATTGGATTTATATCCTGCCCTCCACTCTGAAGAGTCTCAGAGCGGCTCACAATCTCTTTTCCCTTCCTCCCCCCCAACAGACACCCTGTGAGGTAGATGAAGATATTGGATTTATATCCCACCCTCCACTCCGAAGAGTCTTAGAGCGGCTCACAATCTCCTTTCCCTTCCTCCCTCCCCCCAACAGACACCCTGTGAGGTAGATGAAGATATTGGATTTATATCCCACCCTCCACTCCAAAGAGTCTCAGAGCAGCTCACAATCTCCTTTACCTTCCTCCCCCACAACAGACACCCTGTGAGGTAGATGAAGATATTGGATTTATATCCCGCCCTCCACTCCAAAGAGTCTCAGAGCGGCTCACAATCTCCTTTACCTTCCTCCCCCACAACAGACACCCTGTGAGGTAGATGAAGATATTGGATTTATATCCCGTCCTCCACTCCGAAGAGTCTCAGAGCGGCTCACCATCTCCTTTCCCTTCCTCCCCCACAACAGACACCCTGTGAGGTAGATGGATTTATATCCCGCCCTCCACTCTGAAGAGTCTCAGAGCGGCTCACAATCTCCTTTCCCTTCCTCCACCCCCCCAACAAACACCCTGTGAGGTAGATGAAGATATTGGATTTATATCCCGCCCTCCACTCCGAAGAGTCTCAGAGCGGCTCACAATCTCCTTTACCTTCCTCCCCCACAACAGACACCCTGTGAGGTAGATGAATATATTGGATTTATATCCCGTCCTCCACTCCGAAGAGTCTCAGAGCGGCTCACCATCTCCTTTCCCTTCCTCCCCCACAACAGGCACCCTGTGAGGTGGGTGGGGCTGGAGAGGGCTCTCACAGCAGCTGCCCTTTCAAGGACAACCTCTGCCACAGCTATGGCTGACCCAAGGCCATTCCAGCAGCTGCAAGTGGAGGAGTGGGGAATCAAACCCGGTTCTCCCAGATAAGACTCCGCACACTTAACCAGTAACCAAACTGTCTCTGTTGTATGGGTGGGTGGGGGGAACCAGCACACACCCACACACTTCTCTACATGAACAACACATATCAAGGGCTGAAGTCGGCTTCTACTAAGCTGGCTGCCACCTCCTCCTCCAGCAGACAGATCCAGGCCCTCCCTACCCACCCACCCAACCCACACCTTACCCAGCACATAAATCTTCCCCTGGTGAACCGTGACTCCCAGCGCGCTCCGTCGATGGATCATGGACGCCGCAAAGGACCAGGTGCACGCCTCCACATCGTAACGCTCCATGCTGTTCAGCTGGTCCGTGCCGTCGTAGCCCCCCATCGCGTAGATGCAGTTATTCAGGGCACAGACCCCTGTGTGGAACAAGGAAGCGTTGTTATGCTCAGGCTGGGGTGTCTACAGCAGGGGCCCCCAAGCTGATGGAGCTTACAGGAGCCTTTGGGATTCTCTGACACTAGGGAATGGACACAGCCACAAAATGGCTGCTACAGTAGGTGCAGCCAGCCACAAAATGGTAGTCACAGTGGACGGAGCCAGCACCAAAATGGCTGCCACAGTGGGTGGAGCCAGCCACAAAATGGTAGTCACAGTGGATGGAGCCAGCCACAAAATGGTAGTTACAGTGGATGGAGCCAGCACCAAAATGGCTGCCACAGTGGGTGGACCCAGCCACAAAATGGTAGTCACAGTGGATGGAGCCAGCCACAAAATGGTAGTTACAGTGGATGGAGCCAGCACCAAAATGGTAGTCACAGTGGACGGAGCCAGCACCAAAATGGCTGCCACAGTGCATGGAGCCAGCCACAAAATGGTAGTTACAGTGGACGGAGCCAGCACCAAAATGGCTGCCACAGTGGGTGGAGCCAGCCACAAAATGGTAGTCACAGTGGACGGAGCCAGCACCAAAATGGCTGCCACAGTGGGTGGAGCCAGCCACAAAATGGTAGTTACAGTGGATGGAGCCAGCACCAAAATGGCTGCCACAGTGGGTGGAGCCAGCCACAAAATGGTAGTCACAGTGGATGGAGCCAGCCACAAAATGGTAGTTACAGTGGATGGAGCCAGCACCAAAATGGCTGCCGCAGTGCGTGCAGCCAGCCACAAAATGGTAGTCACAGTGAACGGAGCCAGCACCAAAATGGCTGCCACAGTGGGTGGAGCCAGCCACAAAAGGGTAGTCACAGTGGACAGATACAGCACCAAAATGGCTGCCACAGTGGGTGGAGCCAGCCACAAACTGGTAGTCACAATGGATGGAGCCAGCCACAAAATGGTAGTTACAGTGAATGGAGCCAGCACCAAAATGGCTGCCACAGTGGGTGGTGCCAGCCGCAAAACAACTAGGGAGCAGGCCTTCTTGATAATGGCACCCCAATGGTAGAACCAGCTGCCAGAGGAGGTGCGGGCCCTGCGGGATTTTAACCAGTTCCGTAGGGCTTGTAAAATGGCACCAAAATGGCTGCCACAGTGGGTGGAGCCAGCCACAAAATGGTAGTCACAGTGGATGGAGCCAGCACCAAAATGGCTGCCACAGTGGGTGGAGCCAGCCACAAAATGGTAGTCACAATGGATGGAGCCAACATCAAAATGGCTGCCACAGTGGGTGGAGCCAGCAACAAAAAATCAGAGAGCAAGATTATATAGAACTCTAAAAGTAACACTCCAGCATTTCAAGTTCAACAGGAGGCCTTTTAATCTACATACCCAAAGCCCCAACCTGACCAATTCGCTTTCTAAAAAAACACTTGGTGAGCTCTAGGAAAGGTGTCAGTGGGAACTTGGGTGCCCATGAGCGCCATGTTGGGGATCCCTGCTCTACAACAACACCCTCAATGCACCACAAATGCGTGCCCAGGACATTCCTATCCCAACCTCAACTGAAAAGCGTTTGGAAACATCAGTGCACCAGGGTTTTCTGAATCCATGTTCCCCAGGGCCCTCAAAGCTCCTGTTTTTCTGTGGTGGAAAGCAGTTCGAGAACCAGCATGTGCTGCATGACACCCTTGCAAGAGTACTATAGTCCTTGGTACTGAGAAAGACCTTGACCTGAGACCTTGGCTCAGTGGCAGAGCCTCTGCTTGGAGTGCAGAAGGTCCCAGGTTCAATCCAGCATCTCCAGTTAAAAAGGACCAGGCAGGAGGTGATGAGAAAGACCTTGACCTGAGACCCTGGCTCAGTGGCAGAGCCTCTGCTTGGCATGCAGAAAGTCCCAGGTTCAATCCCCTAGCATCTCCAGTTAAAAGGACTAGGCAGGAGGTGATGGGAAAAACCTTGGCCTGAGACCCTGGCTCAGTGGCAGAGCCTCTGCTCGGCGTGCAGAAGGTCCCAGGTTCAATCCCCGGCATCTCCAGTTAAAAGGACCAGGCAGGAGGGGATGGGAAAAACCTTGGCCTGAGACCCTGGCTCAGTGGCAGAGCCTCTGCTCGGCGTGCAGAAGGTCCCAGGTTCAATCCCCGGCATCTCCAGTTAAAAGGACCAGGCAGGAGGTGATGGGAAAGACCTTGACCTGAGACCCTGGCTCAGTGGCAGAGCCGCTGCTTGGCATGGAGAAGGTTCCAGGTTCAATCCCCGGCATCTCCAGTTAAAAGAACCAGGCAGGAGGGGATGGGAAAGACCTTGAACTGAGACCCTGACTCAGTGGCAGAGCCTCTGCTTGGCATGCAGAAGGTCCCAGGTTCAATCCCCCGGCATCTCCAGTTCAAAGGACCAGGCAGGAGGGGATGGGAAAGACCTTGACCTGAGACCCTGGCTCAGTGGCACAGCCTCAGCTTGGCGTGCAGAAGGTCCCAGGTTCAATCCCTGGCATCTCCAGTTAAAAGAACCAGGAAGGAAGAGATGGGAAAAATCTTGACCTGAGACCCTGGCTCAGTGGCAGAACCTCTGCTTGGCGTGCAGAAGGTCCCAGGTTCAATCCAGCATCTCCAGTTAAAAGAACCAGGAAGGAAGAGATGGGAAAAATCTTGACCTGAGACCCTGGCTCAGTGGCAGAACCTCTGCTTGGCATGCAGAAGGTCCCAGGTTCAATCCAGCATCTCCAGTTAAAAAGGACCAGGCAGGAGGTGATGAGAAAGACCTTGACCTGAGACCCTGGCTCAGTGGCACAGCCTCAGCTTGGCGTGCAGAAGGTCCCAGGTTCAATCCCTGGCATCTCCAGTTAAAAGAACCAGGAAGGAAGAGATGGGAAAAATCTTGACCTGAGACCCTGGCTCAGTGGCAGAACCTCTGCTTGGCGTGCAGAAGGTCCCAGGTTCAATCCAGCATCTCCAGTTAAAAGAACCAGGAAGGAAGAGATGGGAAAAATCTTGACCTGAGACCCTGGCTCAGTGGCAGAACCTCTGCTTGGCATGCAGAAGGTCCCAGGTTCAATCCAGCATCTCCAGTTAAAAAGGACCAGGCAGGAGGTGATGAGAAAGACCTTGACCTGAGACCCTGGCTCAGTGGCACAGCCTCAGCTTGGCGTGCAGAAGGTCCCAGGTTCAATCCCTGGCATCTCCAGTTAAAAGAACCAGGAAGGAAGAGATGGGAAAAATCTTGACCTGAGACCCTGGCTCAGTGGCAGAACCTCTGCTTGGCGTGCAGAAGGTCCCAGGTTCAATCCAGCATCTCCAGTTAAAAAGGACCAGGCAGGAGGTGATGAGAAAGACCTTGACCTGAGACCCTGGCTCAGTGGCAGAGCCTCTGCTTGGTGTGCAGAAGGTCCCAGGTTCAATCCAGCATCTCCAGTTAAAAAGGACCAGGCAGGAGGTGATGAGAAAGACCTTGACCTGAGACCCTGGCTCAGTGGCACAGCCTCAGCTTGGCGTGCAGAAGGTCCCAGGTTCAATCCCTGGCATCTCCAGTTAAAAGAACCAGGAAGGAAGAGATGGGAAAAATCTTGACCTGAGACCCTGGCTCAGTGGCAGAACCTCTGCTTGGCATGCAGAAGGTCCCAGGTTCAATCCAGCATCTCCAGTTAAAAAGGACCAGGCAGGAGGTGATGAGAAAGACCTTGACCTGAGACCCTGGCTCAGTGGCACAGCCTCAGCTTGGCGTGCAGAAGGTCCCAGGTTCAATCCCTGGCATCTCCAGTTAAAAGAACCAGGAAGGAAGAGATGGGAAAAATCTTGACCTGAGACCCTGGCTCAGTGGCAGAACCTCTGCTTGGCGTGCAGAAGGTCCCAGGTTCAATCCAGCATCTCCAGTTAAAAAGGACCAGGCAGGAGGTGATGAGAAAGACCTTGACCTGAGACCCTGGCTCAGTGGCAGAGCCTCTGCTTGGCATGCAGAAAGTCCCAGGTTCAATCCCCGGCATCTCCAGTTAAAAGGACCAGGCAGGAGGTGATGAGAAAGACCTTGGCCTGAGACCCTGGCTCAGTGGCAGAGCCTCTGCTTGGCGTGCAGAAGGTCCCAGGTTCAATCCCCAGCATCTCCAGTTAAAAGGACCAGGCAGGAAGGGATGGGAAAGACCTTGGCCTGAGACCCTGGCTCAGTGGCAGAGCCCCTGCTTGGCATGCAGAAGGTCCCAGGTTCAATCCCCGGCATCTCCAGTTAAAAGGACCAGGCAGGAAGTGATGGGAAAGACCTTGACCTGAGACCCTGGCACAGTGGCAGAGCCTCTGCTTGGCATCCAGAAGGAACCAGGTTCAATCCACGGCATCTCCAGCTAAAAGGAGCTGGCAGCAGGTTAAAGACTACAGCCTAAGAGGAGAGCACTCAGTTTTTCCAGGCTTATCAGACCACACTGGTTCTTTACCAAGAAGCAGAAAGCAAAGCCTGAACCCAATCGTATCCTCTCAGCGCATGCAGCAGATGTGGCGCAGACCTGTTGAGAGAGACCGCCAACTAAGTGCTCTCTGATCTCTGTGCAGTCGGAAGGGGCAGCCGCTGCCACAAGTGAAGGCCAGTCCTCGGCCACAAGACCGTGTTCCCCCGCCACTCACCCGCTCCACTACGGATGCTCCTCATCGGAGTGATCGTCTCCCACTCGTCTCGCTCAGGGTAGTAGCATTCTGCCGAGCTGAGGCGGCAGGTGCCGTCGTAGCCGCCCACTGCGTACAGGAGGCGGTTCAACACAGCCACCCCGACGCCAATCCGGCGCGTTCGCATAGGGGCCACCAACTGCCATTCATCACGCTCCGGGTCGTACCTGGAAGAAAAAGGAAGGAGCCACCATAGAGCTAAGAACCCCGAAAACATCAGGGCCTTGCGGGAACTCCTACAATCCCACAGGGGCTGCAAGACAGAATTGTTTAGGCTGGCATTTAACATCTAAGTTTAAGTTTTCAAAAAGTTTTATTGGTTTTAGAAAGGAAAAGGGATGGGGGATGGGAAAAATTAAAAAAAAAACGCAATACATTCTGGTCTTATTTTGCACAGGGATACTTTCAAAAAACTTAATTCTGCAATATCTTCTTTACATAAATTGTCCCCTATTGTTTTGTCTCAACTGCACAAAAACCATTTTTCAAATTTTATAGTATAAACCTTTTGTTAAAATTGTCTAGTAATTTTGACAATTTCAGTAAAGATAAACTGACCGGCATCTGAATATCTGAATTTTAAGGAAGATTGTAGGATAGTACGCTGACGAATTGTGTTTATTTTTATTGTGTAAATTATCAATGTATTTTATTTCTTGATTTTATTGTTAGAATTTTGTGTTGTGAGCCGTGTTGTGTGGGTAGGTCGGGATATAAATCGAATGAAATAAATAAAGTACAGGGGGAAAAAAATTAAAAATAAGTTCACATCAGAGAATCTTAAGAGTATTGATTATCTAACCAGGCACAGAATTTCATCCAATATTTTCTTGCTTCTTCTTTAGATTTCCCAGCTAACCGCTGGGACAAGAAGTCCAACTCTGCTGTTCCAGAACTTTTCCCAATTTAACATCTAATGGGGAGGCGACCACTATTCCACCATCCCACAGCAGTGGTATTTGAACCCATCCCATTATAAAGCCAGTTTGGTGTGGTGGCTAAGTGCATGGACTCTTATCTGGGAGAACCGGGTTTGATTCCCCACTCCTCCACTTGCAGCTGCTGGAATGGCCTTGGGTCAGCCAGAGCTCTCTTATCTGGGAGAACTGGGTTTGATTCCCCACTCCTCCACTTGCAGCTGCTGGAATGGCCTTGGGTCAGCCATAGCTCTGGCAGAGGTTGTCCTTGAAAGACCAGCTTCTGTCAGAGCTCTCTCAGCCCCACCCACCTCACAGGGTGTCTGTCTCCTGAGAGCCAGTTTGGTGTAGTGGTTAAGTGTGCAGACTCTTATCTGGAAGAACCAGGTTTGATTCCCCACTCCTCCACTTGTACCTGCTGGAATGGCCTTGGGTCAGCCAGAGCTCTGGCAGAGGTTGTCCTTGAAAGGGCAGCTGCTGTGAGAGCCCTCTCAGCCCCACTCACCTCACAGGGTGTCTGTTGTGGGGGAAGAAGATATAGGAGATTGTAGGCCACTCTGAGACTCTGTCCTCGAAAGGGCAGCTTCTGGGAGAGCCCTCTCAGCCCCACCCACCTCACAGGGTGTCTGTTGGGGGGAAGAAGGTATAGGAGATTGTAGGCCACTCTGAGACTCTGTCCTTGAAAGGGCAGCTGCTGTGAGAGCCCTCTCAGCCCCACTCACCTCACAGGGTGTCTGTTGTGGGGGAAGAAGATATAGGAGATTGTAGGCCACTCTGAGACTCTGTCCTCGAAAGGGCAGCTTCTGGGAGAGCCCTCTCAGCCCCACCCACCTCACAGGGTGTCTGTTGGGGGGAAGAAGGTATAGGAGATTGTAGGCCACTCTGAGACTCTGTCCTTGAAAGGGCTGCTTCTGGGAGAGCTCTCTCAGCCCCACCTACCTCACAGGGTGTCTGTTGTGAGGGGAGAAGATATAGGAGATTGTAAGCCGCTCTGAGTCTCTGATTCAGAGAAAAGGGCGGGGTATAAATCTGCAGTCGTCTTCTGGGTAGCGGTGTGTGTGGACAGGATCTTGGGGTACGGGTGGACCGTATGCTAAGTATGAGCCATCAGTGGGATGCAGCAGCAAAAAAGGCTAATGCAATCCTGGGGTGTGTCGACGGAGGCATAACTTCCAAATTGCAAGGTATCCTAGTCCTGCTGCACACTGCACTGGTCAGGCTGCCCCTGGAGTATTGCATGCAGTTGTGGAGGCCTCACTCCAAGAAGGATGCGGACAGAATGGAGTGGGTGCAGAGAAGAGCAACGAGGAGACCAAGAAACCCTTGGAAGAAAGGCTGGGGGACCTGGGTATGTTCCGTCTGGAGAAAAGGAGGTTGAGGGGGGGACAGGACTGATATGTTGAAATATCTGAATGGCTTTCAGGTGGAGTTGGAGGGCAGGGAGCGCTTCCTACCAGCAGTAGAGGAGAGGCTACTCTCAGTAATGGGTTGAAATTGCATGGGGAATGGTGCCTGATGGGTATTAGAAAAAGTCTTTTGACAGTGGAGTAGTTCAGCCGTCTTGGGAAATGGTAAGCTCCCCCCTCACTGACAGTTTTCAAGGAATGGCCAGACAAACATGTGACAGGGATGTTTTAAGTTGATTCTGCATTGAGCAGGGAGTGGAACTAAACCACGGGTGTCAAATATGCAGCCTGGGGGCCAAGTCAGGCCCCCCAAAGGGTTCCCATCAGGCCCACGAGCAACTCACTGCCATCTGCTTCCTTCTCCCTCTCTTCCTTCCTTCTGCATCACAACTTGCTTTCCAGGCTTGCTCAATCGCACCGGAACAACGGAGCAAAGCTCCTCTCCCTTGGGGAGGGAGTGGGGGAAGGAGAGCTTGCTCTGCCAGGCTCTCTCAATCGCACAGCAGAGCTATTGAGCCACGCCTCTCTTCCTTCTGTTGGCTGAGGCTCAGCAAGCCAGCGAAGCGGATTAGGCTGAGTGTGTGTGTTTGTCTGTGTTCTTTATAAAGTTAATGTCCAGCCTACATTTTATGACCCGGCCCGACAAGTTGAAGATCCGTCCCTCAAAGCAAATTAATTTGACGCCCCTGAACTAAATGGCCTTTGCCGCTTCTTCCAACTCTTATGATCCTATCTTGCCCCACCTCTAAAGGACCAGTGATAATGAAAGTTACTGACCAGGGAACTAGAACCTACACTTAACCGGGAACTTATTTAGTGTTCCAAGTTACATATAACTTCACTCCCTGATATTCTGTAGTTGGCGCAGCTCTCTGGAGGCTGTGGCTCAAAACCGCCAACCATCACGTTTATTGCATTAAAATTCAGTCTCTGGGCCTTAAGTAGATCTGAAGATACCAGGCAAACCGCGCAGGCCGTGTTCCGCCCTGTCGTTTAGTTCCCCTTTTAACGCTGTATTTTTTGCCTGCAGGAGAAGTCGCGGCTAGGAGGGCCGTGGCCCTGCTCTGTCTCCCTCCAGCAAGCCCTGAAACCTGCAAAAAACGACATGAGTGGATCGGACAAAGATCTTTCCTCTGATATTCCTCCAACTTTCTCTGCGTGTTGCCAGAAATGACACAACAGAAAAAACAAATCAGCCAGTATCATATTGCCCCTGTATAAATCGATGGTGCGTCTCATTTGGAATACTGTGCACAATTCTGGTCACCGCACCTCAAAAAGGATATTATAGCATTGGAAATAGTGCAGAAAAGGGCAACTAGAATGATTAAAGGTTTGGAACACTTTCCCTATGAAGAAAGGTTAAAACGCGTGGGGCTCTTTAGCTTGGAGAAACGTCGACCGAGGGGTGACATGAGAGAGGTTTACAAGATTATGCATGGGATGGAGAAAGTAGAGAAAGAAGTCCTTTTCTCCCTTTCTCCCAATACGAGAACTCGTGGGCACTCCATGAAATTGCTGAGCAGTCGGGTTAGAATGGATCAAAGGAAGTCCTTCTTCACCCAAAGGATGATCAACATGTGGAATTCACTGCCACAGGAAGTGGTGGCGGCTACAAGCATAGCCAGCTTCAAGAAGGGATTGGATAAAAATATGGAGCAGGGGTCCATCGGTGGCTATTAGCCATGGTATATTATTGGAACTGTCTGGGGCAAGTGATGCTCTGTATTCTTGGTGTTTTTTGGGGGGGGGGGGGCAAAGTGGAAGACCCACTTGCGAACCTCCTGATGGCACTTGGGTTTGTTGTTTTTTTGGCCACTGTGTGACGCAGGGTGTTGGACTGGATGGGCCATTGGCCTGATCCAACATGGCTTCTCTTATGCTCTTATGGGCCACTGGCCTAATCCAACATGGCTTCTCTTATGTTTTATGTCTGGAGCAGTGATGCTCTGTATTCCCCGTGCTTGGGGGGGCACAGTGGGAGGGCTTCTAGTGTCCTGGCCCCACTGATGGATCTCCTGATGGCACCTGGGTTTTTTGGCCACTGTGTGACAGGGTGTTGGACTGGAGGGACCATTGGCCTGATCCAACATGGCTTCTCTTATGTTCTTAAACAACAGATATCTCTGTATGTTGTACAATTCAATACAGGTTGTCAAGACTCTATTATCTCAGGTAGTAATTATTTCAGTCGTTTTTATATCCTAATTCTTAGAAATCAAGTCCAGGCAGTCCGTAGCTATAACACAGGGGCGGCCAAACTTACTTAACGTAAGAGCCACATAGAATTAACGTCAGATGTTTGAGAGCCACGGGACATGAACGTTCCGTTCCCCTCTTCTTCATCAGTTCTTATTAATTAATGAGATTGGAATAGCAATGTTTTAAAAGTCTGTATTGTTGAAAAGTTGAATAAAAGTTTGTTATTTAAAAAAAAGGAAGAAGTTTGAGAGCAGGAAGGAAGGCAAATAGATGGGGTGGAAAGAAAGCAACTTTAAACGCATTCTCCAAGCCTCTAGCTGGCTTGGCGAAGTGATTTCAAGAGACAAATACCTTCCCTCCAAGGCAGGAGGGGGCTTTCAGAGTCACCCAATATGTGCGAAAGAGCCATGTGTGACTCCCGAGCCACAGTTTGGCCATCCCTGCGATAACACACAAAAAAGTTCTTAGAAATGAAGGCCTGCAAGGAATGCATTTCTAAGAACTTTCATTCGTGTTACAGCTACATCCAGAGAACTGTTACTTATTGTAGAAGTTGGTGGTCAGTGATAATTTGGTGTTGTATTATTTATGATATAAAGAACGACTGAAACAATTGCGGAGATAACAGAGTCTTGACAACTTTTACGGGAATTGTACAACGTACAGTGATATCAACTGTCTTTCTGTGGTTTCAACAGTGCATCCCCCTGTGTTATTTGCTAGTTAACTTTTAAAGAAGATTATATTGGACTTATATCCCGCCCTATACTCGGAGTCTCAGAGCGGTCACAATCTCCTTTTACGTTCCCCCAAAACAAATGCCCTGTGAGGTAGTTGGGGCTGAGAGAGCTCTGACAGAAGCTGCCCTTTCAAGGACAACCCTGCAAGAGCTATGGCTGACCCAAGGCCAATCCAGCAGCTGCAAGTGGAGGAGTGGGGAATCAAACCCGGTATGAGAGTCTGCACACTTAACCACTACACCAAACTTTCTTGGGAAGATGACTCAAAGCAACTGGCAAACTTTACAAAATAGTTCATGAACTGGATTTACATAATACGCAAATCGGGGTGCTCAGTTTCAGGAAACCAGGAAAACTGGCAACTTCACCCCTCCAGTTTCCTACATATGGGCATCCGGATTTACATATTATGCAAATCCAGCCCATGAATTCTTTGTACCGTTTGCCAGTGGTTTCCCATCATCTTTCAGCAAAGAACTGGAGCAGATTCACTCCTCCCCCCTTCCATTAGTGGCTTCCGAGCCACGTTCATATTCTTCCTTCCCTGCGAACAAGTTCCCTTTCCTCTTGAACATATGAAGCCCCCTTCTACTGAATCAGACCCCCCTCGGTCCATCAAAGTCAGTATTGTCTACTCAGACGGGCAGCGGCTCTCCAGGGTCTCAAGCTGAGGTTTTTGACGCCTATTTACCTGACCCTTTTTAATTGGAGATGCCGGGGATTGAACCTGGGACCTTCTGCTTACCGAGCAGATGCTCTACCACTGAGCCACTGTCCCTCCCCTAACCGTCCCTCTTCTTGTTCACAAGTATCGTGGATGTCAAGAAGTTGTTCGGGTGACTTCTCCACCAAGGCAAGTGGACTGACATACTTGAGGGCCCGCCTTTCCCCATATACACCCCTGAGGGTGTTGTGGTCTGCTACACAGCACTTCCTGACCAGACCTTGCCCGAAGGACGTCCATCAGTGGCTCTTACTGTCTGGGGCAAGTGATGCTCTGTATTCTTGGAGCTTGGGGGGGGGGGTGCAAAGTGAGAGGGCTTCTGGTGTCCTGGCCCCACTGATGGACCTCCTGAAGGCATCTGGTTTTTTTGGCCTCTATGTGACACAGAGTGTTGGACTGGATGGGCCACTGGCCTGATCCAACATGGCTGGGGCTGACAGAGCTCTCACAGCAGCTGCCCTTTCAAGGACAATTCTGCGAGAGCTATGGCAATTCTGTGAGAGCAATTCTGCAAGGCCATTCCAGTAGCTGCAAGTGGAGGAGTGGGGAATCAAACCCGGGTCTCCCAGATAAGAGTCTGCATGTCATGGGTGCTGGGGACCCTTCAGAGGAAGTTGAGTCTGATGAGGAAACTGTGCCCCTGCCACCTGCACCAGTGCCCCTGCCTCCTGCTGGAGAAGATCCCAGCCCCCCTGCCTCGCCCTCTCGGGTGGCTCGTGTGCGTGACTGCCTCCGGCAGGACCTCAGGGATCGGAGGAGGGCAGCACGCTCACAAGCAAGATGCTCCCTGAGCCCTGAGTTCTGAGAGGATTCTGGCCCTTCTAAGAGCAAGGATGCTTGAGTTGTAACAGGATCCTGGCTGCCTCCCGGAGCCAGCAATTAGCCCAAAAGGGCAACAGCCAGCAGAGGGCTATATAGCTGTGGGCTTTGGGAGGAGGCTTTGTGGAAGCAACTAGTCATCTCCCTGACGTTCTAGCATCCACTCCGGCTTGACTTTGGTTCCTGACTCCCTGATTTGGCTTTGGACTTCTGGACTCCCTGACCTCGGCTTCTGGACCTCAGACCTGCGATACTTCTACAGTGATTCGGATTTGGCGCCTCGGACCCTCCTGCTTACTGGCTACAGACCTCGGACTGCCTCTGGACTTTGCCTGACCCGGCCCCAGCCGTGACACTGCACACTTAATCACTACACCAAACTGGCTTTCAAAGAGAGAAAGGGTGACAGAGAGAAGAGGTGGGGAAGAGAGGAGGAAGCAAAGGTGAGGGGATTCCCCCCCATTGTTGAAAGGTGATGTGAAAAAAGAAGACCGCAGATTTATATCCCGCCCTTCTCTCTGAATCAGTCTCAGAGCAGCTCACAATCTCTTTTAGCTTCCTCCCCCACAAGACACCCTGTGAGGTAGGTTGGGCTGAGAGAGCTCTGACAGAAGTTGCCCTTTCAAGGACCACTCCTACGAGAGCTGTGGCTGAGCCAAGGCCATTCCAGCAGCTGCAAGCAGCGGAGCGGTGAATTAAACCAGGTTCTCCCAGACAAGAGTCCATACACTTCACCTCAACGCCAAACTGGCACACTTAACCACTACACCAAACAAGTTGACCCCTTGGTGGAACCGGGGGGCACCAGTCAGGAAAACCGACCTCTGTGCCCCTCCCAGCACCCCCGATTCGCCCCTCACCTCTCCACGCTGTTATGGTGGATGCATCCGTGAGAGCCGCCCACCGCATAGATCAAGCCGTCAATCACCCCCACGCCGATCCGGTTCCGGGGCACGCTCATCGGGGCGCAGGGGGACCACTGGTTGTTCATGGGGTTGTAGCAGTCGATGGCATTGGAGTCCATGTTCCCGTCTTGGGAGTTGTTCCTCCCGCCCACCGCGTAGAAGAGCCCGCCCACCACGCAGCCGGCCAGGCCGCTGCGGGGCACCTGGAGGTCCGCCAGCCGGATCCAGGCGCCGTCGGTGGGGTTGTAGGCCTCCAGGTAGCTGAGGGACTGGAGGTAATAGCCCCCGGCGGTGTAGATCAGCTGCCCGACTTTGGGAGCCCGGCAGGGGGCGTCTTTGGTGGGCTTGTGCAGGGTGAGGTCCTGGAAGATCTTTGCAAGGTAGTCCTTGCAGCGGGAGTCGGAGCGGAGGATCTCGCACTTCTGGAGCTGCATCTGGAGGAAGTGGGGGGTCAGGGAGTGGCAGCGCACCGCCTTGAGCAGGGCCTGGACGTAGAGGCGCCGACTCTCGCAGTCGTACTTCACCCAGTTGATGCAGGCGTGGAAGACCTCCGACTCGCACCGCACGTTCAGCTCGTCCCGGCTGATCAGCGTCACCAGCTGGCAGTGCGAGAGGTTGAAGAACTCGTCCTGTTTGCACACCTGCGAAGGAAGGGGGGGGGGGTCGTAAGCGTGCTTGCGAGACCAGCCAAAAAACCCCTGCGCTCCCCCCTCCCAATTCAGCCAGTGCTGAGAGCGCTGCTCCGGCTGCCTGTTGCGTACCGAATCCGTTTCAAGGTCTTGGTATTAACCTTCGAAGCCCTATATGGCAGGGGTGGCCAATGGTAGAAGAAGATATTGGATTTATATCCCGCTCTCCACTCCGAAGAGTCTCAGAGTGGCTCACAATCTCCTTTCCCTCCCCCCCCCCCACAATAGACACCCTGTGAGGTAGATGAAGATATTGGATTTATATCCCGCCCTCCACTCCGAAGAGTCTCAGAGCGGCTCACAATCTCCTTTCCCTTCCTCCCCCACAACAGACACCCTGTGAGGTAGATGAAGATATTGGATTTATATCCCGCTCTCCACTCCGAAGAGTCTCAAGAGCGGCTCACAATCTCCTTTCCCTTCCCACCCCCCCAGAACAGACACCCTGTGAGGTAGATGAAGATATTGGATTTATATCCCGCTCTCCACTCCGAAGAGTCTCAGAGCAGCTCACAATCTCCTTTCCCTTCCCCCCCCCCAGAACAGACACCCTGTGAGGTAGATGAAGATATTGGATTTATATCCTGCTCTCCACTCCGAAGAGTCTCAGAGCGGCTCACAATCTCCCTTCCCTTCCTCCCCCACAACAGACACCCTGTGAGGTAGATGAAGATATTGGGATTTATATCCTGCCCCCAACTCCGAAGAGTCTCAGAGCGGCTCACAATCTCCTTTCCCTTCCTCCCCCACAAGAGACACCCTGTGAGGTGGGTGGGGCTGACAGGGCTTTCACAGCAGCTGCCCTTTCAAGGACAGCTCTGCCAGAGCTATGGCTGACCCAAGGCCATGCTAGCAGGTGCAAGTGGAGGAGGGGGGAATCAAACCCGGTTCTCCCAGATAAGAGTCCGCACACTTAACCACTACACCAAACTGGCTCTCATTTGGTATCTGCACATTCTAGTGGTAGCTCTCCAGTTGCTTTTTTTTTTTGTCTACAACTCCCATCAGCCCCAGCCAGCACGGCCAATGGCTGGGGCTGATGGGAGTTGTAGGCAAAAAAAACATCTGGAGAGAGCTACCGTTGGACACCCCTGCCCTATATGGCCTAGGACCTACCTATCTGCGGAACCGCCTTGCCCCACATGTTCCCCAGAGGGCACTTCGATCAAGTTCTCAAAATCTTTTGGCTGTTCCTGGGCTAAAAGAGGCTAGGCTCAACTCCACCAGAGCAAGAGCCTTCTCGGTGGCGGCCCCAATACTCTGGAACTCCCTCCCAGAAGCCATCAGGGCCCTGCGGGGACCCATCGCCGTTCCGCAGGGCCTGCAAGACTGAACGGTTTCGGATGGCATATGACATCTAACCACATCTGAATCTATCGCGCTTCAGGACTAACTGCCTGAGATCTGCACATGTTGAGAAAGGGAAATATATGATCCGCCTGAATAGATGAAGTAGCACCGTTGCAATCTTGTTTTATTGTTTTAAGAAGAAGAATTGCAGATTTATACCTTGCCCTTCTCCCTACATCAGAGACTCAGAGCGGCTTACAATCTCCTATGTCTTTTCCCCCCACAACAGACACCCTGTGAGGTGGGTGGGGCTGAGAGGGCTCTTACAGCAGCTGCCCTTTCAAGGACAACCTTTGCCAGAGCCATGGCTGACTCAAGGCCATTCCAGCAGGTGCAAGTGGAGGAGGGGGGAATCAAACCTGGTTCTCCCAGATAAGAGTCCGCTCACTTCACCACTATGGCTGACCCAAGGCCATCCCAGCAGCTGTAAGTGGAGGAGTGGGGAATCAAACCCGGTTCTCCCAGATAAGAGAGCTCTGGCTGACCCAAGGCCATTCCAGCAGTTGCAAGTGGAGGAGGGGGGAATCAAACCCAGTTCTCCCAGATAGAGAGCTATGGCTGACCCAAGGCCATTCCAGCAGGTGCAAGTGGAGGAGGGGGGAATCAAACCCGGTTCTCCCAGATAAGAGTCCGCACACTTAACCACTATGGCTGACCCAAGGCCATTCCAGCAGCTGCAAGTGGAGGAGGGGGGAATCAAACCCGGTTCTCCCAGATAAGAGTCTGCACACTTAACCACTACACCAAACTGGCTCTCACTACACCAAACTGTTTTAATATTGCTTATTGTTGTGAATAGATGAAGTAGCACAGTTGCAATTTTATTTGATTGTTTTATTGTTTTGCTGTTTAAATCCTGCTTATTGTTGCGTATTTTATGTTGTTGGCCGCCTTGGGT